>NC_141879.1:302869473-303175921 GCF_056163025.1 Triticum urartu
TAACAAGTTGGTAATCAGAGCCTTCCCTGACTTAGGAGCCCCCCGCTTGATCGAATCGCTGGCGTTGTTGAGTCTAGAAAAATATTTTGAGTCTTTTAGGATTATATATATATCGGAGAGTAGGATTATTTTTACTCCTCAGTCCCTTCGTCGCTCTGGTGAGGCTTCCTGACGTAGAGTTTTTACTCTTCTCTTCTCAAATTTCACGAAAAAAAATTTGGGATCACGCGGGTATCTTGGAATCGTTCCGATGGTTTTGTGACGAGAACATTGTTCTTGGTGCCTCCTGACATTTAGGGGTTGTGGCAGTGTCCCGGGGAGTTGAGCTCCGAGGTGTTGTTGTCACAATTTTATCGTTGCAATTCTGGAATACCTGAGTTTCGCCGACATCGAAAATCTCTTTTATGCAGTTGTTGGTGAGATAACCTCGATGCCACCCAATACTGGGGCGGGAGTTCGGGAGTATTGCCATAACTCGTATAACGGATGCTTTTTGAAGGTTGAGGTAAATGATTTCCGAAGGTTTCTTGGTTATGTGTTGAAGGATGGATACAGCTGGATGTAGGATTTGCTAGTTTTGGGTGAGATATTGTGCTTCCCCTGTATCCCCAACACCTGATTGCATAACCGGAAAGTTTCGGGAGTTGATAAGTGGGAATTCAAGTAGCTCCTAGGATATCTTTCCGACAGATGTATGATATGAAATTGGGGTTCGACGCCTAGTGGTCCGCCTATCGACGGTTGGTTTTACAGTGGTCTCGGTGTGTCTTAAAGAGTCCTTGTCTATGCTTGAAGGAAATATGCCCTAGAGGCAGTAATAAAGTTATTATTTATTTCCTTATATCATGATAAATGTTTATTATTCATGCTAGAATTGTATTATCCGGAAACATAATACTTGTGTGAATACATAGACAAACTAAAACGTCACTAGTGTGCCTCTACTTGACTAGCTCGTTAATTAAAGATGGTTATGTTTCCTAACCATAGACATGTGTTGTCATTTGATTAACGGGATCACATCATTAGGAGAATGATGTGATTGACATGACCCATTCCATTAGCTTAGCACCCGATCGTTTAGTATGTTGCTATTGCTTTCTGCATGACTTATACATGTTCCTATGACTATGAGATTATGCAACTCCCATTTGCCGGAGGAACACTTTGTGTGCTACCAAACGTCACAACGTAACTGGGTGATTATAAAGGAGCTTTACAAGTGTCTCCAAAGGTACATGTTGGGTTGGCGTATTTCGAGATTAGGATTTGTCACTCCGATTGTCGGAGAGGTATCTCTAGGCCCTCTCAGTAATGCACATCACATAAGCCTTGCAAGCATTGCAACTAATGAGTTAGTTGCGAGATGATGTATTACGAAACGAGTAAAGAGACTTGCCGGTAACGAGATTGAACTAGGTATTGAGATACCGACGATCGAATCTCGGGCAAGTAACATACCGATGACAAAGGGAACAAAGTATGTTGTTGTGCGGTCTGACCGATAAAAGATCTTCGTAGAATATGTGGGAGCCAATATGAGCATCTAGGTTCTGCTATTGGTTATTGACCGGAGACATGTCTCGGTCATGTCTACATTATTCTCGAACCCGTAGGGTCCGCACGCTTAACGTTACGATGACAGTTTCATTATGATTTTATATATTTTGAAGTACCGAAGTTTGTTCAGAGTCCCGGATGTGATCACGGACATGACGAGGAGTCTCGAAATGGTCGAGACATAAAGATTGATATATTGGACGGCTATATTCGGACACCGGAAGTGTTCCGGGTGATTTCGGAGAAAACCGGAGTGTCGGAGGGTTACCGGAACCCCCTCCCCCCCGGGAGAAGTAATGGGCTTTATGGGCCCTAGTGGAGAGAGAGAGAGAGGGGTGGCCAGGGTGGGCCGCGTGCCCCCTCCCCCTCTGGTCCGAATTGGACTAGGAGAGGGGGGGCGGCGCCCCCCTTTCCTTCTCCCTCTCTCCCTTCCTTTCCCCCTCCTAGTAGGAGTAGGAAAGAAGGGAGTCCTACTCCTACTAGGAGGAGGACTCCTCCTCCTTGGAGCGCCCCAAGGTCCGGCCGGCCTCCCCCCTTGCTCCTTTATATACGGGGGCAGGGGGCACCTCTAGACACACAAGTTGATCTTCAAGATCGTTCTCTTAGCCGTGTGCGGTGCCCCCCTCCACCATAGTCCTCGATAATATTGCAGTGGTGCTTAGGCGAAGCCCTGCGATAGTAGAACATCAAGATCGTCACCATGCCGTCGTGCTGACGGAACTCTTCCCCGACACTTTGCTGGATCGGAGTCCGGGGATCGTCATCGAGCTGAACGTGTGCTAGAACTTGGAGGTGCCGTAGTTTCGGTGCTTGATCGGTCGGGCCGTGAAGACGTACGACTACATCAATCGCGTTGTCATAAAGCTTCCGTTGTTGGTCTACGAGGGTACGTAGACTACACTCTCCCCTCTCGTTGCTATGCATCACCATGATCTTGCGTGTGCGTAGGAATTTTTTTAAAATTACTACGTTACCCAACAGTGGCATCCGAGCCAGGTTTTATGCGTTGATGTTGTGCACGAGTAGAACACAAGTTAGTTGTGGGAGATATAAGTCATACTGCTTACCAGCATGTCATACTTTGGTTCGGCGGTATTGTTGGATGAAGCGTCCCGGACCGACATTACGCGTACGCTTACGCGAGACTGGTTCTACCGACGTGATTTGCACACAGGTGGCTGGCGGGTGTCAGTTTCTCCAACTTTAGTTGAACCGAGTGTGGCTACGCCCGGTCCTTGCGAAGGTTAAGACAACACCAACTTGACAAACTATCGTTGTGGTTTTTGATGCGTAGGTAACATTGGTTCTTGCTTAAGCCCGTAGCAGCCACGTAAAACTTGCAACAAACAAAGTAGAGGACGTCTAACTTGTTTTTGCAGGGCATGTGGTGATGTGATATGGTCAAGACATGATGCTAAATTTTATTGTATGAGATGATGATGGCCATATCATATCACTTATATTGATTGCATGTGATGTTTATCTTTTATGCATCTTATCTTGCTTTGATTGACGGTAGCATTTTAAGATGACCTCTCACTAATTATCAAGAAGTGTTCTCCCTGAGTATGCACCGTTGCGAAAGTTCTTCGTGCTGAGACACCACGTGATGATCGGGTGTGATAGGCTCTACGTTCAAATACAACGGGTGCAAAACAGTTGCACATGCGGAATACTCAGGTTATACTTGACGAGCCAAGCATATACAGATATGGCCTCGGAACACGGAGACCGAAAGGTCGAGCGTGAATCATATAGTAGAAATGATCAACATAGTGATGTTCACCAATGAAACTACTCCATCTCACGTGATGATCGGACATGGTTTAGTTGATTTGGATCACGTGATCACTTAGAGGATTAGAGGGATGTCTATCTAAGTGGGAGTTCTTTAGTAATATGATTAATTGAAATTAAATTTATCATGAACTTAGTACGTGATAGTATCTTGCTTGTTTATGTTTGATTGTAGATAGACGGCCCATGCTGTTGTTCCGTTGAATTTTAATGCGTTCCTTGAGAAAGCAAAGTTGCAAGATGATGGTAGCAATTACACGGACTTGGTCCGTAACTTGAGGATTATCCTCATTGCTGCACAGAAGAATTACGTCCTGGAAGCACCGCTGGGTGCCAGGCCTGCTGCTGGAGCAACACCAGATGTTATGAATGTCTGGCAGAGCAAAGCTGATGACTACTCAATAGTTCAGTGTGCCATGCTTTACGGCTTAGAATCGGGACTTCAACGACGTTTTGAACGTCATGGAGCATATGAGATGTTCCAGGAGTTGAAGTTAATATTTCAAGCAAATGCCCAGATAGAGAGATATGAAGTCTCCAATAAATTCTATAGCTGCAAGATGGAGGAGAACAGTTCTGTCAGTGAGCATATACTCAAAATGTCTGGGTATAATAATCACTTGATTCAATTGGGAGTTAATATTCTAGATGATTGCGTCATTGACAGAATTCTCCAATCACTTCCACCTAGCTACAAGAGCTTCGTGATGAACTATAATATGCAAGGGATGGTTAAGACAATTCCCGAGCTCTTCGCAATGCTGAAAGCTGCGGAGGTAGAAATCAAGAAGGAGCATCAAGTGTTGATGGTCAACAAGACCACTAGTTTCAAGAAAAAGGGCAAAGGGAAGAAGAAGGGGAACTTCAAAAAGAACAGCAAGCAAGTTGCTGCTCAGGAGAAGAAATCCAAATCTGGACCTAAGCCTGAAACTGAGTGCTTCTACTGCAAGCAGACTGGTCACTGGAAGCGGAACTGCCCCAAGTATTTGGCAGATAAGAAGGATGGCAAGGTGAACAAAGGTATATGTGATATACATGTTATTGATATGTACCTTACTAATGCTCGCAGTAACACCTGGGTATTTGATACTGGTTCTGTTGCTAATATTTGCAACTCGAAATAGGGACTACGAATTAAGCGAAGATTGTCTAAGGACGAGGTGACGATGCGCGTGGGAAACGGTTCCAAAGTCGATGTGATCGCGGTCGGCACGCTACCTCTACATCTACCTTCGGGATTAGTATTAGACCTAAATAATTGTTATTTGGTGCCAGCGTTGAGCATGAACATTATATCTGGATCTTGTTTGATGCGAGACGGTTATTCATTTAAATCAGAGAATAATGGTTGTTCTATTTATATGAGTAATATCTTTTATGGTCATGCACCCTTGAAGAGTGGTCTATTCTTATTAAATCTCGATAGTAGTGACACACATATTCATAATGTTGAAGCCAAAAGATGCAGAGTTGATAATGATAGTGCAACTTATTTGTGGCACTGCCGTTTAGGTCATATCGGTGTAAAGCGCATGAAGAAACTCCATACTAATGGACTTTTGGAACCACTTGATTATGAATCACTTGGTACTTGCGAACCGTGCCTTATGGGCAAGATGACCAAAACATCGTTCTCCGGTACTATGGAGAGAGCAACAGATTTGTTGGAAATCATACATACAGATGTATGTGGTCCGATGAATGTTGAGGCTCGTGGCGGATATCGTTATTTTCTCACCTTCACAGATGACTTAAGCAGATATGGGTATATCTACTTAATGAAACATAAGTCTGAAACCTTTGAAAAGTTCAAAGAATTTCAGAGTGAAGTTGAAAATCATCGTAACAAGAAAATAAAATTCCTATGATCTGATCGTGGAGGAGAATATTTGAGTTACGAGTTTGGTGTACATTTGAAACAATGCGGAATAGTTTCGCAACTCACGCCACCCGGAACACCACAGCGTAATGGTGTGTCCGAACGTCGTAATCGTACTTTACTAGATATGGTGCGATCTATGATGTCTCTTACTGATTTACCGCTATCATTTTGGGGTTATGCATTAGAGACGACCGCATTCACGTTAAATAGGGCACCATCAAAATCCGTTGAGACGACGCCTTATGAACTATAGTTTGGCAAGAAACCAAAGTTGTCGTTTCTGAAAGTTTGGGGCTGCGATGCTTATGTGAAAAAGCTTCAACCTGATAAGCTCGAACCCAAATCAGAGAAATGTGTCTTCATAGGATATCCAAAAGAAACTATTGGATACACCTTCTATCACAGATCCGAAGGCAAGACTTTTGTTGCTAAATTCGGAAACTTTCTAGAGAAGGAGTTTCTCTCGAAAGAAGTGAGTGGGAGGAAAGTAGAACTTGATGAGGTAACTGTACCTCCTCCCTTATTGGAAAGTAGTACATCACAGAAACCGGTTTCTGTGACACCTACACCAATTAGTGAGGAAGCTAATGATGATCATGAAACTTCAGAACAAGTTACTGCTGAACCTCGTAGATCAACCAGAGTAAGATCCGCACTAGAGTGGTACGGTAATCCTGTTCTGGAAGTCATGCTACTAGATCATGATGAACCTATGAACTATGAAGAAGCAATGGTGAGCCCAGATTCCGCAAAATGGCTTGAAGCCATGAAATCTGAGATGGGATCCATGTATGAGAACAAAGTATGGACTTTGGTTGACTTGCCCAAAGATCGGCAAGCAATTGAGAATAAATGGATCTTCAAGAAGAAGACTGACGCTGACGGTAATGTTACTGTCTACAAAGCTCGACTTGTCGCAAAAGGTTTTTGACAAGTTCAAGGGATTGACTACGATGAGACCTTCTCACCTGTAGCGATGCTTAAGTCTGTCCGAATCATGTTAGCAATTGCCGCATTTTATGATTATGAAATTTGGCAGATGGATGTCAAAACTGCATTCCTAAATAGATTTCTGGAAGAAGAGTTGTATATGATGCAGCCGGAAGGTTTTGTCGATCCAAAGGGAGCTAACAAAGTGTGCAAGCTCCAGCGATCCATTTATGGACTGGTGCAAGCCTCTCGAAGTTGGAATAAACGCTTTGATAATGTGATCAAAGCATTTGGTTTTGTACAGACTTTTGAGAAGCCTGTATTTACAAGAAAGTGAGTGGGAGCTCTGTAGCATTTCTGATATTATATGTAGATGACATATTACTAATCGGAAATGATATAGAATTTCTGGATAGCATAAAGGGATACTTGAATAAGAGTTTTTCAATGAAAGACCTCGGTGAAGCTGCTTACATATTGGGCATTAAGATCTATTGAGATAGATCAAGACGCTTAATTGGACTTTCACAAAGCACATACCTTGACAAAATTTTGAAGACGTTCAAAATGGATCAAGCAAAGAAAGGATTCTTGCCTGTGTTACAAGGTGTGAAATTGAGTAAGACTCAATGCCCGACCACTGCAGAAGATAGAGAGAAAATGAAATATGTTCCCTATGCTTCAGCCATAGGCTCTATCATGTATGCAATGCTGTGTACCAGACCTGATGTATGTCTTGCTATAAGTCTAGCAGGGAGGTACCAAAGTAATCCAGGAGTGGATCACTGGACAGCGGTCAAGAACATCCTGAAATACCTGAAAAGGACTAAGGATATGTTTCTCGTATATGGAGGTGACAAAGAGCTCATCGTAAATGGTTACATTGATGCAAGCTTTGACACTGATCCGGGCAATTCTAAATCGAAAATCGGATACGTGTTTACATCAAATGGTGGAGCTGTCAGTTGGTGCAGTTCTAAACAAAGCGTTCTGGAGGGATCTACATGTGAAGCGGAGTACATAGCTGCTTCGGAAGCAGCAAACGAAGGAGTCTGGATGAAGGAGTTCATATCCGATCTAGGTGTCATACCTAGTGCATCGGGTCCAATGAAAATCTTTTGTGACAATACTGGTGCAATTGCCTTGGCAAAGGAATCCAGATTTCACAAGAGAACCAAACACATCAAGAGACGCTTCAATTCCATCCGGGATCTAGTCCAGGTGGGAGACATAGAGATTTTCAAGATACATACGGATCTGAATGTAGCAGACCCGTTGACTAAGCCTCTTCCACGAGCAAAACATGATCAGCACCAAAGCTCCATGGGTGTTAGAATCATTACTGTGTAAATCTAGATTATTGACTCTAGTGCAAGTGGGAGACTGAAGGAAATATGCCCTAGAGTCAATAATAAAGTTATTATTTATTTCCTTATATCATGATAAATGTTTATTATTCATGCTAGAATTGTATTATCCGGAAACATAATACTTGTGTGAATACATAGACAAACTAAAACGTCACTAGTGTGCCTCTACTTGACTAGCTCGTTAATCAAAGATGGTTATGTTTCCTAACCATAGACATGTGTTGTCATTTGATTAACGGGATCACATCATTAGGAGAATGATGTGATTGACATGACCCATTCCATTAGCTTAGCACCCGATCATTTAGTATGTTGCTATTGCTTTCTTCATGACTTATACATGTTCCTATGACTATGAGATTATGCAACTCCCGTTTGCCGGAGGAACACTTTGTGTGCTACCAAACATCACAACGTAACTGGGTGATTATAAAGGAGCTCTACAGGTGTCTCCAAAGGTACATGTTGGCTTGGCGTATTTCGAGATTAGGATTTGTCACTCCGATTGTCGGAGAGGTATCTCTGGGCCCTCTCGATAATGCACATCACATAAGCCTTGCAAGCATTGAAACTAATGAGTTAGCTGCGAGATGATGTATTACGAAACGAGTAAAGAGACTTGCCGGTAACGAAATTGAACTAGGTATTGAGATACCGACGATCGAATCTCGGGCAAGTAACATACCGATGACAAAGGGAACAAAGTATGTTGTTATGTGGTCTGACCGATAAAAGATCTTCGTAGAATATGTGGGAGCCAATATGAGCATCCAGGTTCCGCTATTGGTTATTGACCGAAGACATGTCTCGGTCATGTCTACACTGTTCTCGAACCCATAGGGTCCGCACGCTTAACGTTACGATGACAGTTTCATTATGAGTTTATATATTTTGATGTACCGAAGTTTGTCTGGAGTCCCGGATGTGATCACGGACATGATGAGGAGTCTCGAAATGGTCGAGACATAAAGATTGATATATTGGACGGCTATATTCGGACACCGGACATGTTCCGGGTGATTTCGGAGAAAATCGGAGTGCCGAAGGGTTACCGGAACCCCCCCGGAGAAGTAATGGGCTTTATGGGCCCTAGTGGAGAGAGAGAGGGGCGGCCAGGGTGGGCGGCGCGCCCCCTCCCCCTCTGTTCCGAATTGGACTAGGAAAGGGGGGCGGCGCCGCCCCCCTTTCCTTCTCCCTCTCCCCCTTCCTTTCCCCTCCTAGTAGGAGTAGGAAAGAAGGGAGTCCTACTCCTACTAGGAGGAGGACTCCTCCTCCTTAGCGTGCCCCAAGGGCCGGCCAGCCTCCCCCCTTGCTCCTTTATATACGGGGGCAGGGGGGCACCTCTAGACACACAAGTTGATCTTCAAGATCGTTCTCTTAGCCGTGTGCGGTGCCCCCCTCCACCATAGTCCTCGATAATATTGTAGTGGTGCTTAGGCGAAGCCCTGCGACAGTAGAACATCAAGATCGTCACCACGCCGTCGTGCTGACGGAATTCTTCCCCGACTCTTTGCTGGATCGGAGTCCGGGGATCGTCATCGAGCTGAACGTGCGCTAGAACTCGGAGGTGCCGTAGTTTCGGTGCTTGATCGGTCGGGCCGTGAAGACGTACGACTACATCAACCGCATTGTCATAATGCTTCCGATGTTGGTCTACGAGGGTACGTAGACTACACTCTCCCCTCTCGTTGCTATGCATCACCATGATCTTGCGTGTGCGTAGGAATTTTTTTGAAATTACTATGTTACCCAACAATGCTTACTCGGGGACGCTTCATATGTCATGTGCATTGCCTTGTACATGATGGTGCTGTACGATCGAGCCCGTGTGGGCCCCACCACGAAAACTTCGGACGAAATCTATATCATATGTTTGTTCCGGCTTATTCTACAAGTCAATCTTTGTTTTGTTTTCAGTTGTGGTATTCGAGTTGCTTCGAAGTCAAATGTTGATTCCATACCTTTCCTAAACGGTGTTCTCATACTCCGATGTGAATACCAATCCTTCATGATAATCGAGATTGTCATGTTAATTCTTTTTCAACCGGTATGTTTTCTCTTCAAGTGAATCCGATCTTTTTCAACATCCGCAAGATCACCTCTCGGCTTTCCCAACGTTGTTCATTTCATCTGTCCCCAAGTTTGCCTTTGTTTTCCCGCCCTCCCACCCTTGTTTTCTTCAAGGACTCGGATTTCTTAATTCGTTATCCATTTTATGGATGTGAAGTCTCTCCATTCTTTTCAATCAACATTCTTACCCGGTGGTTCTCTTGAAGATGCTCTACTCATTCGTCATTCTTCATTCTTTTCTTCTCCGGTGGATTCAATTCAAGCTTTTGGTGTTGATCATATCCTTTAACTCGTTTCAAATGTTTTCCATGCATATGCACCTTATTATCATTCCACTTCTCGCTATTCTTTTGTTCCGGAGTGCTGAAGATATCTCGAAGATTCGTGTTTCCACTCTGCTTGCATTCAAGCTCTTTCGTGGTTGTCACCTTATTCAAGCCATTTAATTCAACTGGTGTAATCTCTCTTTTAAGTCTTTCAATGGTGTTTTCTCTTGAGTGGGCCCTAACCCACAGGTCTTTTCCCAGGATCTTACCTGACTCTTCTATTTTTTCCAGAGCTACTATCAAATTCTTCTCCAAGTTGACGGAAGAATGAATTTTCATCAGTCAATTGCCTTATCCAATATCGTTTCTCAAATTCTTTTCATCGTTGGATCAACTTCTTCGTTTTTGATTCTCCTGGAGTGTCTCAACGATTCATGGTGGTGCTTCTCATCATCATTCTCTGCATTTGAAGACCGAAGAAGAGTTTTTCCTCCATATCTTATCTGTTCTCTCAGAGATGCGTGATTCTAGCTTGTTGCCATCCTCTCATAATTGTTTGTGACAATTCTTTTCACCCATCCGAAGCATTTCAAGAGTCTTTTCAGTTTGATTCTCTGAAGGCCATCATTTCGGGATTATTCATTCTTAGCTTTCAACTATTGTTCTCCAAATCTTATCGGTGCATCATTAAAATATTCACTAATCAGTTCGTGATCTATCCGTTCTCATGTATCAAATTCCCTCAAGTATCTTCATTCGTTTTTCCAATTCTACCCGATGATTTGTGCCTTTGCTACTCTCTTTTCAATTCTTACGGTGGTTCATTCAAGAGTTCCCTTCCTTGTTATCATATCAATTTATTCGTTGTTTCAATCCTACCGGTGGTTCGTTGAAGACCTTCTCAAGTTTGCGCAATATCTATCTTAATCTTTTCTACGAGAATAAGTGCTATGCCAAATCCGTTGCTTGTCATCAATTTAAATTGGTGAAGGATAAGCATAATGTAATTCTTATTCCGGAGGCTCATAAATTCTCGATTTAAATTGTTTCATCTTTTCTTTTTCCGGAGTCCCATGTTTTCCGCATTATATCATCACGAAGATCCATATAAATCATTGCAAGGCTTCAATCTTATTCTTTTCATCCTTCAATTCTTTTGGATCATTCTTTTATTATCGGAGTTCTTCATGGAGGCTCTTTTTTTATGGCCTCTTTTCTTTCTTTCTTTCTTTCTTTTTCGTCCGGAGTCTCATCCCGACTTGTGGAGGAATCATAGTCTCGGACAATGCTCTAATAATGATGATCATCACACTTTTATTTTTCTTACAACTCAACAATTACAACTCGATACTTAGAACAAAATATGACTCTATATGAATGCCTCCGGCGATGTACCAGGATATGCAATGACTCATGAGTGACATGTATGAAAGAATTATGAATGGTGGCTTTGCCACAAATACGATGTCAACTACATGATCATGCTAAGCAATATGACAATGATGGAGTGTGCCATAATAAACGGAACAGTGGAAAGTTGCATGGCAATATATCTCGGAATGGCTATGGAAATGCCATAATAGGTAGGTATGGTGGCTGTTTTGAGGAAGGTATATGGTGGGTGTATGATACCAGCGAAAGGTGCACGGTATTAGAGAGGCTAGCAAAGGTGGAAAGGTGAGAGTGCGTATACTCCATGGACTCAACATTAGTCATAAAGAACTCATATACTTATTGCAAAAATCTGCAAGTTATCAAAGCAAAGTATTACGTGCATCCTCCTAGGGGGATAGATTGGTAGGAAAAGACCATCGCTCGTCCCCGACCGCCACTCATAAGGAAGGCAATCAAAAAATAAATCATGCTCCGACTTCATCACATAACGGTTCACCATACGTGCATGCTACAGGAATCACAAGCTTCAACACAATTATTTCTTAAATTCACAACTACTCAACTAGCATGACTTTAATATCACCATCTTCATATCTCAAAACAATTATCAAGTATCAAACTTATCATAGTATTCAACACACTCATAAGAGAATTTTTATTCTTCTTGAATACCTAGCATATTAGGATTTAAAGCAAATTACCATGCTATAAAGACTCTCAAAATAATATAAGTGAAGCATGAGAGATCAATAGTTTCTATAAAACAAATCCACCACCGTGCTCTAAAAGATATAAGTGAAGTACTAGAGTAAAATTATATAACTCAAAAGATATAAGCGAAGCACATAGAGTATTCTAACAAATTCTAAATCATGTATGGCTCTCTCAAAAGGTGTGTACAGTAAGGATGATTGTGGTAAAATAACAAGCAAAGACTCAAATCATACAAGACGCTCCAAGCAAAACACATATCATGTGGTAAATAAAAATATAGCTCCAAGTAAAGTTACCGATAGAAGTAGATGAAAGAGGGGATGCCTTCCGGGGCATCCCCAAGCTTTGGCTTTTAGGTGTCCTTATATTATCTTGGGGGTGTCATAGGCGTCCCCAAGCTTAGGCTCTTGCCACTCCTTATTCCATAATCCATCAAATCTTTACCCAAAACTTGAAAACTTCACAACACAAAACTTAAAGTAGAAAATCTCGTGAGCTCCGTTAGCGAAAGAAAATAAAAGATCACTTCAAGGTACTGTAATGAACTCATTCTTTATTTATATTGGTATTATACCTACTGTATTCCAACTTCTCTATGGTTTATAAACTATTTTACTAGCCACAGATTCATCAAAATAAGCAAACAACACATGAAAAACAGAATTTGTCAAAAACAGAACAGTCTGTAGTAATCTGTAGCTAGCGCAGGATCTGGAACCCCAAAAATTCTAAAATAAATTGCTGGACGTGAGGAATTTATCTATTAATCATCTGAAAAAGAATTAACTAAATAGCACCTTCCAAATAAAAATGACAGCAGTTCTCATGAGCGCTAAAGTTTCTGTTTTTTACAGCAAGTTCAACAAGACTTTCCCCAAGTCTTCCCAACGATTCTACTTGGCACAAACACTAATTAAACACAAAAAACACAACCAAAACAGAGACTAGATAAATTATTTATTACTAAACAGGAGCAAAAAGCAAGAAATAAAAATAAAATTTGGTTGCCTCCCAACAAGCGCTATCGTTTAACGCCCCTAGCTAGGCATAACAAGCAAAAATAGATCTAGGTAGTGCCATCTTTGGTAGGCAATTCTTCAATGAGGCATCTACCATCTCTAGGAATTTCTTTATTTTTATTGATTATCAAACTTTTAGGCACAAGATCGAAAAATTCATTTGTAACAAATGGTTCCTTAATGATAGCAAAAAGATTGGGATGAACACTTCTAGATTTGAGATCCGCATTTTCCTTACTAGATGATTCACCCTTATTTTTAGGGACGTACATAAGCTTGGCAACTTTAGTGGAAGGACTTGGAGTATTCTTTACGGAAGAAAAGGCGGTTCCGAAGTTGGTAATAATATTCTCAAGTTTATCGATCCTAACGGAATCATGATTTATTTTCTCATTAACTATGGGTTCCTTTTCTTTAATATCAAAGTAACTCCTACTTTAGATCCATATTGAGAGATTCGGCTGTGGATCTTTTTATCCAAATTTTCAATTAACTCTACGGTAGCAACCCTATTTTCAATAATCTCAAGCCTTTGCATTACATGCTCCAAAGTTAATATAGTTCAATTAACCAAGAGAGGGGGTGAGCCAAATAAATCTAACATAGCATTATAAGAATCAAAAGTATGGCTACCCAAAAAGTTCCCTCCGGTAATAGTATCAAGAACATAACGGTGCCAGGGAGTAATGCCTACTAAAAATTGCGAAGGAGAATGGTAGTAGATTGCTTCCTAGCAGATCTATTTTGAGCATTGCAAATTCTATACCAAGCATCTTTTATATTTTTCACCCTCCCTTTGCTTAAAATTTAGAATTTCATTCTCGGGAGACAATGGAGAAGATAAGGGACTAGCCGTAACGACAAGCAAGCAAACTAACACACAAGCAAACAAAAAGCAAGCGGGCAAAAAGAGGCAAACAGAGAAAGAGAGGGAGGATAGAGAGAGAGGGCGAATAAAATGGCAAGGGTGAAGTGGGGGAGAGGAAAACGAGAGGCAAATGGCAAATAATGTAATGCGGGAGATAAGGGTATGTGATGGGTACTTGGTATGTTGACTTTTGCGTAGACCTCCCCGGCAACAGCGCCAAAAATCCTTCTTGCTACCTCTTGAGCACTGCGTTGGTTTTCCCCGAAGAGGAAGGGATGATGCAGCAAAGTAGCATAAGTATTTCCCTCAGTTTTGAGAACCAAGGTATCAATACAGTAGGAGGCTACGCGCGAGTCCCTCGCACCTGCACAAAACAAATAAATCCTCGCAACCAACGCAAATAGGGGTTGTCAATCCCTATAGGGCCACCTTACGAGAGTGAGATCTGATAGATATGATAAGATAATATTTTTGATATTTTTATGATAAAGATGCAAAGTAAAATAAAGGCATAGTAAATAGAAAAGGAAATAACTAAGTAGTAGGAGATCAATATGATAAAGATAGACCCGGGGGCCATAGGTTTCACTAGTGGATTCTCTCGAGAGCATAAGTATTCTACGGTGGGTGAACAAATTACTGTTGAGCAATTGACAGAATTGAGCATAGTTATGAGAATATCTGGATATGGTCATGTATATAGGCATCACGTCCGAGACAAGTAGATCGACTCCTGCCTGCATCTACTACTATTACTCCACTCATCGACCGCTATCCAGCATGCATCTAGAGTATTAAGTTAAAAACAGAGCAATGTGTTAAGCAAGATGACATGATGTAGAGGGATAGACTCATGCAATATGAAGAAAACCCCATATTGTTATCCTCGATGGCAACAATACAATACGTGCCTTGCTGCCCTTACTGTCACCGGGAAAGGACACCGCAAGATTGAACCCAAAGCTAAGCACTTCTCCCATTGCAAGAAAGATCAATCTAGTAGGCCAAACCAAGCTGATAATTCGAAGAGACTTGCAAAGATAACCAATCATACATAAAAGAATTCAGAGAAGATTCGAATATTATTCATAGATAGACTTGATCATAAACCCACAATTCATCGGTCTCAACAAACACACCGCAAAAAGAAGATTACATCGAATAGATCTCCACAAGAGAGGGGGAGAACATTGTATTGAGATCCAAAAAGAGAGAAGAAGCCATCCAGCTACTAACTATAGACCAGTAGGTCTGAGGTAAACTACTCACACTTCATCGGAGAGGCTATGGTGTTGATGTAGAATCCCTCCGTGATCGATGCCCCCTCCGGCGGAGCTCCGGAACAGGCCCCAAGATGGGATCTCGTGGATACAGAAAGTAACGGCGGTGAAATTAGGGTTTTGGCTCCTGTTCTGATCGTTTGGGGGTACGTGGGTATATATAGGAGGAAGAAGTAGGTGGGTGGAGCAATAGGGGGCCCATGAGGGTGGAGGGCGCGCCCCCCTACCTCGTGCCCTCCTGTTACGTGTCTTGACGTAGGGTCCAAGTCTTCTGAGTCTTATCCGATGAGAAAATCACGTTCCCGAAGGTTTCATTCCGTTTGGACTCCGTTTGATATTCCTTTTCTTCGAAACCCTAAAACAGGCAAAAAACCAGCAATTCTGGGTTGGGCCTCCGGTTAATAGGTTAGTCCCAAAAATAATATAAAAGTGGATAATAAATCCCAATAATGTCCAAAACAGTAGATGATATAGTATGGAGCAATCAAAAATTATAGATACGTTGGAGACGTATCACTTGAACTGGCCCCCATTTCTTGTTCTCCTTCGCCACCTCCAAAGCAGGGAAGTTTGTGTCATAACACATCTCCAGGTCTGGCTATTCAGGCCCAGCAGCAGAGTCGTGGTCTTCTGATCCATCTTCAGATAAAATCTCATCATCTTCAGCTAGTTCCATCTCCCTCAGCAGATTGAAACCCACCGAGTCCCCCTGTTCAGTGTTAAGGAGTTATTCCAACATATCCATCCTGAGCCGATTTTGTGTCTCTGGGAGTTGATTCTTGAGCAAGGAGGTAGGAGCGCCTCTCTCCTGGGAGTTTTGGTGCCCTGAAGGCTGCGTTCTATGATTAGTGTTACCCTGTCCAGTGAGAGAGCCAGATTCTGAGCCAGTCCTAGAGTCTTGCTGAGATCTTCCCCTAGTAGAAGCACTGTCTCTCGACCTGGTTTCCAAGGAAGTGTTTGTGTCTATGGGGGGATGGTTGCTGTCACCACCTCCACCTCATGTGGGTTTGGTTCAACCTCAATCAGGAGTCTGTAAATTTTTCCTTTGATCCCAAATAGCCTTTCAGCAGGGATTCTTGCGGGATCTTTGCAGGAGATCTTCACTCTAACAGATTCATAGAACGTCTTGAAGTTATGCTGCCAGTCAACATCCAGTAACACTCATAGGGTGGAAGTGATCTGATCAAGCATATTCCATTCACACCACTTGGGGTTCATCTTCTTGATTCTGATTCAGACATTTTGCAGCTCCTTTTCTGCTTCTGCATTACCTTTCCAGACCTCCACATTAACAATGACATTGTCTTTCTTCAGTCCAAAGCAAGGGTAACCTGCAACAGTGGCAACATCAATTTCTGGTGGGAATTTAATTAAGAAGGACCATTCATCCAGAGCATTGATGGGCCAAGGCCAGTTGGTTTTGTATATATCAGCAACTTCCTCTGCTAATTCCCCTCATGGGCAGCAAGGCAAGGTTGGCATTGGTGGGTGGCGCCCTGCGGCTATACAGCGTCTGCCGAAAGGTGTTGGGGTTGATGGGCGTCGTCGGCGGCCGTAGCTTCTCTCACACCGGCTGCAGCAACAAAGAGCCATGAACGCTGAGAGAAAAGTCCTCGGAAACGAGAACGTGGGCTGGCTATGGCATGGCGTGGAAAATGGGTGTCGACGAGTGGCAGCGACGATGGCGGAAGGCTGAGGGAGGAGCAGGGGAAGAGAAAAGGAAAATATGTGTCATCGACGAGCAAATCAAGGAAGGACAAGGGCCCGCGTCGTGTCCGTCCACGCGTTGTCCGTTTTAACGTAAATATGGCCTAAATTTGGACAAAAAATGAATCAATACCGTCTGCTCCCATACAATTGGACCGTACTTTGTGTCCGTTTAGCAACAAACGGACTCGGCCCGTTGGAGTTGGCCTAACACCGGCAACGCCGTGCGTTCCTGCAAGGTCGAGCATTGAGGAGGCGATACGGCCTGAGGCGCGTGTGCCAAACTGCCAATAGTACACCAGCAACACACAAAACAACGTGGTCGCGCCGCCCTACCATTCGACCGGCGGTGATCTTTGCGCGTGGCCTGGTGGTTTGCTCAGGCCGGCGTGGCCATGGCGAACAGCACGGGTAAGCACGATCGGGCGGTTGACCATTATGGAACTCTGAGATCTGAAATCCCAGGAAATAAAACTATGAAAAAACAGATGGAGATGCGGGGTATCGATCCCCGTACCTCTCGCATGCTAAGCCAGCGCTCTACCATCTAAGCTACATCCCCTTGTTGCGCCGTAGCACAAACGAGCTCCGTCTTATTAATGTCGCTGCAAATGCATAAACAAGGGTCGCGTATGGGCCCAACCGGCAAACCAAGCGCCGGGTAGTCTTGGAGTTTCTCAAGCGTCAGAAAAAAAAAGAGGCTCGGACGAAACAGAGCCGGCTGGGCACACTGTCACACGACGTACTACATGGCCAGAACAAACTCATTGCAAACCACACCGATCGAGCTTCCAAAAAGAAAAGGAGAAGGCCAAACCAAACCACATCACGGGGATCTCCTGGAACCTTTTCCTTTTCCGTCTTCATTCATAACACGGCGCAAGGACCTTGCGGTGTTGCGTGTTGTCGACAAGAAAACACAAACGGGACAAGAGGGACTGCCCACGGGACCAGTTTTGGTTATAGCTCGCCTAACACGCACATGATTTAAATAATTCGGTTGGCCACCAAGAAACAGGCAGAGGCGCTAGAAGCTGTCCGGGATCCTGGGCGATGCACCACCGCCACCACCCCACTGCCGTATCCTGGAGCTCGCCTCGCTTGCCTGCCAAGTGCCAAACACATTCCAAGATGGTAGTTTAAGCGTGAGTTTCAGATAAAAAAAGATGGTAGTATCAGGACTTGTCTCGTTTTGCCCGAGGCTGAAACCCAGCAGTCAAACCAGGATCGCTCACCTCCTTGTTCCAGTTGGTGCGCATGGTGATCGCGATCAGGATCACCGTCTGCAGGCCCACCCCGGTGAGCATGCCGCCCCACATCCCCTGTTGCATCCCATCAAAAGTCAAGCAACCACGGTCGGTTCAAAACAAAACGAACAAAGACATGCATGCACGGAGCGGAGCGCGTACCTGAATCCCGCGGCGCAGCGGGAAGGCGATCATGTACCCGACCGGGATGCCGACCCCGTAGTAGCACCCCAGGTTGATGTAGGCCACCAGCCACTGCCACCCGGCGCCGACGGCCACGCCGGACAGCACGGGCTGGACGCTGTTGAGCAGCAGCGTGAAGGCGAAGACGACGCCCAGGCTGGCCACGGCGTGCACCACCTCGGGGCTCTCCGTGAAGGGCGCGCCGTAGACGTCGCGGAGGAGCAGGACGGCCACGAAGAATGCCACCCCGATGGCCACGGACGACATGAGCACCACCGCGATCGCAAACCTCGCCGCCCGCGGACGCCCCGCGCCCAGCTCGTTCGACACCCTCACGCTGCTCCAAAGATTGGATTAACGCGCAGGCATGAATGTGTTTTGATGCAGATTGGTTGATTGATTGATGAGATTACCTGATGGCTGCATTGAATCCGAAGAACACCATGATCTGCCACCCGAACAGGTTGGTGCTGCACGCGGCAGCCAATGTGCCACATCCACAAATCGCAACATGTCAGTGCTACTATACTACTATTTACTCTTTACTAAAGCTAGCTACCGTTTTGCTCAGCTTGGAAAGTGGAAATTATAACAGCTAGCTAGCTCACCAGATGGAGACTGCGGCGACGGCGACCTGAGCGTTGGGAAGGTTGCCCACGATCACGATCAGGAACATGTAGAACCAGAACTCCAAGCTAAAGAGCGGGAACATAGGTGATTAATTACAACAGTTCATGGCAGTTCATTGGACCATAAGTAGGTAGCTGTACGAAATGCACGTACCAGATCATGATTGCTGAGCCGATGGAGAGGCGGGCGAAGCTGAAGAGCTCGGTGAAGGCGAGGGAGTCCAACTCGAAGCCGTTCCATGCGCCGGGGCAGTAACCCATGACGATGTAGGCGAGCTGGCCGAGCACCACGAACCACCACGACGCGTTAAGCGCGACGGCGAGGCCGACGAGGCCCATCCGCATGGGCACCACGAGGAACCAGGTGAGCGCGACGTGGAGCACCAGCGCCGCCGCCGACACCGCCGCCATGGCCATCAGCTTGCTCTGCGCCTGCAGGAACTTCTGGATGGGGAAGTTGAGCGCGTACGCGAAGAGCTGCGGGACCATGTAGAGCGAGAAGCGGCCGGCCATGACGGCGATCTGGTCGTCCTGGTGGAAGAACCTGAGGATCGGGGTGGCGAAGAGGTAGAGTGGGAGCATGCAGACGGCCGTGGCGGTGAGCAGCAGCCAGGAACGCTGCAGGTAGACGCCGAGCATGGGGAGCTTCTTGGCGCCGTAGGCCTGCCCGCACAGCGTCTCCAGCGCGCTCCCCATGCCGTACATGATCCCGAAGGCGAGCCCGGCGACGACGGAGTTCTCGGTGGAGACGGCGTCCAGCTCCAGCGTGGTGAGGTGGCCGGCGGCGACCTGCGTGATGGCGCCCAGCGAGTACTGCGCCAGCGACGTGAAGATGGCCGGGCCGGCCAGGCACCACAGCCGCCGGTTCTCCTCCGCCGCGCAGCGCAGGAACGCCGACACGCTGTGGATCTCCTCCAGGTCATCCTTGTCGCCGCTGCCCGCCCTCGCCAGCAGCGCGTCCGTCAGCGGCTCATCGCCACCGCCAGCACAGGAAGCCATCGATCGATGATCGATGATCTCTCCTGTCCTGTATGCCAAGAGAGTCAACACTGGACTGGACCGGTCTGAAAAGGAAAATATGTGGCCTGCCACTGCCAGTAGGGTGCGGTATCGGTACCACGAATGCAATGCGGCAGCTACCAGTCAACTGCCCGATCGAGGAGACGATACTTGGTGCTTCTGCCTCCTTGCGAGTTAACCGGCGCGCTCTCTGGGCTATATAGGCGAAGACCGAGGTGGCCAACAAGATGAGCCGCGCCGTCTCGACAACACAAATCTGATGTCCAGCTTATGTTAGACTAGTCACAATGAGAATAACTTAGGGGTGGGGTGACTAGAGACTAAACTAGTTTTAGTCACCCATTAGTCAGGGGTGTTTGGAGGTTTACTGACTAAAAGTGACTACTACTAGTCTCTAGTCTCTAGTCACTAGTGATCCAAACACCCTCTTAACTAGTAACATCACACATTTCAATACAAGATTGCTTATGTGACAGCTAATTAATAAGGAGAGAATAGTTACTGTAACATCACACATTTCAAAGCATAATGAGTCTATAGCCTAATAAATAAACTCTTTCATGATACCACTCATACGTTACCACCCGGCAAACATCACATTCCACTTACGCCGGGAAACGTCTCTCCCCTTCCCCTCCCCCCTGCGCCGTCGGCCACTCCGGCCGCGGCGGCCACCTTCCCCGTCGCTGGCCGCTTGGCCACCGGCGCCACCCTCCCGAATCCATGGGGCGCGGACGCTCGGTGCACTCCCGCGGCTCTGCACGCTCCAGCTCACGCGGCAGCGAGGGATGGGGCCAACCCGCCTCCGTCCCAGATCTACGTCCGTCCGGCGGTCCGTCCGCGGATCCGGTCCCTCCGCCGCCCCCCAGCCCTCCTGCTGTCAACCCCGGTTCTCCGCCGCGCCTTCTGCTCCGGGGGGAGTGCTCTGGGGCCGCTGCCGCACTATCCACGCCGGATATTAGCAGGGATCGCCCAATGGAGCCGCTCCGCCTAAAATCCATCGTGGTCTGCCCCTCCCCCCGCACCGACCATTCCTCTCCCGGCCAAGCTGATGGATGGACGCCGGTCCTGTCCCGCAACGCGCGCCGTGCCGCCGCGCGCGCCCATGCCTCCCCCGCGCGCTCGCGGCGTCCCCGAGGCCAGCGCCTCTCCTTTAATGCGGACGCTGCCCGCGCGGCCTTCTTAAGGCGTTTATTGCTCCTAGATAGATCATAATACAAAAAATCAATCAGAGCACAGGGAGCCATCTCATTATCTTTTCGTAAAGAAAAACTATGGTGGACTAACTGATCTTTAAATCAGTTTATGAAAGAGCCCCAGGGGGCTCTGCTTCCGATGCCTCAGCTCCAAGCACCGCCGCGTCGATTGTAGAGATCCCATACACTGCATCCAGTGCAAGCTGCCGGGCCACATCGCCAAGGACTGCCCTCAAATCCGGCGTGGCCATAGTGGTGGTCTTGCGCCCGCTGCTAGCCGTGCTCCTGTCCGCGAGAGGCTCCGTTTCCCCTCGCCTCCTCCGCCCGCATCGGCCATGGACCGCTGCCGCCACACCGACCCCTCGCGCCGGCCAAGGGACGGCCACAAGGTGGTGATCGAGTTGCCGGAGATGGAGCATCAGATGTTCCTCCTCCGCCGACACGCCGTCCTCCTCATCTCCACGGCTGAGCGGCATGCGGCGAGCCCCATGTCCGTCGGCCGCGCCTTCGACGCCGTTCTCCGCACCCCGGCGCACCTGCTGCGAGTGACCAGCCACGACCCGGAGGACTTCCTCGTCCACTTCGAGCTGCCGGCGCACCGGGACAACGCCGTCCGCCTGGGCTCCATCAACGTTGATGGTGTCGCCTTCATCATCAAGCCGTGGCACGAGGACGTCCACGCTGACCATGAAGACTTCCTCCTCCACGTCCGTGTCGTCATCGAGAAGATGCCCATGCACCTCTGGTCCGTTGACGGTGCGGCGGAGGTGCTCGGCGACAAATGCATCATCGACCGGCTCGACAGCCGCACGCACAAGCGCGGCCACACGCGGACCTTCGCGTGCTGGGTGTGGGTGTACGACGCCGCCTTCATCCCCACCAAGCACACCATCTGGCACGCGACGCGTGGTGCCGGCCGCGTCGAGGCTATGCTGGGCTTCTCGCCGCCCAGCCGTGAGGTCCCCCCTCCACCACGCGTCCGACGCAACGTCATGCTCATCCACGTCGACCGCGTTGAAGACTGGACGCCCCTGACGCCTCGCTGCTCGCACTCAGGCTAGAGCGGCATCCCGTCCTCTGGGTCCGAAGATGATCGCCCATTCCCGCGGGTCTACCCGGGGACGTGGTCGATGCACATTGAGGATGGCCAGGGACAGGGCAGGCGCCAGCCCCCGGTGGTCGGTCCCTCTGGCTGTGGCGGGCTCCAGCTGTGACGCCCCCGATTCAATCGTACACTAATCATACACGCAAACGTGTACGATCAAGATCAGGGACTCACGGGAAGATATCACAACACAACTCTATGAATAAAATAAGTCATACAAGCATCATATTACAAGCCAGGGGCCTCGAGGGCTCGAATACAAGAGCTCGATCATAGATGAGTCAGCGGAAGCAACAATATCTGAGTATAGACATAAGCTAAACAAGTTTGCCTTAAGAAGGCTAGCACAAACTGGGATACAGATCGAAAGAGGCACAGGCCTCCTGCCTGGGATCCTCCTAAACTACTCCTGGTCGCCGTCAGCGGGCTGCACGTAGTAGTAGGCACCTCCCGAGTAGTAGTAGTCGTCGTCGACGGAGGCGTCGGGCTCCTGGACTCCAACGTCTGGTTGCAGCAATCGGATATAGGAAAGGTGAAAAGGGGGATAAAAGCAACCGTGAGTACTCATCCAAAGTACTCGCAAGCAAGGAGCTACACTACAAATGTATGCATTGGTATCAAATGGTAAAGGGGGTATCATATGTGGACTGAACTGCAGAATGCCGGAATAAGAGGGGGATAGCTAGTCTTGTCGAAGACTACGCTTCTGGTAACCTCCATCTTGCAGCAAGAGAAGAGAGTAGATGGTAAGTTCACCAAGTAGCATCGCATAGCATAATCCTAACCGATGATCCTCCCCTCGTCGCCCTGTGAGAGAGCGATCACCGGTTGTATCTGGCACTTGGAAGGGTGTGTTTTATTACATATCCGGTTCTAGTTGTCATAAGGTCAAGGTACAACTCCAAGTCGTCCTGTTACCGAAGATCACGGCTATTCGAATAGATTAACTTCCCTGCAGGGGTGCACCACATAACCCAACACGCTCGATCCCATTTGGCCGGACACACTTTTCTGGGTCATGCCCGGCCTCGGAAGATCAACACGTCGCAGCCCTACCTAGGCACAACAGAGAGGTCAGCACGCCGGTCTAAATCCTATGGCGCAGGGGTCTGGGCCCATCGCCCATTGCACACCTGCACGTTGCGAGGGCGGCCGGAAGCAGAACTAACTCCCGGAGGCGCAAAAACCACATCCACTCACTGCAAACTGAATCTGGTGTGGCCACCGCGCATGGAGACAAGGCCACGATAAAGCTGATCGGCACAAGGCGACCATGCTCCTGCTCGATCAACTAGGACTCCATTCTGCTGCCATCAGTTGAGAATGCTGGGCTAGACAACCCGTTCACGGAAGCTGAAGTTTGGGAGGCGATCAAAGCATCCCCCTCTGAGAAGGCACCTGGACCTGACGGATTCTCGGGCGCCTTCTACAGATCATGCTGGAGCCTCATTAAGCATGACATCATGGTTGTTTTCCATCATTTCTACAACTTAGCTGGGGGTGATTTTGCGGCCCTAAACTCTGCCATGATTGTGCTGCTGCCGAAGAAGGACGGGGCAACTAGTATGGCTGATTATAGGCCCATCAGCCTTATTCACTCCATCGCCAAACTAATCGCCAATGTTCTATCCATGAGGCTGGCCCCGATCATCAGCACACTGATCTCGCCTACCCAAACTGCCTTCCAGCATTCTAAGTGCATACATGACAGTTTCCTATATGTTCAAAACGCCGTCAGAGCTCTTCATCGCCGCAAGACACTTGCCCTGCTTCTGAAATTAGATATAGCCAAGGCATTTGACAGCATTTCTTGGGAATATATCTTTGAACTTCTTCAAAAAATGGGCTTCCCTGCAAGATGGCGAGATTGGATTGCGCTTCTGCTCTCTACATCCTCGTCGTCTTGCCTCCTGAATGGTTCTCCGGGCGCCTCCATCATGCATCGTCGTGGGCTGCGGCAGGGGGATCCGCTCTCGCCGCTGCTCTTCATTCTCTGCATCGACCCCCTGCACCGTCTTCTAGAGGCGGCAACCTTGGTGGGCCAGCTATCTCCTCTGCCTGGTACAGCCATGCGTATGCGTACAAGCTTGTATGCCGACGACGTCGTGATCTTCATCAACCCCACAAGGACGGAGGTCGATGCTCTGCTCAGCATCCTGCACCTTTTCGGCGAGGCCACGGGCCTGCACGTCAACCTGGCCAAATCCTCGGCAGTGCCGATTAGCTGCGGCGCCCTCGACCTTGGCTCCATCTTGCAAAACTTTGGCGGCATTATGGCGTCACTACCAATCACGTACCTGGGCCTCCCAATCACTACTAGCAGGATTCGTCTAGTCCACCTGCAGTTCATCCTAGATAGGATTCGTGCGCGCCTTGCTCGTTGGAAGGGCAGACCGTCGGCCGTAGGGTGCTCGTCCGCTGCGTCCTCTCCACCATGCCGACGTTCGCCCTCACGGTACTGAGAGTGCCAAAGAAGTTTTTCATGGAGGTAGATAAAGCCAGACGACGTTTTCTCTGGGCACAAGACGAAGAAGCAACCGGAGGAAAGTGTAAGGTAGCATGGAGCGCGGTCACCACGCCAGAATCCCATGGAGGCCTCGGCATACATGATCTGGACAAATTCGCGCGCGCCCTCCGTCTGCGCTGGCTCTGGATCTCCTGGACCCATCCAGAGCGGCCATGGATTGGCACGGACACGCCATGCAACCTGCCGGACCAGGCCCTCTTCGCTACCAACACGGTGGTCACCATCGGGGACGACATGACGGCGTCCTTCTGGTCAAGTCCATGGCTTGACGGCAGGCCACTCCGGCTGGACTACCCCACCCTCTTCACCCACTCCATCCGCAAGAACAGGTCCGTCCGGGACACGTTGCTCGACGGGCGATGGATCCTTGATCTCCGCCATGGGGAAACCAGTAGCATTGCGCCCTCTGTATTCCAGCTAGCAAGGGTGATTCGGAGAGCGGGCAGCATCATAAATAATGACCTCAGCGACACAATCCGCTGGACTGCTACCACCTCCGGGAGCTACTCCGCTCGCTCCGCCTACGCGGGTCAGTTCCAGGCGCCAATGGCACCCTTCCCCTCCAAAACGTCTGGCGTATCTGGGCACCTGGGAAGCTCAAGATGTTCCTGTGGATGCTCCACCTCGACAGGCTATGGTGCAACGATCGCCTGCAGTGGTGCGGCTGGGAGAACAGTTACTTATGCCAACTCTGTCTGCGAAGCTTGGAGTCCTCCTCCCACCTTTTCTGGGAATGCCCGATTGCTATCCAGGCCTGGACAACGGCGGCGTCATGACGGGGCTGTCACTCCCTGGCACACGCTACCTGGAGCTCCGGAACGACGACGACGGAAAGAGTGAGACTGATCACGGACGCGGCAAGCCCAACAGACAGGAAGGGCACCAGATCAATTCTTGCACTCATTGCCTGGCACATATGGCTTGAGCGTAATGCATGCACCTTCCACGGTAAGATGCCGTGCTCTAGCACCATTATCGAAGCGTGCCGTCGTGACATGGAGCAATGGAGGATCGCTAGAGCAGCCTGCATAGAGCACCCCTTCGGGGATGTGCCGTGAGAGATATCCCGATACTATCAGTGCCAGCATAGCCGTTAGGTTGGCCACTTGTACCTCTTCATTTTCACCCCATCGATCACTTGATCAAACTTGTTTCCCGCCTTCTCTCTGCTAATGAAATCAATGCCAGCTAGGGCTGGATCTTTCAAAAAAAATATGTTACTACCCACTATGGAGGTAGTAACATAGTGTTGACACCCAATTTTACCAAGATACAGATTGCAATGAAGATGGTCTCAAGTGAACAGGTTTTCAGTATGAAAAGATTCACGTCGCCGAGTGGAACCACTTTGATGTTTCGGTTGTATTCATTTGACCTTATCTTACGGACCGAAACTATACTCCGAGTGGCATAATTCAATGTTCCGAGTGGTTTTTGGCCAATCACGTCTTCAAGATGACCTCGGATGAAGGAGCACTCTTAAGGAATTGTCTTCGTCTCGTCGAGGCAATCGATTTTAATATATAAATCATCTCAATCCGAGTTCATATGCAAAAGTTAGAGGCAATACACTGCAGACCAAACCTCGACGGAAATATGGCACGAGGTGCCACACACTTGTCTGATAGGTTGCGTGAGTAATTCAGCCATCAAGACGGCCTTGAATCGAAAAACCTTCAACATGAAAAAGTTTTGTCTCGTCGAGCCGATCGTTTTTCATATAAAATTTGTCTCAATCCGAGGTCGTATGCAACCTGGAGAGGCAAATCAAGATCAGGCTGTGTTTTCAGTCGGGAAATCCGAGTGAAAAGTTTACCATCCGAGTGAAAACCTACCGATCGAGTAAAAAGTCGAGTGAAAAACTTATCGATCGAGTAAAATATTGGCTTCCGAGTGAAAATATAGTAATCCGAGTGAAATTATCATCCGAGTGAAGTTATTCCGAGTGAAAAGATTACCGTCGGAATGAAAACTTGACGTTCGAGTAAGATATTACCTTCCGAGCGAAATATAGTCATCCGAGTGAAAGATTGTCTTCTGAGTGAAATTATAGTCATCCGAGTGAAATATTGTCTTTCGAGTGAAAGACTCTAACATCCGAGTGAAAAGGTCCAGTCGGACGAAAAACTCTAATATCCGAGTGGATGAGTTCGGATCCGAGTGAAGCTGAAGATGTGCTCGAAAGGTAATCCAGATGACCTCGGATGGAAAAGTGACCAACACGGAAGTTGTGCACATCGTCAAAACGGAGAACTTTGGTTTTGGAGTCATTATCATATGAGATAGTATATGGCATGTAAGTTCACTACGAGACTCGGACAATCCAGTCTGTTACATGACCAAGTCCGACTGGATATTAAAGATGGCTTCGTAGAATATTCAAGACGGTCTTATTTGGAAAAGTGTTCAACATAAGAATTGTTCGTCTCGTCGAGACGCACAAGTTTCATATTTGGGTCGTCTTGATCGGAGGTCATATGCAAGCTCGGCGGCCCGCGCAAAGAGAAAGATAGAAGTTGGGCCAGATTCAGAATGAATCCGAGTTGGAATAGAACTAGGACTCTAGGATGTGAATTGATGTAATTTTTTGTAAGGAAAGCATAGATGAATCCTTTGTTTGTACGGGAAGTCCAGCCGCCTCTTATATATGTTGGGGGTGATGGCCGATTTAACAACACCAATCGAATAAACACATCTACTACTTTTTCATGTTCATCTGCTTTTTATCTCTCCCTTGTATCTTTCTTCTCGTTCTTCGCTAGTTCTTCATGCCGGAGGGCTGCGGAATCACGAGGCTCTAGGGGCGAGCGAATCGACCTGGTGCAGCCCATAGCCGCTGCGAGCCCTGACGGGGTCCCTCCCGGGTAAGCGGGGCTTCGGGTCTACAAAAGCGTCTGCCGGCTGTCCTGCGTATCGCGCTGCCGGTCGGACCTCCTTCGGCGCAAGCTACGGTGCATCACCCCCGGCGTCGAGGGTACACGGTGACGTGTTCGTGTGCGAACACACTTTTTGGCAACTCCGCTGGGGACAAAGCTTTGAACAGTCTCCAGCCTATTCTTGCTATGAGGAGGGCGTCATCAAGCGGCTGCAATCTACAACGGTAACATGTATCATCAATCTCCTTACGTAGATGCAAATAGCCATTATGTTGATGTTGCTAGATCTTTCAATGGACAAGTCATGTCAGCTAGCCCTAACGAGCAAAGGCTGACTAGTTATTCCGTTGGAGAAACTTGGAATTTACAGAATCGCGGCATCCAACTTATGAATATGAACTTTCGTGCATCGGCAACATCTTTCAATATGCCGGTGAACAACACGGTTTGTTCGAGTGATCAATATATGACACCTCATGTACAGGAGGGCGTCTCGCAGTTTTATCCATCGGCAGCCGACTCGCAATATGTGGGTTCATCCCCAAACATGCCGATGGATGGGGGAATCAGCCATGCTTCCATTAGCTATTTGGCCGGTTATCCTCAGACATCATATAGTACACCTCGTGATATTAATTGTTCAGTGGCATATGAAACTAAAAATATTCATGACTCGGATCACCTTGGCTGAGTGAATGGAGATTCTGCAGGAGCATATGTGCCTAATATTGCAGGAGATGAGGTGGCTCTGGCTGCATTAAAAAGTTTAGCCCAAAATAAGAAGATTAGTGCTATTTGCCTTGAGCAGCACGAAAAGGGATTGGTTCCTGATTATGAGGCAATAAGAGATAGGGTTTTGAAAGAAGACGAAGTGTTGCCGATTGACCAAATTGGCGTGAGAAAATATTCAACAACAGTGCACATGTCTTCACCTATCATTGCAGCATGTTATACACCCCCTTTACAATCACAAAATTTCGGCAACATCAATTCATTGCCGAAAGATCGTAAAAGTATTGGGGGGCAAGTGAATCCAAGTAGGGCTGAGTCTAAAGAAAAATATCTGGCCCAAGTGGACAAGATCAAGCCAAAGCTCACAGGGAATAGAGTCAACGAATTTACTACACATACCCTTGAGGAATTACCAGCAGCATATCAACAGGCCTACGAAGCACTCAAGAAGAAGCGTGGAGAGGGATATTTGCAAGAATACGTCAAGTGCCTTCCTCCATGTAGCAACCATTTTGGCCCTTCTAAACTTTTGAGGCAAGATAAAAAAGAAGCTTTGCAAGCAAACCAGCAAAAAAGGATTCACTCGGCTAATACGGTGGATTCAGTTGAAACCGGATTAAGCACCGGGATGTTTAAGGCCTAGTGCGTTGCATCATGCCAGTCGAATGCATCGTTCCAGACGAGTGCATCACCGGATAAAGCCGAGTGCATCAAGCCAACTATTGCCGTGTGTACCAAAATAGAAGATGCAAGATTGGCTGAGCAAAGGAACGACAAACGCAACAAATTGGTTGTGCTCGATTTTTCTGGATGTAAGGGAGCTTACATGCTACCCTATGAGTTTCGTGCTAAAGATATTGCTGAGCATCAAGAACAAAGTAATATGGCTGAACACAGTTCAGTTAACGATGAACACCAAGACCAAGAAAATGCGGCCGAGCAAAGTTCAACTGACAAAGAGCGTCCGAGTAAAATCCACTCGGGCAATCCGACTGAAATATACTCGGGCAATTCGAGTGAAATATACTCGGACAATCCGAGTGATGAGGCACCAGATCCAGAAAAAGAGGAACATGCGTTGGAGAATTATTCAGAAGTGGAGCAATGTATTGTTCTAGTGGTGCAACCATCTTCTCCTTCCAACGTCTTCACAAAGGTACACCTAGCAGATAGTTTACTCAATTTTCGATTCGGTCAAAATCATATTGTTGATGCACCTGTTAGTAAGATTCTAATTAATTTTGAAAGACCAATTGAAATGAGTAATCTATTTGTTAGGAATGATCTTGTCACTAATCATGATAGTCAACACATGGTATCATTCATAGAGGCTAATAGTGACAACTTATCAAAACCAAAGTTGTTCTTGTCATGCCAACTGAACTTTGTATTCATATGGACAACTTTGTTTGTTTCATGCCTGGCTAACATTTGGTCTCAGATGAGATGTATATTCTGTAATTATTTTGGTTGCAGAAACGTAAAGCCAGGTCCAAAGTCCTTCGAAGACGATTCAAAAGCATCGGGAAAAGAGGATGAAAATCAATGCATAGCCGAGTCGGATGACGCTAAGCCAGCACTGCTCGGTTGTTTTGTTTCAGAGCTAGTATCACAATATCAATTAATGGACGAGCAGTGTACCTTCAGTCCGGGAATAGTTGATCACATCATTGGTGCATCGTCGACTAATCCTATTATAATTGATCATGATGTCGAGCCATCAGGACAAGAACAAATTCAATGTTTGTTTGAAGAGAATATCAAAGACAACAACGTGATTCATCAAGCCGCACAATCGATACGATTGAAGTTTGTTGAGGCACGATCATATGAACAGTCGGATCAGATTGGTTTTGATGGCGATCAAATGTTGACTCAGCTATCTCAAGCCGATTCACCTAAAGGTTAACATGTACACACCAATGATGATGGGGTCAAGTCTTCAAGCAAGGATATGGTTAAAAAGTGCATCAACAACAATCTTGAAGATGGGAATTCCATCAAAGCTACAATGGTGACATCTATCACTGGGGGGCAACAAGAAAATTCAAAGACCGATGCACGCACAGTTAAAGAAAGCAAAGGCAATGGTAAGCACAAAGGTAAAAAGCTGAAAGTCACTTTCGCGCAGTTATTAGAAAAATATCAGAATATAAGTGAGGCAAAGAGTGCTTATCGGCCGAGTGAAACAAAAGCATCGAAGTCACCCCTAAGGCATAAATTTGAGGACCAGGATTGGCGAAGGAAGAAGTTGAGCAAACAGACTCCATATCCTCCTTTTGGGCCACCAATGCTGATGTCATGGATACCTCCCCATGCTGTCTATTATTCAGATCAATCATGGAACAAGTATAAATCAAGGGCAAACTGTCCATCATATTCTAAACCACATCACCAAAATTATGCAGCTCCGAGAGGATCATCATTTGTTCAACAATCACATGTGAAAGACCGACTCAACCAAAAAGAATCGGTCTGGGGGTCAGCAAAGAAGATGGACGTGGTCAAGCAAGTGTACCGAGTAAAAAAGGATGGCCGCAAGTGTGTTGTTTCAGATCCGACTCCGGATGACAAAAAGATAGTCGGGTCTACGTTGGCTACTAATGGAAAGGAAGTGAAGCGGGTAACTTTCAAGGACCCAATCATCGAGTCTGGACAGGCCAAGCCGGAAGTGCCAAAGGTCAGGAAAGAGTTTCTAGTGCACAAAACAAAATCACAGCCGGGATGCTCACTCGGCTTATCACATTGGCAAGAAAGAAAGCTGAAGCGGCTCAGGGCCAAAGACTTGGAGAAGAGGAATATGGCATGGGTCCCCAAGGAAAGCCGTCAAGGCGAGAATGATGTGCCAGCTCCTGTTGTGAAGCCAGCAGGAGTAAGGAAGGACAAGCATGAAGCCGGTAGGCGAAAACAACGATTTTCATGTCACTATATGAGACTCCAAACGGCGCATCATCCATGTTCTGCAACCGTCACATCAGAGTTGGTGCCCAACAATATATCCCCAGCTGAAATATCAGATTTATTTCGGCTATTCACACTTTGGTGGACGGATTTTCAAGCTCCTTTGAGTTATCTGCAGGATCCATGTTAGGAGACAGACGATGTTCGGCGGGGGCTTGATGGTGTACATTGGTCAACAATGAGTTGAGTCACCAAACAGTTGACAGTATTCCTTTGAGGTGCATGGTTATAATTGCTTGGGAAGACGGCTTGGCGATGTATCGTCGAGCATTTCTAATATCTCCAAGGAGTACCTGGACAAAGTAAGGTTTGAATTGACATGAGAAATGTGTGGAGGCCTTTGTGACATCCAATGGTTGTTCTCAAATGACTATCATCCGAAGAAGTTCTACTCAAGCAGCAACAAGCCCAAGCATATGGCCGATAACAATTATCATCCTCAGCATACACAGCTGATGGAGTGTTGACATCGTGCTTAAAAAATACCCGAGGCAAAGTATTTTCTGGCACGCAAGCTCTGCCAGAAAACAGGGGGGCATGTGTTGACACCCAATTTTGGCAAGATACAGATTGCAATGAAGATGGTCTCGAGTGAACGGGTTTTCAGCATGAAAAGATTCACGTCGCCGAGTGGAACCACTTTGATGTTTCGGTTGTATTCATTTGACCTTATCTTACGGACCGAAACTATACTTCGAGTGGCATAATTCAATGTTCCGGGTGGTTTTTGGCCAATCACGTCTTCAAGATGACCTCGGATGAAGGAGCACTCTTAAGGAATTGACTTCGTCTCGTTGAGGCAATCGATTTTAATATATAAATCATCTCAATCCGAGTTCATATGCAAAAGTTAGAGGCAATACACTGCAGACCGAACCTCGACGGAAATATGGCGCGAGGTGCCACACACTTGTCTGATAGGTTGCGCGAGTAATTCGGCCATCAAGACGGCCTTGAATCGAAAAACCTTCAACATGAAAAAGTTTTGTCTCGTCGAGCCGATCGTTTTTCATATAAAATTTGTCTCAATCCGAGGTCGTATGCAACCTGGAGAGGCAAATTAAGATCAGGCTGTGTTTTCAGTCAGGAAATCCGAGTGAAAAGTTTACCATCCGAGTGAAAACCTACCGATCAAGTAAAAGGTCGAGTGAAAAACTTATCGATCGAGTAAAAGATTGTCTTCCGAGTGAAAATATAGTAATCCGAGTGAAATTATCATCCGAGTGAAGTTATTCCGAGTGAAAAGATTACCGTCGGAATGAAAACTTGACATTCGAGTAAGATATTACCTTCCGAGCAAAATATAGTCATCCGAGTGAAAGATTGTGTTCCGAGTGAAATTATAGTCATCCGAGTGAAATATTGTCTTCCGAGTGAAAGACTCTAACATCCGAGTGAAAAGATCCAGTCGGACGAAAAACTCTAATATCCGAGTGGATGAGTTCGGATCCGAGTGAAACTGAAGATGTGCCCGAAAGGTAATCCAGATGACCTCGGATGGAAAAGTGACCAACACAGAAGTTGTGCGCATCGTCAAAACGGAGAACTTTGGTTTTGGAGTCATTATCATATGAGATAGTATACGGCATCTAAGTTCACTACGAGACTCGGACAATCCAGTCCGTTACATGACCGAGTCCGACTGGATATTAAAGATGGCTTTGTAGAATATTCAAGATGGTCTTTTTTGGAAAAGTGTTCAACATAAGAATTGTTCGTCTCGTCGAGGCGCACAAGTTTCATATTTGGGACGTCTTAATCGGAGGTCATATGCAAGCTCGGCGGCCCGCGCAAAGAGAAAGACAGAAGTTGAGCCAGATTCAGACTAAATCCGAGTTGGAATAGAACTAGAACTCTAGGACGTGAATTGATGTAATTTTTTGTAAGGAAAGCCTAGATGAATTCTTTGTTTGTACGGAAAGTCCAGCCGCCTCTTATATATGTTGGGGATGATGGCCGATTGAACAACACCAATCGAATAAACACATCTACTACTTTTTCGTGTTCATCTGCTTTTTATCTCTCCCTTGTATCTTTCTTATCGTTCTTCGCTAGTTCTTAATGTCGGAGGGCTGTGGAATCACGAGGCTCTAGGGGCGAGCGAATCGACCTGGAGCAGCCCATAGCCGCCGCGAGCCCTGACGGGGTCCCTCCCGGGTAAGCGGGGCTTCGGGTCTACAAAAGCGTCTGCCGGCTGTCCTGTGTATCGCGCTGCCGGTTGGACCTTCTTCGACGCGAGCTGCGGTGCATCACCCCGGCGTCGAGGGTACACGGTGACGTGTTCGTGTGTGAACACATAGACTAGTAACATCGACAAGTTACTACTCTATATTACTCCCCATTATGAGCAGTCTTATTCGATACTCCACAGAGCGCGTGCCCACTAATCAATCCAGTCCACTGCTATGCAAATACTGCTAGTACTCGATCCCATCGCTTTCGCTTTCGATCGGATCGCTCGCAGTCGTCATCCGGGTTTTATAGGAGACAAACTCTGGACGGCTTAGCGTACAGCGCGGGTTGCACGCACGTCGTCACTCTATCTACTCCGTAATTACTTGTTTACCAAACAACACCTGCTATTTGCTGCCACTGAAAAATGCAAAACCATTAACCAAGAAAAAGACAAGTAACACAGACTGCCTACTGCGTAAAAAACGCAGAAACAAGTAATGTACATGATCTGAAGTTCTGAGCTGGCTACTGAAGCATCAAGGATTCAAGGACCCTGTGCTGTGTCAGGACTTCACCCACGACTTCATAATGGAAGTACACGAACCGAACAACGCAATGTTTGTATACATGCTTTTAACCCACGTCTGCCCATGTCTATGTGACTACTATGCGTTTACTCAATTGATACGATTAAGATCTCAGTTGCTAAGAGGTGTTCAAGAGCTTTGTATATATAGTGGTGCCCCGCTGTCCATGTCTATGACCACTATGCGTTTACTCAAATGATACCATCAAGATCTCTGTTGCTAGGCTTGTGCTTAGCTTACCTTAGCTCCTATCTCCTGTTTAGCTGTTTTGAGCTTCTCTTGTATAGCTGGAATCCCCAGCTAGCAGAGATAGTGTGTGCGTTACCTTTGTATGTTTCTCGGTTCTCAATTTATTTATAAAGCAGCACAAAAGCTTTTTTCGGTACAGCGTCGATCCATTGTCAAACTTACATGAGATAACTTTTTTCAGTTTAACTATACGAAAGTCACCTGAATATTAATTTTGGGTCAATCGATTTTTTGGACATTGATTTTTGCTTTGAGATTCGTACTGTTCTGTGAGCTGGCTTAGGTTTTGTGTTTTGACTGACCAAATATTTGGGTCAGTCAACTTTCTACTGGGCTGAAGCTCACGTATGCTGCCCAGCCCTCCTCTCCGCCCTTTCATTTTTTTCTTTAACAGAAATCTATTTTTATGTGCCTTTTGTTATTCTTTATTAGTTGGATTTTTATTCTTTTCTTTGGTAGGTATTTTTTGGTGTTGGGTGAGTGTAAATATATACATACAAATGCTATACAATATGTGTAAATATTACACTATCATATGATTGTTGTTTGTATACTAGAAAAGTGCAATTTTAGTGCAAAGTTGTGTGCAAGTTTTTTTTTCACATTTTCATTATATTTATTTTTAAAGAGCAATAGCAATGCCACTAATTCATTGTTCTTATAAAACTTTGTTATTTTGATTTTGTTTTAGTTATTATTTCATTTTCTTTCTTCATTAAGGGTAATATCGATGCCATTGATTCATTCTTTGTTACAATATTTTTTCTGAAAAATTCAGCATTATATGCTTATTCTTAGGTATTTTAAAAAAACGCAATTTCTTGTATATTGTGTGCAATTTTTTTGATTTTTTGTATGGAGATTTTTTTCATTTTGCTTTTTCTTAAAGGACAATACCAATGCCATCAATCATTCTTTCTTAGAAAACCTTATTGTTTTGATTTTGTTTAAGTTTGATTTCATATTCTTTCTTCTTAAAGGGTAATATCAAGCCACCAGTTCATTCTTTCCTAGTAAATTTCATTTTATTTTATTTTAGTTTCATTTCTTTTTGTTTTTCTTAAAGGGTAATACCATGCCACTAATTCATTCTTCCTTATAATTTTTTTATTTTTATTTTGTTTTAGTTTTTGTGTCAATTTATGTCTTCTTTAACGGTAATATGAATGCCACTAATTCATTCATTCTTTGAAAACTTCCATTTTTTAACGAAAATTCCACTATTATATGTTTATTTTTGCATATTATAGAAAAGTGCAATTTATGTGTAAACTGTGTGCAAATTTTGTCATTGTTTATTTTTTGTTTCATTTTGTTGAAGGTTTATATGAATGCCACTAATTCATTCTTTCATAGTAAACTTCATTATTTTTATTTTGAAAACAATAAATCATATGAAGCATTTGACAAAATGATGTATAAAAAATTATAAACTATTGAATTGAAGTAAACATGGTACCATTTTAAACAAAAATGTGTAACACGGTCTACATATATTTGCTCTAAAGCGTCCAATGTATATACCATTTTGCCCACACAAAATTAGTGAAACAATGGGTACATTGGTGCATAAATTGTAACTTATGACCACATTCATGACTTGATGATGCGGCATGGTAACATGAAGAGGAAAAACAAGTACTTATGACACATGCATGACTTGATGATGTGGCATGGTTGCATGAGGAAAAATAGGTAGTGAGTTGCAACTATTTAAGAATAGAAGATTTAATTGCACAGCCCATGTATATCCACATATTATCTGAGGTATATGTAGTATCAATGTTCGTCACAATTTCTTTCTGGGTTGGATTCAGTTTGAAATAAGCTATGACAAATATATGAGAAACTTAGTTAGAAAGTAAGTTCAAACAAGAAGGGGAGAGGAAATAATGGTGTACAAGTACACGTATTAACTAGAGATAACAGTATGAAAATGTTCTGATAGGTACATACATGGATGAAAACTAGGACGAGTCGACAACTAGACATCTAAGGAGCCGACTTGGTTGGGAAATAATTGATGTGCATCTCCTCATTAAATCCACGATCGAGGTGGTACACATATAAGAGCTATCTCCAGTCGTTGCCAGTGAAACATGTTTTTTCTTTAGTGTTGATGGCATCGATAGAAAAACTGAATCCTTGTTTTGTCTGAAGAATTTTTTTTTTTTGAACTTTGGCAGATCTTGTAATCCCGCAAGTTTTAAGAAATCATTCCTTGCAAAGCATGGGATGACCTTATGAAAATGGAAGTATAAAAATAAGCCTTGTTACAGGCAGTTATAAAGTTAATATTCATACAAAAAATAGGACTGCATGTTGGTGATATTATTGTGTAAATACTATATTATAAAGAATGATATGTATGGTCAGTATCCAAATCTAAGAAGTGTCATGTGACAGAACATGAAAATTAAAGATTCATGGTGGTAAATGTGACAGTGGTGTCATGGGAGAGGATTTCTGACAGAAATGCAGGTGGTACACACATAAGGAATCATTCCTTGGAAAGCAGGGCATTATACAGGAAAATGTAAGTAAATAAAAGAACTATACATATTCCGGGCATAGATCAACATCCCACAAAGCAGGGCATTATACAGGAAAATGTGACAATTATGAAGTGAATATTCTTATGAAAAGAAGAATGTATGTTGTTGATATTATTTTGTTTAAAGACTATATTTCATATAATGATGTGTAGGCTTAAAATTAAAATGTAAGAAGTGTCATGTGACAGAACCTCAAAATTGCGGATACATAGACATGCATATAAAAATTGGTACTCAAAAAAAATTATGTATCCTTTGGTCATGATCTAGCATTAAGTAAAATATTGGTACCAGTTTCTAGGTTTGAATTTGTATGAAATGAGGACACATTAAAAGAACATGTCAGGTAAGTGAAATTTTGAAAAAATGATGAAATAAACAAAGGCGATTTAAAGACTGTTGGATCTACATTTTGTTTACTCAATAAGCGACCCTATATAGATGGAAGGAGGGAGTACCTAAGTTGGCGTCCAACTTGTTGCCTGTGCGCAGTAATAAATTGGCAACAAATGATTCAGCAGAATAGGCACAAGTTCCAATGGCCAAAACTGAATGTGCACACTAAGTTTTGTGACAAAAGCGTCCATGTCGTAGTCTCAAATTTGGTACAGCGAGAGAACACATGTTAGCAACGAAAATAAAATCATATAATGCAAAAAAAACAGTGCACTTTGAAGAACAAAGTTGAAATCACATCTACTAGGGTGAAAATCATAGCCATGGCGTCAAAGTGTTTTCATAAATCAATATTAGACAGTATACACATGCAAGTATTGAAGAATGGAAGGAAGGGTGAAAATCATAACTATGGCATCAAAGTGTTTTCACAAATCAATATTTGACTTCAGATCCTTGTCTGACCTCTGTCATCTCACATTCCATGTGCCCACTCCATCCTTTTGTTCTTCCGGTATTCGTTGTCAAATGCCTCCACACCATGGCCGGTGTCGGTGTCAAAACTAGCAGATCTCAAGTAGGGGGGCCAAGCTGTGAATCTAAGGATCAATGGTAACAAGGGACGATGGGGACAAGATGTTTTACCCAGGTTCGGGCCCTCTTTAAGGAGGTAAAACCTTACGTCCTGCTCGATTGTATTCAATGAGTATAGGGGGTTACAAGAGTTGATCTACCTCGAGATCGTAATGGCTAAACCCTAGCTGTCTAGCCTATGATTGTTCTGATGGCCTCTACGAACTAAACCCTCCAGTTTATATACACACCGTAGGGGCCTAGGGTTTTACAGAGTCGGTTTGCAAAAGAAGGAAATAGTACATCCGGACACCAAACTTGCCGTCTACGCATATAGGAGTCCCACCCGGACACGGGGGACAGTCTTCTGTTTTATCTTCACGGCCCATCAGTCCACCCATATCAAATAGACTGGACACCCGAGGACCCCCTAATTTAGGACTCCCTCAGTAGCCCCCGAACTTGCCTTCAATGACGATGTAGTATCCGGCTTATGTCTTCACTTTGCAAGGCGGGTTCTTCATCATACTCCGGATTGACGATAGTCCGGTCTTGACCTCCATGTTCTGCCTTCATGATTCCTTCCCGTCGTTGCCTCGATTTCCACGCGCCGGGTGAATGCGAATGGTCCATAATATTGTTTTGCAAATAAGCCCTTTATCATGCGGGGGCGGCATCTATATAAGGAGGTTAGATCTCCAAATGCCATCCACATCGCGTAGAGCTCATCAAAGCCAGCCACAAAAAGCAAAACATGGCCAGCGCCCCTAGCTCTTCTTCGCGCCCTCATGGCCCTCAAGCGGGCGATTGGTGAAGCTGCTCGGTATCTCACCTCCAACTGAATCGACTTCGGACGCAGGGATATATCCCTCCCGCAGATCTAGTCTCCGTGCGGGAGGGATTGGCCTCAATTGGCAATGACGTGCTAGCAGAGAATTTCCCCAACCCCAACAAGGAGGAGAGGGTGTGCTTCGTCCTGTTTCATCTGAGGGGCTTACGATTCCCGATCCACCCCTTCCTCAGAGGTCTATTGGAATTCTACGGGCTCCAGCTGCACAACCTTACACCAGGTTCTATTCTGCACATATCAGGTTTTGTCGCTCTCTGCAAACTGTTTTTGGGTTGTGAGGCTCATTTTAAACTATGGGGAAAGTTCTTTTGCCTCGTCCCTCGTCATCAAGGGGGTTCCATATTTGAAGTGGGCGGCGCCGAAGTATGTCACATAGCCGGATCAGGCTACCTCATCGGAACTCCCAAAAAGGGATCCGAAGAATGGACTTCGGAATGGTTTTATATTGAAGATGTTCCCCTTCCAGACCCAGTTCGACGTGGACTTCCCGAATTCTCCAGCGCTCCTTTGAAGAAATGCTTCAACTGGAGCCCCCGGAGCCCCAAACAAGAGGACAGTGCGGAAGTAATGAGGTTGGTCAGCAAGGTCAGGTTACTTGCCCATTCCGAACTCTCGATAGTCGAAGTCATGGACACCACGATAAAGCGATGCATTCAGCCCCTTCAGTCCAGAGTAACCCCTTTATGGCGTTACAATGGAGAGGACGACACATCTCGTTATAAACGCGAGGTCCCGAATACCCTAGCCGCTCTGGCCGCCATTCTGGCAGATCTTTATAAGGGGGAGAAAGAAGAATTCACCCATTTAAATTGTCGGGAAGGCTTCTCCATGTATAACCCCATTGAATGGGTAAGTTTTTGATTATCAACATTGTACCACCTCTTTATCAAGGTATGCTAATCGAATTGTTCTGGTCGTCTTAAAACAGACATGGAGGAAGGTGGTCGAAAATATTCATTGCCCCTCCCCATAGCCCGAGGACTATGATCGCAATGAGGACCCCAGCCTCCGCGAGGATCCGGATATATTTATAAAGTTTGATGATGGAATATTTTATCAAGCGAGCCTTGATGGCTCGGAAGTGGCCATTATGGCCGACTACCCCAACCTCCTCTCTTTCTCCAATGTAAGTATTCGGAGATCATCCTCAAAAAGGAACCTCCCACTTGCGTCTCATCCATCACACTGAATCGTACTTCACAGGATCGGCGCTCAGCGAGCCGCACCCCATCGAGGGTGGCCCCTAGGAAGGTAGCATCTACGTAGGGTGAGCCTTCAAAATCAAATGAAACTGGGAGCGCCGTCGAGCCCCTCCTTCATCAAAGAGGTATAGCCTTTAATATATGCCTAGGCATAAGACCAGATTGTCATATTTCTCCTCCCATCCTATCTCAGGAGGAGCACACGGCAAACCCTGTCCAAAGTCCCCGTTAGCCGATTATCAACTAATCCAGCTCCGGACTCATCAACCAGGACAAGAGCCAATACAGATGAGGCGCCAGCTCATCCACCTCATGAGGATTCAGATGAAATATCCGTCACGAATTCCGAAGTGGAGAGCGTGATGAATCACCGACGACTGAAAGAGACTATGCACGCTCCATTTTCTATTGAGAAGGAATTTACTGCCCTCAGCACCGTGGACACATATATCCGAGCCGCCCGGGATGGACTTGCTGGAGCTGCTCACTTGTTTTCAAAATACATGCAAGTAATGCTTTGTGTAATTTTTTAATAGATATATACCAGTAGCCCCCGAGACTTGAAGCGGATTAGACCAACCGATTTAAGAATCGTTATGTCTGCAGGTTCTCAAAGAGAAGAACAATGTGTTGTTGTCGGTGTCAAAACCGGCGGATCTCGAGTAGGGGGTCCCGAACTGTGCGTCTAGGCCGGATGGTAACAGGAGACAAGGGACACGAAGTTTTACCCAGGTTTGGGCCCTCTCGTTGGAGGTAAAACCCTATGTCCTGCTTGATTAATATTGATGATATGGGTAGTACAAGAGTAGATCTACCACGAGATCGAGGAGGCTAAACCCTAGAAGCTAGCCTATGGTATGATTGTTGATGTGTATGTCGTCCTACGGAATAAAACCCTCCGGTTTATATAGACACCAGGTAGGGTTAGGGTTACATAGAGTCGGTTACAATGGTAGGAGATCTGCATATCCGTATCGCCAAGCTTGCCTTCCACGCCAAGGAAAGTCCCTTCTGGACGCGGGATGGAGTCTTCAATCTTGTATCTTCATAGTCCAGGAGTCCGGCTGAAGGTATAGTCCGGCCATCTGGACACCCCCTAATCCAGGACTCCCTCAATAGCCCCTGAACCAGGCTTCAATGACGATGAGTCCGGCGCGCATATTGTCTTCGGCATTGCAAGGCGGGTTCCTCCTCCAAGTACTTCATAGAAGATTTTGAACACAAAGATAGTGTCCGGCTCTGAAAAATAAGTTTCCACATATTGCCATAGAGAGAATAATATTCACACAGATCTAATCTGCTGACGTATTCCGTAGTGTGACATCACACCACGGCCAAGCTTTTATTCGAACCGTTTTATTGTCCCATCTCAGCGCGTTATGCGAGGCGGTTTCCTTGGCACGTCTTGTTAAAGCAGAGATCGTGTCCCCTTATTCCAGGATTCTCATCAATACGGGCGTGGGTAACCCAACCGCTTCTAGGACTCCTAGATTGTAGGCAAGTCCAAACGGACACGGAGAGGATGCTTGATATTCACCCTCTTTATAAAGGGGGACAAGGCTTTTATTTTTCCCTCCCGTGCTCAATCGAATCCTTCCCCCACCTCAAGCTTAAACGCCCGAAGTTCAGGTCAGGCGCCCCGAACCTTCAGTCATGTCCGGATCTAGCCTTCAGGGCCGATGGATGCCTTCCACCGTCACGGAAGAAGACATCAAGAAGTTGAGGGAGGCCAGATATCTGACCGCCGAGATTTTGCATCGGCTGCCTCCCCGAGGGCAGGCTGTCCCCACCCCCGAATCTAACGAGAATGTTGTGTTTGTTTCCCACTTCCTCCAAGGCCTAGGCCTTGCCCTGGATCCTTTCGTCAGGGGTTTGATGTTTTACTACGGGCTAGATTTTCATGATCTAGCTCCGGACTCTTTTCTTCATATCATGACATTTATTATCGTGTGCGAGGCCTTCCTCCGGACTCCTCCGCTCCGGAAGCGGGCGACCCTGAAGTGTCGTTGCGGAGGGCCTCTCCGAGTCCGGTGAGGCCAGAAGATAATCCCGTTGACCCCCGAAGCTCCCAATGTCCGGCTCCCGAAGAGAGCAGACAAAAGAGTTCGGCACCGTCTAGTGTGCGATCGGATGTTCTGAGGGAGTTGGTGGGGCGAGCGGCCATCTTAGATGAACACTATGTGCTGATGAATACGGTGATGGAGAGAATATCGTCCGCTGAAAGCGGATTGCATGAAGCTTTTATGAGTCTACTAACAGGCTTCGAGGTACGTAAAAGAATGTATGATAGTCCTGCACATGCTAGGTGTGCCCTGTGTAGATAGTAGCCCCTGAGACTCTAGTTGTTGTCGGAAACGGCGACGAATAGAGGATCATATTCCCAGGTAATAACCATACTTCCTCTATGTGCAGGTGATGGAAGCTCCGGTGGCTAGCCGGACTAGCGAGTTTGCCCATTTAGAACGGCAGTTGGATGCGACAGACGCCGACATCGAGCTTGTTAACAAAAGGCTTGACGAGGCACAGGGTAAGTGTCAATATCTGGTAAACACCACATAGGAAGAGTAGCATGATGCCAGTATCTTAAATATGTTGTGACTGCAGATGGAGCTGCCACTGTTGAAGCCTTGCGGGCAGAACTTGCCCGAGCCAAGGAACAAGTGAGGTTAGGTAATGCGGCTGCTGTGAAGGCGGCCGAAGAGTTGCAAGCCGAGAAGGCCGCGCATGGCGAGACCCGAGACAAGATGGCCAAGATGGCTGTGGAATTAAAAGCCGCCGCCGACCGTTGCCGGGTTCTCAAAAAGGAAAACCAAGCGAAGGCATCGGACCTTGAGAAGGCTACTGCGACAAAAAAGGATCTCCGCTCTGCTATGAGGGCAAAGAAGGAGGAGCTGCGGGAAGCCGGGGATATTGTAGCTGGGAAATCCTTTATGTTGCGGAGGAAATTCGGAGATCCACGGTATGCCCCTCTGGATCGACTGTGGAGTTCGAAGGATGTGTATATGGATTTGGCGGCGAGCGCTGCCGATGCGGCCAAGTACTTCCAGGGTCAGACAGACCGTGGAGTAGACCAGCTGTTTTGGAGATAATTCCATTCTCCCAAGCGTCCACTTTCATTGACTGACCAATTAGCCAAATGGGCCGAACTAAACAGGTTGTCCGGACTCTCTATGAGGTCTGTTGTGGATCAGCTATGGCTGGGAAGGTTAAAACCGAACAGCTATTTCAGCTTGGTGCAGCAGTTCCTTGACGTGGTGCCGCGCATTAATGCGATGAAGATGTCGGCGTGCATAGAGGGCGCACGGATGGCCTTTGCCCGTGTTAAGGCATACTGGGTGGAGATGGATGCTACCAATGTTGCAGCGCGGGATTCGGCTATAGGTCGAAAGGCTACTGAGCACTATTTTGAAGAAGTTCTTGAGGGTGCCCGTTTGATAGAGACCCAGTGCTCAAAAAATATTATGTTTGAGTGATATGTAATCTCATTGTAAGCGAAATGCTTTTATAAATTTTTATAAGGCTATTTTTATACTTTTGCCTGAAAGTAATATGATGCCTCCTAGGTGGCCCTTTACGTATACATGTGTATAACCTGAAAGATTGCAGTCGTTGGCTTCAGCCCCCACGCATATAATGCGGAGGTGCTCGCAAAAACACGCGTTCACACTTAACCCAATGTCTTGTTCCTATTAAGGAGGTGATAGCGGAGCGAGCGAGGCAACCGGACTATAATGCTTTAGCACTTTCACTTAGCCATAGGAGTTTGACATTGGGGCTACTAGATAGCCCCTGGTGGCTCCGCACTCTCCCGGTTCCGGGGTGCGTACATGTCTGGCCAGAAAACGGCCCTTCGTTAAGGCGGAGGAATTCTAACATTCCCACAGGTCATCGAGTGGTTGACCAGTCTCACGCTATATCATGACAGTCAGTTTTCGGCTTTCTCTACTGAGGTGCTCGTCCGGATGAACCAGGGCACAATCGCAGTAGTTCTCCTGGTGCTACCTTACCCGGTAAAGCGGAACGTAAGGCACCAAAACACAGGAGCCGGGCAAACCCAACATTTGACCAAAGACAATGATTCGGAGCTGATGCATATAGGGCCAAACTCGCGACGCCGAACACTCCCTAAGGTATTCAGTCTTTGTGGTATAAACCGGGCCTAAATAATGGCCTTTGTAAGAAGCCCCTTGTGTCCAGGTACGTGCATTGTTCTGGAGTGGCCACATGCCAAGACATCAGCATCCTTCTCAACGGTGGATATGTATCAACAAGAGACAGTAAAAAAGGTTTACGCAGGGTCTTAATCTAAAAAGAATCCTTGGAGCGGGTCCCTGCTGCACGTCTGCACCTGTATCTCCGTTGTGTCATATCCTGGACGGGTGTAGCACGATGATCGTCTGTAAAAGAGAGGAAGTTAAGTGAAAAAGTTGTCGTGCAAAAAGATAGTTTTTAAAGAAACCATGTGTAATTCAAGATGATAAGAAATTGACACTTGTCTGCGCGCGTTGAGCCCCTTGAATTGACAAATAGGTGTGTGGCCACTTATTTCCGTATAAATAGCGGCGCCGGACTTGATTAGTTGTATCTGAGGTCTTGACGACCTATTGGATGCTTTCGTTTGTCCGGGCGCCTTTAGTGTGCGGCGGCCAAGGCAGCCTCACTCTCTTCGACGCGCAGAGATCGCTTGATATTTCCGTGCACTGTAATGATGCCACGTGGACCGGGCATCTTGAGTGTGAGGGAGGCATAGTGCGTTATTGCATTAAAGCGAGCGAAAGCTTCGCGTCCGAGCAGTGCTTGATAGCCACTTTGAAACGGAGCGATGTGGAAAGTTAAATGCTTGCGACGGAAGTTATCGGGGGAGCCGAATATAACTTGTAGTAAGAGGGAGCTCGTACAACGAGCCCCTAGGCCTGGCGTTACTCCTTTAAAGGTAGTATTGCTATGGCGAATTTGTGTTGGGTCTAACCCCATCCTGCGGATTGTATCCTGATATATTAGGTTTAGGCTACTGCCGCCGTCCATCAAGACCCTTGTGAAGTGATATCCGCCAATTACTGGGTCTAATACCAGGGCAACCCATCCTACGTGTCGGATACTTGCTGAGTAATCGCGATGGTCGAAAGTGATCGGTTGAGATGACCAGTGGCAGGACTTCGTACTGATAGGCACTTGGGTATACTTTCCTGGGAGTGCCATATTGTTTTTTCCCTTGATTATGTGTAACACGTTTACTGTTTTGACTTCTGGTGGAAATTTCTTTTCTTCCGCCGTGTCTTGCTTGGGAGGCTCGTCCTCGTCTTCACTTGGTGTATCCTCCCCCTTATGTACGGCGTTGAGCTTGCCGGACTGCTTGAAGACCCAACATTCTTTGTGGGTATGATTAGCAGATTTACCAGGGGTACTATGGATCTGACATACTTGGTCTAGAATTTTGTTGAGGCTGGACAGTTCATCCCTGGTGCCTTTAGGCGGCTTTTGGCCTGGCCGAGAGCTTTTGAATCTGGCATTTACTGCCGTGCCCTTCGTGCTGTCTTCTTTATTCCGGCGTTTGTTATTGCTGTTGCGCCGTAATTTCCCGTTTCCATCTCTAACTTCAGATGTACTGGGGTCGCTGGTGCTGCATCTGGCTAGCCAGCTGTCCTCCCCCGCACAAAAGCGGGTCATGAGGTTTGTTAATGCGGCCATCGTTCTCGGCTTATTTTGGCCGAGGTGTCTGGCGAGCCATTCGTCACGGACGCTATGCTTGAAAGCTGCTAAGGCTTCGGCGTCCGGACAGTCGACAATCTGGTTCTTTTTAGTAAGAAACCTGTTCCAAAGCTTTCGGGCTGACTCTCCGGGCTGTTGAGTTATATGACTCAAATCGTCCGCATCCGGAGGTCGGACATAAGTCCCTTGAAAATTTGCCCGAAAGGCGTCTTCGAGCTCTTCCCAACTTCCGATGGAGCTTTCGGGGAGTCCTTTGAGCCAGTGACGAGCTGGCCCTTTGAGCTTGAGGGGTAGGTACTTGATGGCGTGGAGATCATCTCCTCGAGCCATATGGATATGAAGGATGTAGTCCTCAATCCAGACCCCAGGGTCTGTTGTTCCGTCGTATGCCTCTATGTTTACGGGCTTGAATCCTTCTGGAAATTCGTGGTCCAGCACCTCATCGGTGAAACATAGAGGGTGTGCGGCACCCCTGTAGCTGGGTGTACTGCGTTGTTCGGATGTTTGTTGTATTGCATTGTATGCTGGGGCACGCTTGCGTGGTCCATAGATGGATCTTGTTACACCGTCCTTTGGGTGCGAGCCCTCGCATTGGTTGTGTGTTGTATGGTGAGCGGCGTTGTATGCCGCTCTGTATTGGTAGAGGGGTCGTCTATCCGACTAGGTGGCTGCTTCGATGTTTGGTTGTGGGGGTTCTGAGGCCTCCTCATCGAATTCGGGTAGCAGCTTCCGCTTCGGGTAGCTCTTGAAGGAGCGATTGTCGCCGTACCTTGCTTCAGTGCTGAGTATTTTACTCCATCTGAATTGGAGTGTGTCTGGCGCGGCCTCGAGCCTTTGCTTCTGCTTTTTCAGGCTCCTCGCGGTGGCAACAAGCCTTTTACGGGCAGTCTGTTGCTCCGAGTGTCTGTCCGGCGTTATGTCGTCCGGACCATTATCCTTGATAGGATTTGTTTGTTCGGTTTGATTATCCGGATTGCCGTTGTCCGGCAGCGGTTCGCCCTGCTCCAGCGCTGGGTCTGTGCGATCGCTATTTCTGTCGAGGCGGGATTTGGGGCGGTGCTTGCGTCACCGCTTTGACTATTTTTCGAGGGAACAAGCCTTCGATGCGTCCTTCCGCTCCTTGTCGTCATCTTTTGGTGCGTTCACCATGTATACGTCATATGATGAGGTGGCGTTCCAGGGCCCAATAGGCGCTGGTTCTTCATCGTCTCCTTCATCGGCGTCCATACCGTTGATGTCTCCGGAGTCGAAGTCGAGCATGTCGGTTAAATCGTCGACAGTGGCTACAAAGTGGGTGGTGGGTGGGCTTTGAATTTCTTCATCATCCGTACCCCAACCTTGCTGACCATAGTCCGGCCAGGGCTCTCCTGATAAAGAGAGAGACTTCAGTGACTTCAGGATATCGCCAAAAGGCGAGTGCTGAAAGATGTCCGCGGCGGTGAACTCCATGATCGGCGCCCAATCGGATTCGATCGGCAGGAGCGCGGGGGGCTCAGAGTCCGGAGAGGAGTCCGGCTCCTTGGAGTCACGGGTCTCGCAGAGTACGGGGCTGGTGCTTGGCTCAATCGCCGTTGGGGTTGCAGCCCCCGAGGTGGCGTCCAACCGCCCGTCCTCGATCGGCGCAGTTGGCTCCGAATTAAGGGTCGAAGCCGACGCAGGTGCAGCCTCCAGGGCACTGTTCGGCGGCAGAGCTAGATCATGCTCGTCGTGACAGTGCGGCGCGCTCGGCAGCGGCTCGAATCCATCGAAGATCAAGTCCCCGCGGATGTCAGCCATGTAGTTTAAACTTCCAAATCTGACCTGACGGCCAGGGGTGTAGCTTTCGATCTGCTCCAGATGGCCAAGTGAATTGGCCCGTAGTGCGAAGCCGCGAAAGACGAACATCTGTCCGGGGAGGAAGGTCTCACCCTGGACTGCATCGCTATCGATGATCGTAGGAGCCATCGAGCCTGACGGCGACGACACAGAGGAACTCTCAATGAAAGCACCAATGTCGGTGTCAAAACCGGCGGATCTCGGGTAGGGGGTCCCGAACTGTGCGTCTAGGCCGGATGGTAACAGGAGACAAGGGACACGAAGTTTTACCCAGGTTCGGGCCCTCTCGTTGGAGGTAAAACCCTATGTCCTGCTTGATTAATATTGATGATATGGGTAGTACAAGAGTAGATCTACCACGAGATCGAGGAGGCTAAACCCTAGAAGCTAGCCTATGGTATGATTGTTGATGTGTATGTCGTCCTACGGAATAAAACCCTCCGGTTTATATAGATACCAGGTAGGGTTAGGGTTACATAGAGTCGGTTACAATGGTAGGAGATCTGCATATCCGTATCGCCAAGCTTGCCTTCCACGCCAAGGAAAGTCCCTTCCGGACGCGGGATGGAGTCTTCAATCTTGTATCTTCATAGTCCAGGAGTCCGGCTGAAGTTATAGTCCGGCCATCCGGACACCCCCTAATCCAGGACTCCTTCAGTTGTCCAGGATCTTGAAACGAGCCGGACAAAGCTAAATGCCACCACCATAGAGCTAGAGGGTATGAAGAAAATCACGATGACCACTGAGCAAAAGAACAAATTGGAAGAGGAAAAGGATAGGAAAACCGAAGAGATAAAGATCTTAAAGGCTCAATTATCGGACGCACAAAAAGAGAATAGAAAGTTGAAAGGCGGCATATTCGGTATGACCTTTGAACCATCCAGAGGAATCGTATTGTCCCGTAATCCAGAGTGTTATAATGCTATTCTTTGTAGGTCTGTTAACCCGGCGTCCTAAAGAGGAAGTTCCCGGATTCTGAGGCGACGTTTTAAAAGAGCTGTCCGTAGTGCATGAGTGGGCCCGGAAAGCCATGAAGAGTATGGCCAAAGCTTTATGGCCGTCTGATGCCCCTCCAGAAAGTATGGAGGGGTTGGCGAACCTATTCAAAGGTGCCTGGCACCGTTTTGAGCTATGGAAGGCCTCAACATGCCGGGAAGGTGCACAGGAGGCATGGGCGATGGTGAAAACACGCTACACCAGGCTCGATCCGAATCATATGGCCCGAGTTGGACCTCAGGGACCGGATGGAGAAGATATTTCCGTGAACTTGGTATACAACCAAGTGACGATAGCTGCGAAATATTCACAAGAAGACTGTAGCTTAAACATTCTTATAGATGACATAGAGAAAGAGTAGGCGTTCGATTCCATGTATCAAATGTACTTTATCATCGAACTTATCTCCGGCTGAACTTATCAAAATTTGTCATAGGAGGCCTTCGGCTTCAACCTCCGAACCAAGAAGTTGGAGTGTTTCCAGATACCATGTTAGAATGTAATGAACATTCATTATGTCCGGAAACCAGGCAATCCGATCATATTGCTCAAACAGACAAAATTTGTTCGGGGAGTTATGTTATATTACTATTTAACGTAAGAAACATCTTTCAGGGAAAATAGTTCCGTTAAGGGTTCCTTTCCTTGGGTCGGCACGCTTAATTATGCATGCCTAGGCTTTGTTCCGAAGTACGGGCAGCCTATCGCATATTTGTTAGAAGAACTACATAAACATAGACTATATGTCATTGCCCGCCGACCAATTATTCCCTTAAGAACGCTAGCTTTCGACTTCACCCATTTGAGATACAGATCCGGATTACCCGGTTGTAATAATCGCAGAGGTACTCCCTTTACACCCTAGCCGAACAATCGGGAACGTAGGGTATAAACATAGGAGTGATACATCTCCAACGTATCTATAATTTTTGATTGTTCCATGCTATTATATTATCTGTTTTGGATGTTTAATGGGCTTTAATGTACCTTTTTATATTATTTTTGGGACTAACCTACTAACCAAAGGACTAGTGCAAATTGTTGTTTTTTTGCCTATTTCAGTGTTTCACAGAAAAGGAATATCAAACGGAATGAAACCTTCGGGAGAGTTATTTTTGGAACAAACGTGATCCAGGAGACTTGGAGTCCATGTCAAGAAAGAAACGAGGGAGCCACGAGGCAGGAGGGCGCGCCCAGGGGGGTAGGCGTGCCCCCACCCTCGTGGGCCCCTCGTAGCTCTACCGACGTACTTCCTCCTATATATACCCATATACCCTGAAAACATCCAGGAGCACCACAAAACCCTATTTCCACTGCCGCAACCTTTTATACCCAAAGGATCCCATCTTGGGGCCTTTTCCGGAGCTCTGCCGGAGGGGGAATCGATCACGGAGGGCTTCTACATCAACACCATAGCCTCTCCGATGATGTGTGAGTAGTTTACCACAGACCTTCGGGTCCATAGTTTTAGCTAGATGGCTTCTTCTCTCTCTTTGGATCTCAATACAATGTTCTCCTCGATCTTCTTGGAGATCTATTCGATGTAATTCTTTTTGCGGTGTGTTCGTCGAGATTAGATGAATTGTGGGTTTATGATCAAGATTATATATGAACAATATTTGATTCTTCTCTGAAATCTTTTATGTATGATTTGTTATCTTTGCAAGTCTCTTCGAATTACCAGTTTGGTTTGGCCTACTAGATTGATCTTTCTTGCAATGGGAGAAGTGCTTAGCTTTGGGTTCAATCTTGTGGTGTCCTTTCCCTGTGAAAGCAGGGGCAGCAAGGCACGTATTGTATTGTTGCCATCGAGGATAAAAAGATGGGGTTTATATCATATTGCTTGAGTTTATCCCTCTACATCATGTCATGTTGCCTAATGCGTTACTCTGTTCTTATGAACTTAATACTCTTGATGCATGCTGGATAGCGGTCAATGTGTGGAGTAATAGTAGTAGATGCAGAATCATTTAGGTCTACTTATCGCGGACGTGACGCCTATATACATGATCATGCCTAGATATATTCTCATAATTATGCACTTTTCTATCAATTGCTTGACAGTAATTTGTTTACCCACCGTAATACTTATGCTATCTTGAGAGAAGCCACTAGTGAAACCTATGGCCCCCGGGTCTATTTTCCATCATATAAGTTTCCAATATATTTTACTTTGCAATCTTTACTTTCAATCTATATCATAAAAATACCAAAAATATTTATCTTATTATCTCTATCAGATCTCACGCTTGTAAGTGACCATGAAGGGATTGACAACCCCTTTATCGCGTTGGTTGCGAGGTTCTTATTTGTTTGTGTAGGTACGAGGGACTTGTGTGTAGTCTCCTACTGGATTGATACCTTGGTTCTCAAAAACTGAGGGAAATACTTACGCTACTTTGCTGCATCACCCTTTCCTCTTCAAGGGAAAACCAGTGCAGTGCTCAAGAGGTAGCAAGAAGGATTTCTGGCGCTGTTGCCGGGGAGATCTACGCACGAGTCAAGACATACCAAGTACCCATCATAAACTCTTATCCCTCGCATTACATTATTTGCCATTTGCCTCTCGTTTTCCTCGCCCCCACTTCACCCTTGCCATTTTATTCGCCCTCTTTTTCCATTCGCCTCTTTTTTGCTTGGTTCTTGTGTCGCCATGGTCGTCATGGCTAATCCTTCTATCATTGTTAGTATTCCTGATCATGAAGTTCTTAATTTTAAACAAAGGGAGGGAGAAAATCTAAAAGATGCTTGGCATAGAATTTGCAATGCTCAGAATAGATCTACTAGAAAGCAATCCACTTCCGTTCTTCTTCGCAATTTTTATGTAGGCATCACTCCTTGGAACAGATATATTCTTGACACTATTATCGAAGGGAATTTCTTGGGTAGCCATACTTTTGATTCTTATAATGCTATGATAGATTTGTTTGGCCCACCACCTCTTTTGGTTAATAGAACTATTTTAACTTTGGAACATGTGATGCAAAGGCTAGAAATTATTGAAAACAAAGTTGCCTCTGTGGAGTTGATTGAAAATTTGGATAAAAAGATCCAGAACCAAATCACCAAATATGGATCTAAGGTAGGAGTTACTCTGAATTTTTTTAAAGAAAAAGAACCTATAGTTAACGAAAGAATAGATCAAGATTCCACAAGAATTGGTAAACTTGAGGATATTATTACCAATTTAGGGTCTGCCATTTCAGCCGTGAAAAATACTCCAAATCCTCCTACCACCAAAATTGCCAAATTACTGTATGTTCCTAAAAATAAGGGTGAATCTTCTAGTAAGGAAAATGCGGATCTCAAATCAATAAGTGTTCACCCCAACTTCTTCGCTATCATTAAGGAACCTTTTGCTACAAATGAATTTCTTAATTTCTTGCCTAGGAGTTTGATCATTAATAAAAAGAAGGAAACTCCCAAGGATTATAAGTGTTCTATTGAAGAATAGCCTACCAAAGATGATAATACCTAGATCTATTCTTGTTTTTATGCCTAGCTAGGGGCGTTAAACGATAGCGCTTGTTGGGAGGCAACCCAATTTTATTTTTGTTTCTTGCTTTTGGTTCTGTTTAGTAATAAATAATTCATCTAGATTCTGTTTAGATATGGTTTTATGCTTTTAATTAGTGTTTGTGCCGAGTACAACCTTTGGGAAGACTTGAGGGAAGTTTTTGCGATCTTGCTGTAAAAAACAGAAACTTTAGCGCTCACGAGATTTGCTGCCATTTTTTACTGGAGAGTGCGATTAGGTTGATTATTTTTTCAGATGATTAATAGAAAAATTCCTCACGTCCAACAATTTATTTCAGAATTTTTTGGGTTACATAAGTATTCGAATCCTACAGATTACTACAGACTGTTCTGTTTTTGACAGATTCTGTTTTTCGTGTGTTGTTTGCTTATTTTGATGAATCTATGGCTAGTATCGGGGGGTATGAACCATAGAGAAGTTGGAATACAGTAGGTTTAACACCAATATAAATAAAGAATGAGCTCATTACAGTACCTTAAGTGGTGGTTTGTTTTCTTATACTAACGGAGCTCATGAGATTTCCTGTTGAGTTTTGTGTTGTGAAGTTTTCAAGTTTTGGGTAAAGATTTGATGGATTATGGAACAAGGAGTAGAAAGAGCCTAAGATTGGGGATGCCCAAGGCAACCCAAGATAAAATTCAAGGACAACCAAAAGCCTAAGCTTCCGGGGCATCCCCTCTTTCATCTTCGTCCATTGGTAACTTTACTTGAGGCTATATTTTTATTCACCACATGATATGTGTTTTGCTTGGAGCGTCTTGTATGATTTGAGTCTTTGCTTTTTAGTTTACCATAATCATCGTTGCTGTACACACCTTTTTGGAGAGACACATGAATTAGAGTTTATTAGAATACTCTTTGTGCTTCACTTATATCTTTTGAGCTAGACAATTTGGTTCTAGTGCTTCAGTTATATCTTTTTAGAGCACGGTGGTGGTTTTATTTTATAGAAATTATTGATCTCTCATGCTTCACTTATATCATTTTGAGAGTCCTCTAGAACAACATGGTAATTTGCTTTGGCTATAAAATTAGTCCAAATATGATAGGCATCCAAGATGGGTATAATAAAAACTATCATAAAAAGTGCATTGAATACTATGAGAAGTTTGATACTTGATGATTGTTTTGAGATATGAAGATGGTAATATTAGAGTCATGCTAGTTGAGTAGTTGTGAATTTGAGAAATAATTGTGTTAAAGTTTGTGATTCCCATAGCATGCTGATAACCCACAAGTATAGGGGATCAATTGTAGCCTCTTTCGATAAGTAAGAGTGTCGAACCCAACGAGGAGCTAAAGGTAGAACAAATATTCCCTCAAGTTCTATCGACCACCAATACAACTCTACGCACGCTTGACATTCGCTTTACCTAGAACAAATATGAAACTAGAAGTACTTTGTAGGTGTAACGAGATAGGTTTGCAAGAATATAGAGAGCACGTAAATAAAAACTAGGGGCTGTTTAGATAAAGAAGCAATAAAGTTAGTATAGCGAATGTGGAAAAGCGGTGGTAGGAGTTGCGAAATTGTCCCTAAGCAATTGACTACTTTACTAGACCGATAGCAAGTTTTATGTGGGAGAGGCCACTGCTAGCATGTCGTCCCTGACTTGGAATTCTATGCACTTTAGCAAGAATCCGCAACTACTAACATTCATTAAGGTAAAACCCAACCATAGCAGTAAGATATATTGGCCCCCCTTCAATCCCGTATGCATCAATTTCTATGCTAGGTTGAAGCTTCTGTCACTCTTGCCCTCCAATACATAGTCCTATCAACATACAACTAACCCTATGGTGTGATCCACGCGCGCGCGCTCATATGATGGGCACCAAAGGACAGTAACATAACCACAAGCAAATTAAATCAATCATTGCAATTCACCAACTACCGATAGGACAACAAAAATCTACTCAGACATCATAGGATGGCAACACATCATTGGATAATAATATGAAGAATAAATCACCATGTTCAAGTAGAGGGTACAACGGGTTGCGGGAGAGTGGACCGCCGTAGATAGATGGGGGAAGGTGATGGAGATTGAGGGAGTCCTGGATTAGGGGGTGTCCGGATGGCCGGACTATACCTTCAACCCGACTCCTGGACTATGAAGATACAAGATTGAAGACTTCGTCCCGTGTCCGGAAGGGACTTTCCTTGGCGTGGAAGGCAAGCTTGGCGATACGGATATGTAGATCTCCTACCATTGTAAACGACTTTGTGTAACCCTAACCCTCTCCGGTGTCTATATAAACCGGAGGGTTTTAGTCCGTAGGACAACATACAGAACAACAATCATACCATAGGCTAGCTTCTAGGGTTTAGCCTCTCCGATCTCGTGGTAGATCTACTCTTGTACTACCCATATCATCAATATTAATCAAGTAGGACGTAGGGTTTTACCTCCATCAAGAGGGCCTGAACCTGGGTAAAACTTCGTGTCCCTTGCCTCCTGTTACCATCCGGCCTAGACGCACAGTTCGGGACCCCCTACCCGAGATCCGCCGGTTTTGACACCGACATTGGTGCTTTCATTGAGAGTTCCTCTGTATCGTCGCCATCAGGAAGGATGCCTTGCCCCGTCTTTAAAGACGGCACCGTTGCTAAGGGAGCTTTGGCTGTCGGCCAAACCCTCCGGCTAGGTGGTTTTCTTATGACCGCCTGTTCGGCTTCTGCGCCGACGATGACCTCTCGAGCCATCGAAAACAATCTTCATGTCAGCTCGGAACTCGCCGAGCAGTTAGATCCAATGGAGCTCTCCTCCATAAACGAGCTCTTGGATCGCATCGCCGCCCTGGGAGTCGCTACGGATTACGACTAGATTGGGCCTAAACCCGATCTGAGAGAGATTAACTCTCCCCAAGTCATCCACCACGTTGCCGTGGTAGAGGGACAATGCGGCGACCCTTCATCTATCTTAAGGACTAGCTACGTCCGGATTCCCGATCCCTCCAAGCCGGATACCCGCGGAGGGGAGGATATCACTCAAGACCTGAACTTAGAGTCAGGCGACGGGCTGGATTCATTGGACAACATCCAGGAATCCAAATTTTCGAGTTCGGAAATTCCTCGGCCTCTGAGCCTCAGATTGGGTGAGGCTTCGGATTTAATTCCACCCACCCACCCGAACATAAGCGATCTATCCCAAATCAGGCAAGAGCCCGATGAAACAGTACATCATTACTGGGCCAGATTCCTCCTGGTTAGGAACAGGATAAGGGACTGCCGCGAGGAAGACGCAATCTCAATCTTTTGCAATAATTGCACGGACAAGGGAATTCTCAACGCCATAAGTCGCCGTGATATTACACGCTTCGCTGACTTAGCGTCCATTGTACGAAAGTACTGTGCAATGGAAAGCGCCTGGAAAACCGAAATAAAATTTTGGGACGATCCGGCCCTGAATACAAACCCAGTCTGAAATAAAAGGGTGCATCATCGCCAGACACCCGGGTCAAACACCAAAAAGCAAAAACCCTCTACAGGGCATGGAACCGTACTGGAAGGATGGCTTAATGGACCCTGTAAAATTCACAATACAGAGGACGCCACACCAACTCACAGCCTTAGAGCATGTTGGATACTCCGGCAGGTGGCCAAAATTGGCGAAGATCTCCTAATTCCGGAGGCCACAGAAAGCCACCCCAGAGACACCAATACGGTATTAACAGTCTTCGAGACTTTCGCATCAAATAATATGCGAAAAAGGACACTCCGCAGCCTTGCCGAAGTCTACCAAGTAGCAAAAATAAACCCATGGAGTGACACGGCTATTACCTTTAACGCCAGTGATGAACCTAAATTCCGAACAGCCCGAGCACCAGCCGCATTGGTCCTCAGTCCAATAGTGGACGGCTTTCGTCTTACCAAGGTACTCATGGACGGCGGCAGCGGATTGAACCTCATTTATGAGGAAACCCTTCAAAAAATGGAAATAGACTGGAACCACATTGAGCGAAGCAGCACAACCTTTAGAGGAATAATCCCCAGTCGGGAAGCGCGCTGTATAGGAAAAATCACACTAGATGTGGTGTTCGGCACGCCGAATAATTACAGGTCCGAAGAGGTCATGTTCCATGTGGCTCTGTTCAGTAGCGGTTACCACGCTCTGCTAGGGCGGGAATCGTTTACAATCTTCCAAGCAATACCCCATTACGGGTACATGAAGCTCAAGATGCCCGGGCCTAACGGGATCATCACTCTCGCTAGTGATCCGGACATAGCACTCCGCGCTGAAAACAAGACAGCCGCACTGGCCCTCGAGGCACTATCTGAAGCCCTAGCGGCTGAGGAACTGACTGTGCTGCACTCCACGGTGAATAGGGACAATGTGGTACTCGACAAAAGATCCAAGTCCACCTCCTTTAAATCGGCGAACGAAATAGTCAAATTCCAGGTCCATCCAACGGACCCCAATAAAACAGCTTCCATCGGGGCACAGTTAAACCCTGATGTAGACACCGCACTGCGAGAGTTCCTATGAGAGAACTGGGACATTTTCGCCTGGCACCCTTCAGACATGCCAGGAATCCCACGCAGGCTGGCCGAGCACAGCTTAAATATCCTAAAAGGATTCAAACCTGTCAAACAAGCTCTTCGGCATTTTTCCGAACCTAAGAGACAGGCCATGGGAGAGGAGCTAGCAAAGCTATTGGAGGCCGGATTCATCAGAGATATAAAACATCCGGACTGGCTAGCAAACCTGGTGATGGTACCAAAGAAGGACAAATCCTGGCGCCTGTGCATTGATTTTAAAGACCTTAACAAGGCTTGCCCAAAGGATCCCTTCCCCCTCCCCCACATCGATCAAATTATCGACGCTACCGCAGGACATGATCCGTTGTGTTTCCTCGACGCATATTCCGGCTACCATCAAATCAAGATGGTAGAATCAGACCAAGCCGCAACGGCATTTATCACACCATACGACCCATTCTGCTTCAACACAATGCCCTTCGGGCTCAAAAACGCCGGCGCAACATATCAGCGCATGATTCAGACATGTCTGGCAAACCAGATCAGCAAAACAGTGGAGGCATATGTAGATGATGTGGTCATCAAAACAAGACACGTCGAATCTCTAGTAGACGACGTGAGGCTCACATTTGATAACCTCCGAGCATACGACATCAAGCTCAACCCGGAAAAATGCGTTTTCGGCGTCCCAGCTGGAAAGATCTTGGGCTTCATTGTATCCGGTAGAGAAATTGAAGCAAATCCAGCAAAGATCCGAGCTCTGTCACAATTGGATACCCCAAAGGACCTCAAACAAATACAAAAGTTAACCGGATGCGTGGCAGCTCTAAGCCGCTTTATCTCCCGCTTGGGAGAAAAGGCCCTACCCCTTTACCGCCTCCTTCGGTGCACCGAACACTTCGAATGGACGGATGCAGCCACGGCCCGACTCGATGAAATAAAAGCCATATTGGCAACAAACCCAGTCCTGGCCGCGCCAAACATTGGCGAACCAATGCTATTGTACATTGCAGCAACACATTAGGTTGTAAGCGCAGTGCTCGTCGTCGAACGAGAAACGGACGGACACAAATTCCCCCTTCAAAAGCCGGTCTATTATGTGTCCACTGTCCTCACTCCATGCAAATCACGGTACCCGCATTATCAAAAGATTGCTTACGCGGTATTCATGGCATCCCGGAAGCTACGACACTACTTTCAAGAGTGTTCAATAAAAGTAGCCTCGGAAGTACCACTTAACGATATTATAAACAACCGTGACGCAACGGGCCGGATTGCAAAATGGGCTATTGAGCTCCTCCCGTTCGACATAACTTATAAGCCACGGCGAGCCATCAAGTCGCAAGTTTTGGCCGACTTCGTTGCAGAATGGATGGAGGCCGAACTCCCTAAAGTGTACGGCACATATTCAAATTGGATCATGCATTTCGACGGCTCCAAGATGTTGGCCGGACTAGGGGCTGGCGTCGTTTTGACGTCCCCCACAGGAGACATAGTTCAATACGTACTCCAGATTATGTACACAGACTCCAACAATGCAGCCGAATATGAGGCCCTTTTACATGGTCTTAGGATGGCAGTATCCATGGGCATTCAATGCCTAGAGGTGCGCGGGGACTCGAACCTCGCAATATCCCAAATAAATGGAGACTTCGATGCCAAGGATCCAAAAATGGCAGCTTACCGCAACGCCGTCCTAAAAATGTCAGCTCGGTTCGAAGGGCTTGAATTTCACCATATAGCCCGGGAAAATAATCAGGCGGCAGATGTCCTGGCACGCATCGGCGCAAAACGCGATGTAGTCCCCCCAACATCTTCTTGGAAAGGCTGTTCAAGCCATCCGTAGTATGGGAAGGGGAGCCGAACAATAACAGCCCGGACCCAACCGCACTGCCCGACACCGAACATTCTGACACAATCGGAGGCTCTGCCAATGAAATAACACCTTCAACCCACGTAATAATGGCCGTCATCGCCCCATGGACAGAACCATTCCTCGCCTACCTTACTAGGCAGGAACTCCCCGAGGACCAAAATGAGGCACGCTGCATAGTGCGGCGATCCAAAGCCTACAAAGTCCACGAGGGAGAGCTTTATAAGAAAAGCACTACTGGAGTCCTTCAAAGGTGCATCTCTGAAGAGGAAGGGCGGAACCTCCTGGCTGAAATTCATGCCAGACTCGGCGGTCATCACGCTGCAGCTCAGTCCCTTGTAAGCAAGGCCTTCCGTACAGGCTTTTATTGGCCGACGGCCTGGGCAGACGCCTAGGACTTAGTCCAACGATGCGTCAGTTGCCAGCTCTTTGCAAACCAAAGCCATATGCCACCCACCTCCCTCCAAACTATCCCCATCACTTGGCCCTTCGCGGTCTGGGGGCTTGACATGGTTGGACCCCTTAAAGGCGGAACCCACAAGCAAAAATACTTACTGGTCATGGTGGATAAGTTCACCAAATGGATAGAAGCCAAGCCTGTTAAGACGGCCGAATCCGGACCGGTGATAGACTTTATATCCGGGGTTGTACACAGTAACGGCGTCCCCCACAGCATCATCACTGATAACGGCATGAACTTTACGGCCGACGAGGTAAAACTCTGGTGCAAAAACATGGGCATCAAGCTCGATTATGCTTCCGTCTATCACCCACAAACTAACGGCCAGGTCGAACGTCCAAACGGTCTTATCATGAGCGGAATCAAACCCAGATTAGTGCGGTCCCTCAAGGAATCTAACATGCACTGGGTAGAGGAGCTTGACTCCGTACTCTGGGGGCTGCGGACCATGCCGAATCGCACCACCGGATACACACCATTCTTTATGGTGTACGGTGCAGAGGCAGTTTTGCCTTGCGACATAATTCATGACTCACCTCGAGTGCGCATGTACGAAGAAAGAGAAGCCGAGCTCGATCGGCAGGACAGTTTGGACGCATTGGAGGTGGAGCGTGACATGGCAAAAGCCCGTTCCGCATTCTATCAACAGCAGGCTCGAAGATACCAAAGCAGAGAAGTACGTGCCAAAAATTACAACGTTGGCGAATTAGTTCTACACCTGCCGGACAAGAAAAAGGACAAACTCAAGCCCAAGTGGGAAGGTCCCTTCATAATTGACCAAGTCCTGACTGGTGGAGCGTACCGCCTGCGAGATGCATCGGATAACCGACTCGAGCCGAACCCATGGAACGCAGCCCGTCTCCGAAGATTCTATGCCTAGCGCCGGACTGTGTGTTCGTCTCCTTCCTCTGTCCATTTTTTATATACTGTCTGTCTTACATTTCTCTCCTTCTCCCCTTCCTTTCTCTTATAGCCTTTAAAGGCTCATCAAATGACGTGCTATTCGCACTCATTAAACCTGGGGGCTTCTTTTAACAGAAGCTTATTTATACGGGCATCATGCCCAACACATGTGTTACACTTCCGCATGTACCTTTTATTTCACCATTATATGCATCGATATGACTTAAGTTTTGGCCAAGCTGGGTTGCCTGGCTCCTGTGCTTACCCCTACATTCCCGATTATTCGGCTAGGCAGTAAAGGGAGCACCTCTGCGATTGTTACTGCCGGATCAGCCGGATGTGTACCTCAGACTGGGTGAAGCCGAAAGCTAGCGTTCTTAAGGGAATATTCGGTCGGTGACCTAAAAGATGATCTTTTCACTTATTTATTTATGCGCCCCCAGATGCTTTTTCCCGCGCCTTTTTCGCAGAATGGGCATGCACTTTAGGGCATGCCTCCCAAGGAAAGGAACCCCTAACGGAACTATTCTCCCTGGAAGATGTTTCTTACTAACCATGTAATATAACATAACTAGTCGGGCACTTGTCTGTTCACGCACTCATGTCCCCTACGCCTAGTCTCCATGCATTCCCCGGTTCTTATATAACCGCATGGGAATTCGGACACACTCCGGACCGTCAGGTCCCGATGCTGAAGCGAAAAGGTCGGTCATGACAAATGATCTACAATCCGGCTAGAAGGCATTATAAATGTCAATTAAATTACATAGTCATTCTGACTGATTGTATTCCTCTTCAATACCATCTAACAGGCTGTCTAATTTATAGTCCTGCTGGGAATACTTTGCGGCCAATTCTACTTGGCCGTATACTAAGCTTACAGGGATCTCCTTCCCATCGGGCCCCACAGGACTGACCTCGGCCATGTGGTTGGGGTCAGCCTTTGTGTACCGCGTCTTCACCATGGCCCAGGCCTCCCTAGCGCCTTGACGGCAGGCCGATATCTTCCACAATCGGAAGCGCCGCCGTGCTCCCTTTAGCTTCTCCGCAAGCTCTCCAAGACCTTCGGGCATGGAGATGTATGGCCACAAGGCCTGGGCGACGCCTTGCATTGCCTGCCGAACTCGCTCGAGCAGTTGCGAGAGCTCGGGAAGAAGGTCACCCGTAGAAGCGGGCATCTCCTCTGCAGGACGACCTGTTAGCACACCTACAGACATTACTCTGTTAGTCGACTTCCCCGCCGAACTTTTTTCAAAGGTTCGTTCAATCACTTACTAAATATGCCGCGCCGAAGCCGCTGATTCTCCTTAACAGAGTCTGACAGCTGGGCACGAACATCTTTCAGGTCGACGCCCAGCTTGGTGTTGGCATCTTGGATATCGTTCTTCTCCCGCCTCACCTTTGTCAGCACCTTCTCACCAGCCTTCAGCTGGCGTAGGAGTTGTTGCCTTTCCGGACTCAATCCGGCACCATCTGCAATTTCATTTGTCAGATTCGCACCCATGCCGTGCTTCACAAAATACTTATCTTTCGAAGTGTATATTACCAAAGGGGGTCTCCTTGGGCTCCCCTGCCGCGGCTAGTGCGGCCTCAAGTTGGACTTTGCACTCTTCCAGCTCCTGGGACAGTAGGGAATTCTTTTCTGTAAGGACCTGCATAACAAATGATCCTTAAATCAGTTATTCTAACTGTTTCAAGTCTCGGGGGCTACTGGTATATATATATATGATTACCAAAATTTTCTTACCCGTATGTCTTTTACATATTGCTCCGTGGCTCTGGCTAGACCATTTTGAGCGGCATGGAGGTACGCATCTTCCGAATTGAAGGCATCTAATGCCTCTCGGGAGAAACAAGCGTCGCGAAGAATTGTCCGGTGACACCTGTGGTTCATGGCACTCTCCACCTCAGAGTTGGTGGCAGACAACCTGTCCACATCCTCCGTTGGAGGAGCGTCTGGTGCGCGCCTTGTGTTCGCCTCCGCCTCCGGACCAGGCTTTGGAGCCTGGCTGGTGGAGGCGCGATTGGCAGCCTCTCTGGATATAGTCCGGCGAGGTCTCTTTGTCCTGAAGAGAGCACGAGTGTTAATATGCCTTGAAGGTATAACACCTGGGATAAGGGGGCGCGCCATACCTTTGCGCTGACGCCTCGGTCCGGACTGCACCTCTTTTCTGCCCACGGGGCCCTGCGGCCCCTCGTTGGCTTGTCGCTGCAGGTTTGGCCTCCCGTCTCAAAAACCTCCCCTGCAAAGCTTGGTTGTAATCAGGAAACTGAAAACACGAGAGGGCAGACCCCTATTCGGGGTACTGGGACTTCGATCTCAGTTACCTGGGAGGCCGGGATTAGCCCTGGTAATCGGCCGTAATGGCCACCAAGGCGTTGTCCTTGCTCAATTGATGGAACACTCCATCAATCAGCTCCACAGATAAGTCCGGATCCTCTTGAGAGGCTGGGTCGAGGGACCGTCCTGGGTCCTCGGGTTGTGGAGGAGGGCTGTTTATTTCTTTAACAGCCTGGCGCAGTTCCTGCGTTGAAGTCGTTAGACTGAATATTTAACAATGGGAATATAAAACAAATGGGCAAGTAAATGTGACCACTTACCTAGCTTGGGGGATTGTACATAGAAAATCCACCCTGTGGGTTGACGCGGAGAAATTCCTCCTCTTCTCCCTTGTACAAAGAGGACAAGGTGTTTGTTAGGGCCGCAGCCGAATCCGGTCCCTTACGGCCGTAGCGGGTGGCGTCGTCCTCCCCGTTGAAATCCCACATGGGGTGGCCTCTATACTGTAGCGGCTGCACCCCTCGCATGATGCATGCGGCCATGACCCCGATCATGGTCAGTCCGGAATGAGCTAACAATCTTATCCGGCCCATCAGGTAAAGGACGTCCTTGTCACTTTCCCTCTAAGGGCTCCGTGGACGCCAACTTAGGCACTTCTTTAGTGGAGCACTGTCGAACTCAGGGAGGCTGATCCGGACAGGATCCGACAACGGGTCGTCCTCTATCTAAAACTATTCCGAAGGCCAGTCCTCGGACGCCTTCTTCGGGGTTCTGGATAGATATCCGGTCCCGGCGATGCGCCACACTTCGGCTCCGCCCACTTGATATATTGACCCCTTCTGAGAACGGGGCACAAGGCAGAATAGCTCTTTCCACAGCCCGAAATGAGCCTCAACACCCAAAAACAGCTCGCAGAGGGCTACGAAGCCCGTGATATGCAATACGAAGGCAGGCGTAAGATTGTGTAGCTGGAGGCCATAGAACTCCAGTAGCCCCCGGAGAAACAGATGGATTGGAAATCCGTGCCCTCTTATTAAATAAGGGACGAGGCATACCCGCTCTCCTTTGGAGGGATTAGGGGCACTCTCTGCTTGCTCTCCGCCATTATAGATGGCAAGACCGGCTCGAACCGGGACCATATAGGCCGGGGGGGAGAAATCCCTTGGTCTGGAGCGTCACTAGCTCGCTATGCGGGATGGAGCATCTCTCCCAATATCCAGGCTGAGGGCTGGAAGGGCGAAAGGAGGAGTTGCGACGGCTGGCCATGGTGGTATGGACCTTTGTCGGATGCGCTCTGATGAACACTCGCGAGGGGGAGAAGGTGTGGTTTGGATCTAAATCCTCGTCCCCTTAAATGGGCGGCTCATTTACGCGGCTAGGGGTGTGGATGTAAAAACACTCAGACTTTTCATATTCGTTTGACACATGGGAGACGGCCATTATTGGGCGTAGAAGACAAGGAGCGCAACATTTACAAGAAGCCGGACTTTATTCAACAGGTACACGGAATTTGGAGGAGAACCCGCCTTGCAATGCCGAAGACAATCTGCGCGCCGGACTCATCGTCATGGAAGCCTGGTTCGGGGGCTACTGAGGGAGTCCTGGATTAGGGGGTGTCCGGATGGCCGGACTATACCTTCAGCCGGACTCCTGGACTATGAAGATACAAGATTGAAGACTTTGTCCCGTGTCCGAAAGGGACTTTCCTTGGCGTGGAAGGCAAGCTTGGCGATACGGATATGTAGATCTCCTACCATTGTAACCGACTTTGTGTAACCCTAACCCTCTCCGGTGTCTATATAAACCGGAGGGTTTTAGTCCGTAGGACAACATACAGAACAACAATCATACCATAGGCTAGATTCTAGGGTTTAGCCTCTCCGATCTCGTGGTAGATCTACTCTTGTACTACCCATATCATCAATATTAATCAAGCAGGACGTAGGGTTTTACCTCCATCAAGAGGGCCCGAACCTGGGTAAAACATCGTGTCCCTTGCCTCCTGTTACCATCCGACCTAGACGCACAGTTCGGGACCCCCTACCCGAGATCCGCCGGTTTTGACACCGACAGAGATGTTGGTGAAGATGAAGGAGGTGTTGGTGTAGATCGCCGTCACATGATGATGGCCCCGGCGGCGTTCCGACGCCACCGGGAGAGAGGGGGAGAGAGCCCCCTCCTTCTTCTTCTTCCTTGACCTTCTCCATAGATGGGAGAAGTGTTTCCCCTCTGGTCCATGGCCTCCATGGTGGTGGAGGGGCGAGAGCCCCTCCGAGATTGGATCTGTCTCTCTTTGTTTCTGCGTTTCAGATTCTGCCCTTTCACCGTTTCTTAAATTCCCGGAGATCCGTAGCTCCGATTGGGCTGAAATTTTAACACGATTTCTATCCTGATATTGTCTTTCTTGCGGCGAAAGAAGGGCATGAACCACCTTACGGGGTGGCCACGAGGGCCCAGGGCGCGCGTGACCCCCTGGGGCGCGCCCCCTGCCCCGTGGCCCCCTCAGGCATCGTCTCGCGTTGATTCTTCTTCCCAAAAATCACATATATTCCAAAAAAAATCTGTGTCAGTTTTTATCCCGTTTGGACTCCGTTTGATATGGATTTTCTGCGAAACAAAAAACATGCAACAAACAGGAACTGGCACTGGGCACTGGATCAATATGTTAGTCCCAAAAATAGTATAAAAAGTTGCCAAAAGTATATAAAAGTTGTATAATATTGGCATGGAACAATCAAAAATTATAGATACGACGGAGACGTATCAGCATCCCCAAACTTAATTCATGCTCGTCCTTGAGTAGGTAAATGATAAAAGGATATTTTTTTATGTGGAATGCTACCTAGCATAATCTTGATCATGTAATCTAATCATGGCATGAATATTAAGACACGAGTGATTCAAAGCAATAGTCTATCATTTGACATTAAGGCAATAATACTTTAAGCATACTAATAAAGCAATCATGTCTTTTTAAAACAACATGCCCAAAGAAAGTTATCCCTACAAAATCATATGGTCTGGCTATGCTCCATCTTCACCACACAAAGTATTCAAATCATGCACAACCCCGATGACAAGCCAAGAAATTGTTTCATACTTTTGACGTTCTCAAACCTTTTCAACTTTCACTCAATACATGAGCGTGAGCCATGGATATAGCACTATAGGTGGAATAGAATATGATGATGGAGGTTGTGTGGAGAAGACAAAAAGGGAGAAAGTCTCACATCGACGCGGCTAATCAACAGGCTATGGAGATGCCCATCAATTGATGTCAATGCGAGGAGTAGGGATTGCCATGCAACGGATGCACTAGAGCTATAAGTGTACGAAAGCTCAAACTGAAACTAAGTGGGTGTGCATCCAACTTGCTTGCTCATGAATACCTCGGGCATTTGAGGAAGCCCATCATCGGAATATACATGCCAATTTCTATAATGAAAAATTCCCACTAGTATATGAAACTGACAACATAGGAGACTCTCTCTATGAAGAACATGGTGCTACTCTGAAGCACAAGTGTGGTAAAAAGATAGTAACATTGTCCCTTCTCTCTTTTCTCTCTCTTTTTTTCTTTTTTTGTAGGCTTCTTTGGCCTCTCTCTTTTTTTGGGCTTCTCTGGACACTTTTATTTTGTTAACCTCACATGGTACAATGTTCTAATAATGATGATCATCACACTTTTATTTACTTACAACTCAATATTACAACTTGATACTAGAACAAAGATATGACTCTATATGAATGCCTCCAGCGGTGTACCGGGATGTGCAATGATCTAGCGTAGCAATGACATCAAAACGGACAAGCCATGAAAACATCATGCTATCTATCTTATGATCATGCAAAGCAATATGACAATAAATGCTCAAGTCATGTATATGATGATGATGGAAGTTGCATGGTAATATATCTCGGAATGGCTATGGAAATGCCATGATAGGTAGGTATGGTGGCTGTTTTGAGGAAGATATAAGGAGGCTTATGTGTGATATGGCATATCATATCACGGGGTTGGGATGCACCGGCGAAGTTTGCACCGACTCTCAAGGTGAGAAAGGGCAATGCACGGTACCGAAGGGGCTAGAAATGATGGAAGGGTGAGAGTGCATATAATCCATGGACTCAACATTAGTCATAAAGAACTCACATACTTATTGCAAAAATCTATTAGTCATGGAAACAAAGTACTACGCGCATGCTCCTAGGGGGATAGATTGGTAGGAAAAGACCATCGCTCGTCCCCGACCGCCACTCATAAGGAAGACAATCAATAAATACCTCATGCTCCAACTTCGTTACATAACGGTTCACCATACGTGCATGCTACGGGAATCACAAACTTCAACACAAGTATTTCTTCAATCCACAACTACCCACTAGCATGACTCTAATATCACCATCTTTATATCGCAAAACTATTGCAAGGAATCAAACATATCATATTCAGTGATCTACAAGTTTTATGTAGGATTTTATGACTAACCATGTGAATGACCAATTCCTGTCGTCTATCTAAATAGATATAAGTGAAGCAAGAGAGTTTAATTATTTCTACAAAAGATAGGCCCACGCTCTAACAAACATAAGTGAATCAAAAGAGCATTGTACAAATGGTGGTTTTCTATGTGAAGAGAAACAGGCAATCCAAACTTCAAATGATATAAGTGAAGCACATGAAGCATTCTATAAAGCCATACTAAAAAAATATAAGTGAAGTGCAAAGAGCATTCTATAAATCAACCATGGACTATCTCATACGAGCATTGTGCATCAAGAAAAGTGAAAACAAAATGCAAAAGACGCTCCAAGATTTGCACATATCGCATGAACGAAACGAACCCGAAAACATACCGATACTTGTTGAAGAAAGATGGGATGCCTTCCGGGGCATTCCCAAGCTTAGACGCTTGAGTCTCCTTGAACATTTACTTGGGGTGCCTTGGGCATCGCCAAGCTTGAGCTCTTGTCTCTCCTCCTTCTCCTCACATCGAGACATCCTCGATCTTTGAACACTTCATCCACACAAAACTCAACAGAAAGCTCGGTAAGATCTGTTAGTATAATAAAACAAATCACTACTCTAAGTACTGTTGCAAACCAATTCATATTTTGTTTTGCATTGTAGCTACTGTAATATAACTTCTCCATGGCTTAATCCACTAATAGAAATCGATAGTTTCATCAAAATAAGCAAACTATGCATCAAAAATAGAATCTGTCTTAAACAGGACAGTCTGTAGTAATTTACACATTAACCATACTTCTGGTACTCCAAAAATTCTGAAAAAATTAGAAAAAATAAAAAATTTGTATAGAAAGACATTGCAAAAAGTTTCATACCAGTTTGACGTTCCAGTAAAAAAATGTAAAATCGCGTAGTACAGCCAAAGTTTTCGTCTTGCACCGCACAAAACAACAAAGAATGTAAATATCCTAAAGGCAAATCTTGGCACATTATTTTTATTTTTTAACTTTATAAAAGCACACAACAGAAATAAATGACTCTCTAAAACTTCTGGGTTGTCTCCCTGGCAGCGCTTTCTTTAAAGCCATTAAGCTAGGCATATAGTGCTCAAGTAATGGATCCACCCGGATCCCAAGGTATATCAAAGCCAATTTGAATCAACAATGATTTGTGATTTAGTAGTGAGCACAAATTAACATATATCATGCAACAACGAAGTCTAACTCTCTTCCTATGCATCGGCATGTTATAAAAGAACAATTCATGCACACATAGTAAAGGCCAATGCATAGTATAAACAGTTTCTTGCAATTTTATTATATTGGAAACATGGAGAGGCGGAGATGTAGTTCCTCTCTCATAATAATTGCAAGTAGGAGCAGCAAGCACATGCATATTATATCTATCAAAATCACCATATGTAGTAGTAAAACGCAACCCATCAATATAATCCTTAATAAGGGCAAACTTCTCCGATATAGTGTAGTCGGGAGAATTCAAAAAGATAATAGGACTATCATGTGTGGGTGCAATAGCAACAATTTCATGTTTAACATAAAGAACTATAGCAAGTTCATCTCCATAATCATAATTCATATTGGCATCTTGGCCACAAGCATAGCAAGCATCATCAAAACGGGATATTTCAAAAGAATCAACGGGATCATAACAATCATCATAGCATTCATCCTTCGGTAAATTCGAAGGGAAATTAAACAATGTATGAGTTGAAGAGTTACTCTCATTATAAGGTGGCACGGGTGGCTAATCCGCTCTTCCTCCTTTTATTCTTCGCACTCCTCATCATCTTTTTCATCCAATGAGCCTACAATTTCATCAATTCCTTCTTCCATAGACTCCTGCAAAATATTAGTCTCTTCTTGGATAGCGGAGGAGTCCTCAATACATGGTTTAACATAGGCATTAGAAGCATAATTATCATAACAATATTTAAGTATGGCAAAAAATTTATATTTGTAAAGAGTAGCATCATACTTTCCAATCAAAGAAGCAATTTCATAAGCACCCTTAAAAACAACAAATTCTTCAATTTGTTGAACATCATAGTAATTATAAACACCCTTAGCATACGAAGATACGATTCCATTATCACTAAACTCACATTGGTAGGGAAGATGTTTCTTAGGGTATTCAGAACAACAAGTAAAATCATATATTTCACATAAATTCCAAGCATAGCATTGCAAACGATGAATTTGATCCAGTAAAAGTTTCCCTTTTTGAGATAAGTGGTGTCGCACATAACAAGCATGCTCATCTAAAGATTTGCCCTCAACTAAGCTAGTTGGGGTTTCAGCACGAGCACATAGGGATCAAAGATGATCCAAGTAAAAAGCTTCAGGAGTGTGATAGATTTTTAGTGGTTCTTCAACCATTGGTTCAGTAGGTACAACTAATTTTTTTGGTATTTTGCATTTCCTACCCATAACTAAAGGTAGAAAATAAGAGCAAAAAATAAAAACTACTTAGTGATAAAGCAAATAAGCACACACGAGAATATTCACCCCACGCTATAACTCCCCGGCAACGGCACCAGAAAAAGGTCTTGAACCCACAAGTATAGGGGATCAATTGTAGCCTCTTTCGATAAGTAAGAGTGTCGAACCCAACGAGGAGCTAAAGGTAGAACAAATATCCCCTCAAGTTCTATCGACCACCGATACAACTCTACGCACGCTTGATGTTCGCTTTACCTAGAACAAGTATGAAACTAGAAGTACTTTGTAGGTGTAACGGGATAGGTTTGCAAGAATATAAAGAGCACGTAAATAAAAACTAGGGGCTGTTTAGATAAAGAAGCAATAAAGTTAGTATAGCGAGTGTGGAAAAGCGGTGGTAGGAGTTGCGAAATTTTCCCTAAGCAATTGACTACTTTACTAGACCGATAGCAAGTTTTATGTGGGAGAGGCCACTGCTAGCATGTCATACCTGACTTGGAATTCTATGCACTTATGATTGGAACTATTAGCAAGCATCCTCAACTACTGACGTTCATTAAGGTAAAACCCAACCATAGCATTAAGATATATTGGTCCCCCTTCAATCCCGTATGCATCAATTTCTATGCTAGGTTGAAGCTTCTGTCACTCTTGCCCGCCAATACATAGTCCTATCAACATGCAACTAACCCTATGGTGTGATCCACGCACGCGCTCATATGATGGGAACCAAAGGACAGCAACATAACCACAAGCAAATTAAATCAATCATAGAAATTCACCAATTACCGATAGGACAACAAAAATCTACTCAGACATCATAGGATGGCAACACATCATTGGATAATAATATGAAGCATAAAGCACCATGTTCAAGTCGAGGGTACAACGGGTTGCGGGAGAGTGGACTGCTGTAGATAGATGGGGGGAGGTGATGGAGATGTTGGTGAAGATGACGGAGGTGTTGGTGAAGATCGCCGTCACACGATGATGGCCCCGGCGGCGTTCCGGCGCCACCAGGAGAGAGGGGGAGAGAGCCCCCCTCCTTCTTCTTATTCTTCCTTGACCTTCTACATAGATGGGAGAAGGGTTTCCCCTCTAGTCCATGGCCTCCATGGCGGCGGAGGGGCGAGAGCCCTTTCGAGATTGGATCTGTCTCTCTGTCTCTCTTTGTTTCTGCGTTACAAATTCTGCCCTTTCACCATTTCTTAAATTCCCGGAGATCCGTAGCTCCGATTGGGCTGAAATTTTAACACGATTTCTATCCAGATATTGGCTTTCTGGCGGTGAAAGAAGGGAACCAACAGCCTTATGGGGTGGCCACGAGGGCCCAGGGCGCGCCCCCTGCCTCGTGGCCCCCTCGGGCATCGTATCGCGTTGATTCTTCTTCCCAAAAATCACATATATTCCAAAAAAATCTCCGTCAGTTTTTATCCCGTTTGGACTCTGTTTGATATGGATTTTCTGCTAAACAAAAAATATGCAACAAACAGGAACTGGCACTTGGCACTGGAACAATATGTTAGTCCCAAAAATAGTATAAAAGGTTACCAAAAGTATATACAAGTTGTATAATATTGGCATGGAACAATAAAAAAATTATAGATACGACGAAGACATATCACATGCACGTATGGTGAACCGTTATGTGATGAAGTCGAAGCATGATTTATTTATTGATTGTCTTCCTTATGAGTGGCGGTCGGGGATGAGCGATGGTCTTTTCCTACCAATCTATCCCCCTAGGAGCATGCGTGTAGTACTTTGTTTCGATAACTAATAGATTTTTTCAATAAGTATGTGAGTTCTTTATGACTAATGTTGAGTCCATGGATTATACGCACTCTCACTCTTCCACCATTGCTAGCCTCTCTAGTACCGCGCAGCTTTCGCCGGTACCATAAACCCACCATATACTTTCCTCAAAACAGCCACCATACCTACCTATTATGGCATTTCCATAGCCATTCCGAGATATATTGCCATGCCACTTACCACCGTTCCGTTTATTATGACACGCTTCATCATTGTCATATTGCTTTGCATGATCATGTAGTTGACATCGTATTTGTGGCAAAGCCACCTTCATAATTCTTTCTTACATGTCACTCATGAGTCATTGCACATCCCGGTACACCGCCAGAGGCATTCACATAGAGTCATATTTTGTTCTAAGTATCGAGTTGTAATTTTTCGAGTTGTAAGTAAATAAAAGTGTGATGATCATCATTATTAGAGCATTGTCCCATGTGAGGAAAGGATGATGGAGACTATGATTCCCCCACGAGTCGGGATGAGACTCCGGACGAAAATAAAAAGAAAGGAGAAAGGCCATAAAAAAAGAGGCCAAAAAAAAAGAAAAAATGAGAGAAAAAGAGAGAAGGGACAATGTTACTATCCTTTTACCACACTTGTGTTTCAAAGTAGCACCATGATCTTCATGATAGAGATTCTCTTATTTTGTCACTTTCATATACTAGTGGGAATTTTTCATTATAGAACTTGGCTTGTATATTCCAATGGTGGGCTTCCTGAAATGCCCTAGGTCTTCGTGAGCAAGCAAGTTGGATGCACAGCCACTTAGTTTCTTTGATGAGCTTTCATATATTTAGCTCTAGTGCATCCGTTGCATGGCAATCCCTACTCCTTGCAATGACATCAATCGGTGGGCATCTCCATAGCCCATTGATTAGCCGCGTCGATGTGAGACTTTCTCCCTTTTTGTCTTCTCACACAACCTCAATCGATGGGCATCTCCATAGCCCGTTGATACGCCTAGTTGATGTGGGACTATTTTCTCCTTTTTGTCTTCTCCACAATCACCATTCTATTCCACCTATAGTGCTATGTCCATGGCTCACGCTCATGTATTGCGTGAAGATTGAAATTTTTTGAGAACATCAAAAGTATGAAACAATTGCTTGGCTTGTCATCGCGGTTGTGCATGATTTAAATATTTTGTGTGGTGAAGATGGAGCATAGCCACAGTGTATGATTTTTTAGGGATAACTCTCTTTGGCCATGTTATTTTGAGAAGACATGATTGCTTTGTTAGTATGCTGGAAGTATTATTATTTTTATGTCAATATCAAACTTTTGTCTTGAATCTTTCGTATCTGAACATTCATGCCACAATAAAGAAAATGACATTGAGAATTATGCTAGGTAGCATTCCACATCAAAAAATTTGTTTTTATCATTTACCTACTCGAGGACGAGCAGGAATTAAGCTTGGGGATGCTTGATACGTCTCCAACGTATCTATAATTTTTGATTGTTCCATGCTATTATATTATCTATTTTGGATGTTTAATGGGCTTTAATATACAATTTTATATTATTTTTGGGACTAACCTACTAACCAAAGGCCCAGTGCAAATTGCTGTTTTTTTGCCTATTTCAGTGTTTCGCAAAAAAGGAATATCAAACGGAATCCAAACGGAATGAAGCCTTAGGGAGAGTTATTTTTGGAACAAACGTGATCCAGGAGACTTGGAGTCCACGTCAAGAAAGAAACGAGGGAGCCACGAGGCAGGAGGGCGCGCCCAGGGGGGTAGGCGCGCCCCCACCCTCGTGGGCCGCTCGTAGCTCCACCGACGTACTTATTCCTCCCATATATACCCATATACCCTGAAAACATCCAGGAGCACCACAAAACCCTATTTCCACCGTCGCAACCTTCCGTACCCAAGAGATCCCATCTTGGGGCCTTTTCCGGAGCTCCGCCGGAGGGGGAATCGGTCACGGAGGGCTTCTACATGAACACCATAGCCTCTCCGATGATGTGTGAGTAGTTTACCACAGACCTTCGGGTCCATAGTTATTAGCTAGATGGCTTCTTCTCTCTCTTTGGATCTCAATACAAAGTTCTCCTCGATCTTCTTGGAGATCTATTCGATGTAATTCTTTTGGCGGTGTGTTTGTAGAGATCCGATGAATTGTGGGTTTATGATCAAGATTATCTATGAACAATATTTGATTCTTCTTTGAAATCTTTTATGTATGATTTGTTATCTTTCCAAGTCTCTTCGAAATATAAGTTTGGTTTGGCCTACTAGATTGATCTTTCTTGCAATGGGAGAAGTGCTTAGCTTTGGGTTCAATCTTGCGGTGTCCTTTCCCAGTGACAGCAGGGGCAGGAAGGCATGTATTGTATTGTTGCCATCGAGGATGAAAAGATGGGGTTTATACCATATTGCTTGAGTTTATCCCTCTACATCATCTCATCTTGCCTAATGCGTTACTCTGTTCTTATGAACTTAGTACTCTAGATGCATGCTGGATAGCGGTCGATGTGTGGAGTAATAGTAGTAGATGCAGAATTGTTTCGGTCTACTTGTCGCGGACGTGATGCCTATATACATGATCATGCCTAGATATTCTCATAATTATGCACTTTTCTATCAATTGCTTGACAGTAATTTGTTTACCACCGTAATACTTATGCTATCTTGAGAGAAGCCACTAGTGAAACCTATGGCCCCCGGGTCTATTTTCCATCATATAAGTTTCCAATATATTTTACTTTGCAATCTTTACTTTCAATCTATATCATAAAAATACTAAAAAAATTTATCTTATTATCTCTATCAGATCTCACTCTCGTAAGTGACCATGAAGGGATTGACAACCCCTTTATCGCGTTGGTTGCAAGGTTCTTATTTGTTTGTGTAGGTGCGAGGTGACTTGTGTGTAGTCTCCTACTGGATTGATACCTTGGTTCTCAAAAACTGAGGGAAATATTTATGCTACTTTGCTACATCACCCTTTCCTCTTCAAGGGAAAACCAACGCAGTGCTCAGGAGGTAGCAAGAAGTGAGGTAACCCAGCTTGGCAAAAACTTAAGTCATAGAGGTGCATATAATGGCAAAAGTTGTATAGAACAAACGACATAAGCAATGTAAGAAACAAGCTTTTAGTAATAAGCTTCGTCAAAGAAGCCCCCAGTTATAGTGGGGTGTATACATTGAAAGATGTCTACCCCTAACAGTTCGGTAGATCCGAACATACCCTGGGATATAAAAAGGAAAAAATAAAAAAGGAGAGGAGAAAAAAGAAACCTAGTCAGAAAATAAAAAAGGATGCGACCGAACTATTCATAGAATCGTCGGAGCCGAGCAGCGTTCCATGGATTCGGCTCAAGGCGATTGTCTGATGCGTTTTGAAGGCGATAGGCTCCTCCTATGAGAACTTCATCTATTAGGAAGGGCCCTTCCCATCTTGGTTTGAGCTTATCCTTCTTCTTCTCCGAGAGACGTAAGACAAGTTCGCCAACGTTATAAGTCTTGGCCCGCACTTCACTGCTTTGGTATCACCTGGCCTGTTGTTAATAAAATGCGGAACGGGCTCGTGCAATATCACACTCCTCTTCAAGGCTGTCTAGGTCATCCTATCGATCGAGCTCGGCTTCTCGCTCTTTGTACATGCGCACTCGAGGTGAGTCATGAATAATGTCGCGGGGCAAGACAACTTCTGCGCCGTACACCATGAAGAAAGGTGTGTATCCGGTTGTTCGGTTAGGTGTAGTACGCAGCCCTCAGAGTACGGAATCGAGTTCCTCAAACTAGTGCTTATCCGACTCTCGTAGGGAGCGCACCAATCGGGGTTTGATGCCGCTCATTATCAGGCCATTAGCCCGTTCAACCTGACTGTTTGTTTGAGGGTTGAGGGAGTCCTGGATTAGGGGGTCTCCGGACAGCTGGACTATCTCCATTGGCCGGACTGTTATACTATGAAGATACAAGATTGAAGACTTCGTCTCGTGTCCGGGTGGGACTCTACTTGGCGTGGAAGGCAAGCTAGGCAATACGGATATGGATATATCCTCCTTTGTAACCGACCTTGTGTAACCCTAGCCCTCTCCGGTGTCTATATAAACCGAAGGGTTTTAGTCCGTAGGACAACAACCATAACATACAATCATACCATAGGCTAGCTTCTAGGGTTTAGCCTCTCTGATCTCGTGGTAGATCTACTCTTGTACTACCCATATCATCAATATTAATCAAGCAAGACGTAGGGTTTTATCTCCATCAAGAGGGCCCGAACCTGGGTAAAACATTGTGTCCCCTGCCTCCTGTTACCATCCGGCCTAGACGCACAGTTCGGGACCCCCTACCCGAGATCCGCCGGTTTTGACACCAACATTGGTGCTTTCAATGAGAGTTCCTCTGTGTCGTCGCCGTTAGGCTCGATGGCTCCTCCGATCATCAACAATGATGCAGTCCAGGGTGAGACTTTTCTCCCCGGACAGATCTTCGTATTCGGTGGCTTTGCACTGCGGGCTAATTCGCTTGGCCATCTGGAGCAGATTGAAAGCTACGCCCCTAGCCATCAGGTCAGATTTGGAAGTTTGAACTACACGGCCGACATGCGTGGAGACTTGATCTTCGACGGATTCGAGCCGCAGTCGGGCGCGCCGCACTGTCACGATGGGTATGACCTAGCTCTGCCGCCGAATAGTACCCCAGAGGCCGCGCCCGCATCAGCTCCGACCCTTAGCTCGGAGCCAACTGCGCCGATCGAGGACGGGTGGCTAGACACCGCCTCAGGGGCTGCAGTCTCAACAGCGATCGAGCCAAACACCAGCCTAATCCTCTGCGAAGCCCGTGACTCCAAGGTGCCGGACTCTTTTCTGGACTCCGAACCGTCCGCGCCCCTGCCAATCGAATCCGATTGGGTGCCGATCATGGAATTCACCGCCCCGGATATCTTTCAGCACTCTCCCTTCGGCGACATTCTGAATTCACTAAGGTCTCTCTCTTTGTCAGGAGAGCCCTGGCCGGACTGTGGCCAACATGATTGGGATGCGGATGACGAAGAAATTCGACGCCCACCCACCACCCACTTCGTAGCCACTGTCGATGATTTAACCGACATGCTCGACTTCGACTCCGAAGACATCGACGGTATGGACGACGATGTAGGAGACGAACATGAACCAGCACCTATAGGGCACTGGAAAGCCACCTCGTCATATGACACATACATGGTGGATACACCCAAAGAATGTAATGGCGATGAGATAGCGGAGGATGACCCCTCCAAGAAGCAACCCAAGCGTCGACATCAGCGGCGCCGCTCTAAGTCCCGCCAAAGCAAAAGTGGTGATACCGGCACAGGAGATAATAACACTGCGGATAGTGCCGAAGACAACAACAATCCCCTCCAGCAAGATTTAGAGCAGGAGGATGGAGAAGCCAGCCCTCTTGAGAGAGCGGCAGACGGAGAGGAGGAAGATGACAATTACATGCCCCCCTCCGAAGACGAGGCAAGCCTCGGCGACGATGAATTCGCCGTACCAGAGGATCCCGTCGAACAAGAGCGCTTCAAGCGCCGGCTTATGGCCATTGCAAATAGCCTCAAGAAAAAGCAGGAGCAGCTTCAAGCTGATCAAGATCTGCTAGCTGACAGATGGACTGAAGTCCTCGCGGCCAAGGAATATAAACTCGAGCGCCCCTCCAAGAATTACCCAAAGTGCAGGTTACTACCCTGACTGGAGGAAGAAGCGTATGATACGGCTGATCGGCCACCTCGTGGCCGCGATAGAGGGGCATTCCAGCCAAAAACTCAGCCTCCACCCCGATGCCATTCACATAAAAAGGCCTGGGGAGATACGCCAGACCTGCGGGACATATTGGAGGACAAAGCAAAGCATGCAAGATCGATCTACGGATCACGAAGGCGCACCACTATGCGAGATGATAAACGTCATGCCGGATACAGTAAAAGCAAATCCGGCCGGGCCGAACACAGCGGGCAAGACCCATTCGAGCTGCGTCGCGATATAGCCCAATACAGAGGCGCCGCACACCCCTTATGCTTCACAGACGAAGTAATGGATCATCAATTCCCAGAAGGTTTCAAACCCGTAAATATTGAATCATACAACAGCACAATAGATCCCGCAGTATGGATCGAGGATTTCCTCCTCCACATCCACATGGCCCGCGGTGATGACTTACACGCCATCAAATACCTCCCACTAAAGCTCAAAGGACCAGCATGACATTGGCTTAACAGCTTGCCAGCGGACTCCATTAGGTATTGGGAAGATCTGGAAGCCGCATTCCTCGACAACTTTCAAGGCACTTATGTGCGACCACCAGACGCAGGTGACTTGAGCCACATAATTCAGCAGCCAGAAGAGTCGGCCAAGCAATTCTGGACTCGGTTCCTTACAAAGAAAAATCAAATTGTCGACTGTCCGGATGCAGAGGCCTTAGCGGCTTTCAAACACAACATCCAAGACGAGTGGCTAGCCCGGCACCTTGGTCAGGAAAAGCCGAAATCTATGGCAGCTCTCACGACGCTCATGACAAGCTTTTGTGCGGGAGAAGACAGCTGGCTGGCTCGTAGTAATAACATATCAAAGAACCATGGTACCTCCGATACCAAGGACGGCAATAGCAGGTCACGTCGCAACAAACATAAGCGCCGCATTAACAGCGAAAATACAGAGGATACGGCAGTCAATGCCGGATTCAAAGGCTCTAAACCCGGTCAACGGAAAAAGCCATTCAAACAAAGTACGCCGGGTCCGTCCAGCTTGGACTGTATACTCGATCGCTCGTGTCAAATACACGGCGCCCCAGACAAGCCAGCCAATCACACCAACAGGGATTGTTGGGTGTTCAAGCAGGCCGGCCAGTTAATTGCTGAAAACAAGGACAAGGGGCCGCATAGCGATGACGAGGAGGAGCCCCGGCAGCCGCACAACGGAGGACAGAAGAGGTTTCCCCCGCAAGTGCGGACGGTGAACATGATATACGCAACCCACAACCCCAAGAGGGAGCGGAAGTGTGCGCTCTGGGACATATATGCGTTGGAGCCAGCCGCCCCAAAGTTCAACCCTTGGTCCTCCTGTCCGATCACCTTCGATTGCAGGGACCACCCCACTAGTATCTGTCATGGCGGATTCGCCGCACTGGTCCTAGACCCAATCATCGACGGATTTCACCTCACTCGAGTCCTTATGGATGGCGGCAGCAGCCTGAACCTGCTTTATCAGGACACAGTGCGCAAAATGGGTTTAGACCCCTCAAGGATCAAAACCACAAAAACGACCTTTAAATGCGTCATTCCAGGTGTAGAGGCCCATTGCACAGGCTCAATTACACTGGAAGTGGTCTTCGGATCCCCGGATAACTTCCGAAGCGAAGAGTTAATCTTCGATATAGTCCCGTTCTGCAGTGGTTATCACGTGCTGCTTGGGCGAACCGCATTTGCAAGATTCAATGCGGTACCGCATTATGCATACCTCAAGCTCAAGATGCCAGACCTCGTGGAGTTATTACAGTCAATGGAAACACAGAGCGCTCTCTCCGAACAGAGGAGCACACCGCGGCCCTCACAGCTGAAGCGCAAAGCAGCCTCTCAAGGCAATCGACCAGTTCGGCGCTTCAAAGCTCGGACACCTTCAAGCGTGCTCGAAGCAATCGGCAAATAGACTGCCTGGCACGATCTGAGCTCGCGTAACAATACTGCGGCCACCCCAATCCCAGCCCAACGGCGAAGCTCGTGCCACGCGTACATAATTACGCATTAAAAATACCATGGGCACAGGTGGGGAGGGGGGCACAACTGCGGCACGCCCCAAGACGCGGCTTAAACCACACTAGGGGCTTCCCGTTCGGTTATTTTTCTCTTTTTTTCTAGGACATTAATCTCTGGAAACACTGTCCGGCAGCACTATTGCCGAACACACGATGCAGCAACCAAGGAGGCAGACAACTACGTCATACCACAGAATTCCCAGGTGGATTACAGTAACGAGCGAAATATTCGATTTAATATCATTCCTCAGCTTTCCCTTGGAAGGGACATAGTCCTACTCTTTGCTCATCATACTATCTGTATCACTCTGCTTTAACGCAATTTTTTGAATAAACAATGCATGACATTACGACTATTATTGCATTCTTGTTATATATATCTATGTGTTCATTAATGACGCCTTGCAACCGTACACTTTGGTACGGCCAATACACCAGGGGCTTACATACCCCACAACATGGTGTGAAAAGTCCGAACACTTTCACAAGTGCGGCACCCCAAACTTATAGCATTATATGCATCAGCTCCGAATCATGTCTTTGGTCAAATGTTGGGTTTGCCCGGCTCCTATGTTTTGGTACCTTACGTTCCGCTCCATCGGCTAAGGTAGCGCTAGGAGAACTACTGCAATTGTGCCCCGGTTCTGCCGGGCTTAGCACCTCAGTAGAGAAAGCTAAAATTGACTGTCATGATAAGGCGAGAGACTGGTCGCTGTTCGGCGAGGTTTTCGAGTCCCTAAAGACTTATGCCGCTTAGGGCGAGGGGCCGGCCCTGTCCGGCTTGAAGCCATGTATCGCGCCCCAAATTCGGCCTTCCGAATACCAGGGGCTTCGCCGAAATTTAAAATTATAGAATTCTATGGCTAAGTGAGAGTGATAAAGCATTATTAGTCTGGTTGCCTTGTTCGTTGTGCTGAGCACCTCCCTCGAAGGACCCAAATATGGGAACAAGAGTGCTCAGGTTTATCCCGAACACCCCAGCACTTGTGGCATGGGGGCAGAAGCCGAGGACTAGCCATCTCTCAGATTGATAAACGTCCAAACAGAAGGTAATATTTTAAATTCAAACAAGCGTTGCATAGCGCATATGAAACAAGTTTTCATAAATACAGGATAAAACGAGCAAGTCTCACTCAAATATTACATCTTTTGAACACTCGTCCGCTATGAGACGGGCACCCGGCAGAACACCCTCGTAGTACATCTCGGGGTGGCGGTGCTCCTTGCCCTCCGGCGGCCCCTCCTTGATTAGCTTCACGGCATCTAGCTTGACCCACTGCAATTTCACATGGGCGAAAGCCCGGCGTGCACCCTCAATGCAGACAGATCGCTTGACGACCTCCAGCTGCGGACAGGCATCCACAAGCCGCCTCACCAGGCCGAAGAAGCTATTCGGAAGGGCGTCGCCAGGCCACAGCCGGACTATAAAGCCCTTCATGGCCTGATCGTCCGCCTCATGTAGCTCGACCATCTGCTTCAGCTAGTCGCTCATTGGCACCGGGTGTTCGGCCTCAGCATACTGAGACCAGAACAGCTTCTCCATTGAGCTTCCATCCTTAGCCTGGTAAAATTGTTCGGCATCGGACACGCCGCGGGGCAAATCTGCGAATGCTCCCGGAGAGCTCCGGATTCGCGTAAGTAATCGGTAATTTACTTCTACATGCTTGCTTTGCATATAGAAAGCCTTACCCGCCGCTATCTTCTTCATTGCGTCGACCTCTTGGAGGGCCCTTTGGGCTTCAGCCTTGGCACTTTTTGCGCTCTCGAGGGCCGCGGCAAGCTCAGACTCCCGCGTCTTTGAGTCAAGCTCCAACATCTCGTGCTTCGCCATGAGAGCCTGGAGCTCTTGCTGCACCTCGCCCACCCGAGCCTCATGCTTCTCTCGCTCGGTGCGCTCCTTGGCCACGTTATCTTCGGCCTTGGTTAGCGCTTGCTTCAGGGTCGCCACCTCGGTCGTGGCCCCTGGCGAATATACGATGATCCTGTCATTTTGCAATCGCTTCTTCTTTTATACATACATATCTATAGACAGGGTATTACTTACCCTTGTTCTCCTCGAGCTGCCTCTTGACAAGGCCGAGCTCTTTCCTGGACCCCTCGAGGTCCTGCTTTAGTACGGCGACCTCCGCAGTCAGTGCGGCGGACGCCAGCAGCGAAGCCTGCATATGCATATTGACATACTTATATTAGACTCCTGTGATATTATTTGATCCTCCGTTCGGTTTTTATTTGTGAACACCGAACAAAGCATCAGGGGCTACTGTCTGTGCGGTAATATTTCTACTACATTTTAAAACACTTACCTCAAAGCCCGTTAGAAGGCTGGCACATGCTTCAGTCTATCTGCTCTTGGCGGACTAAACCTTCTGGATCACCGCACTCATGATAGTGCGGTGCTCCTCGTTGATAGAAGCGCTGCGAAGCGCTTCCAGCAGATTTTCCGGCGCCTTTGGATGGACAGAGGTCACCGGCACAGGCGTCTTGCCCCTCTTAGAAGGATGCCGCCTGCCCGAGCCCGAAACCACTGGAGGTTCCGGCGTGATGTTCAGCTGAGGGCCGAACTCGGAGCTCTCAGGGGCCTCGTCCCCTCGGCTCCCGGAGTCCGGAAGGTCGCCTTGAGGTGCCTCCAGGACTGTCTCCCCTCGACCCGGTGCCTCTTGAGACAGCACCTCGGCGTCGTCAGCAGGATGAGGGGAGGTGGCGGTCGGGACTGGCTCGCTATCCATGTCCGACGAGCACAGGGAGCCGTCCGATGATACATCGATACTGGCTCATGGCGGCCTGCATAATTATGTCCGGCATTAGGGAAAGCAGTGCGACAAAGGAATGCTATGAGTTACTCTGGTATCCGAATACTTACGACTTCCCTAGGGGCTTGGCCCTAGGCAGCCACTCATCTTCACCGTCGGCGGCGGTGGTAGAGTAGTCCGGAAGGAGAGTTCTCCCCTTCTTGGACCCTTCGGCCTCCCCAGTTGGGGCGGCCTTCCTTTTCTTATCTCCCCCAGCTGGAGGGGGAGCATCTTCTTCTTCTTCCTCGTCTTCAGGGGAGGAGTGCGCCGCAGAGTCATCGAACGGAGAGTCCGACAACGCCTGGCGTCGGGAACTCTTTCGGGTTCCCTTGGCCTTCTTGGTCTTCTCTGGCACCGGATAAGGGGCCGGAGTCAGCATCTTCGCCAGAAGAGCGTCTGCTGGGCCTTCGGGCAAAGGAGCCGGACAGTCAATCTGTCCGGCTGTCTCCTGCCAGTCCTGTCAAAGGTACGGGAGTTTAGATCCCGCATGGAGTCAATATATAAGAAATAAGTACCTGTGAAAGGTAAAGCAGCTTACCGCACTGGCTTGGCGCTTCGCGCTGAATCCGCGATTCTCAGTAATGGGAGGGGGGACCTCGGCGCTTTTGAATAGCACCCTCCAGGCATCTTCGTGAGTTGTGTCGAAGAGCCTGTTCAGAGCTCGGTGCTGCGCCAGGTCGAACTCCCACAAGTTGAACTCCCGTTGTTGGCACGGGAGGATCCGGCGGTGGAGCATGACCTGGACCACATTGATAAGTTTGAGCTTCTTGTTCACCATGTTTTGAATACATGTTTGGAGTCCGGTCGGCTCTCCCGAATTACCCCAGGATAGGCCCTTCTCTTTCCAGGAGGTGAGCCGCGTGGGGATGCCAGATCGAAACTCCGGGGCCGCTGCCCATGCAGGGTCGCGCGGCTCGGTGATGTAGAACCACCCGACTACCACCCCTTTATGGTTTCCACAAAGGAGCCCTCGAGCCATGTTACGTTGGGCATCTTGCCCACCATGGCGCCTCCGCACTCTGCCTGGAGGCCGCCCACAACCTTCGGCTTGACATTGAAAGTCTTCAACCATAAGCCAAAGTGGGGCTTGATGCGGAGGAAGGCCTCGCACACGATGATAAACGCCGAGATGTTGAGGATGAAGTTCGGGGCCAGATCGTGGAAATCCAGGCCATAATAGAACATGAGCCCCCGGACGAATGGGTGGAGAGGGAATCCCAGTCCGCGGAGGAAATGGGTGAGGAACACTACCCTCTCATGGGGCCTGGGGGTGGGGATGAGCTGCCCCTCATCTGGGAGCCGGTGCGCGATGTCGTCGGGCAGGTATCCGGCTCTCCTCAGCTTCTTGATGTCTCCATCCATGACGGAGGAGACCATCCACCTGCCTCCCGCTCCGGACATGGTTGGAGAAGGTTGAGGTGGGAAGTGCAGACTTGGGCGCTAGAGCTCGAGTGTGCGAAAACGGATGAGCGAAGGAGGAAGAAGGGGTGGATAGAAAGGTGAATCCTTATCCCTTTATATGGGCGGACGAAACTAAGCGTCCCCACTAGCCTGGTAAAACTCGCTTATCCCCCAAGCGCTGTAATTGATGGCGCGGTTGGGTTACCCACGCGCATATTGATGAGAATCCCGTAATAAGGGGACACGATCTCTGCTTTGACAAGACGTGTCAAAAACTGCCTCGCGTTATGGGCGGGGCTAGTTAAAGGAAATGGTTCGAATAATCACCGAGCCATGACATAACGTCATACTGTCAAAACAAGTCAGCAAATTAGATTTGCGAAAATATTATTCTCTCTAGGGTGGTATGTGGAACTTATTTTGCAGGGTCGGACACTATCCTCGTATTCAAATTCTTCTGTGATGTATTCGGAGAAGGAACCCGCCTTGCAATGCCGAAGACAATACTGCGTGCCGGAGTCATCGTCATTGAAGCCTGGTTCAGGGGCTACTGAGGGAGTCCTGGATTAGGGGGTCTCCGGACAGCCGGACTATCTCCATTGGCCAGACTGTTAGACTATGAAGATACAAGATCGAAGACTTCGTCTCGTGTCCGGGTGGGACTCTACTTGGCGTGGAAGGCAAGCTAGGCAATACGGATATGGATATCTCCTCCTTTGTAACCGACCTTGTGTAACCCTAACCCTCTCCGGTGTCTATATAAACCGAAGGGTTTTAGTCCGTAGGACAACAACCATAACATACAATCATACCATAGGCTAGCTTCTAGGGTTTATCCTCTCTGAGCTCGTGGTAGATCTACTCTTGTACTACCCATATGATCAATATTAATCAAGCAGGACATAGGGTTTTACCTCCATCAAGAGGGCCTGAACCTGGGTAAAACATTGTGTCCCCTGCCTCATGTTACCATCCGGCCTAGACGCACAGTTCGGGACCCCCTACCCGAGATCCGCCGGTTTTGACACCGACAAGGGTGGTATACGGATGCATAGTCAAGTTTAATGCCCAATTTAGCACATTAGTTTTTCACCTCATCAGTTGTAAAATTAGAGCCATTATCAGTGATGATGCTATGCGGGACACCATAGCGGTGTACCACGCCGGATATAAAGTCAATCACTGGTCCTGCTTTAGCCGTTTTCACTGGTTTGGCTTCTATCCACTTAGTGAATTTATCCACCATAACAAGTAAAAATTTATTTTTGTGGCTTCCCCTTTAAGCGGTCTGACCATATCAAGCCCCCAGACCGCAAAGGGCCAAGTGATGGGGATTGTTCTTGAGGCAGTGGGAGACATATGACTTTGATTGGCGAAAATACGACATCCCACACAGCGTTGGACAAGGGCTTGTGCGTCTACTCGAGCCGTTGGCCAGAAAAAACCTGCCCGGAAGGCTTTCCTTATGAGGGCCCGAGCCACGGCGTGATGGCCACCCAGACCAGCATGTATTTCAGCCAAGAGTTGCCATCCCTCCTCTTAGGAGATGCACCTTTGGAAAACTCCGGTAGTGCTTTTCTTGTACAGTTCACCTTTGTAAACTTTGTAGGCTTTAGAACACCGAACTATGAGACGAGCCTCATTTGGATCATCAGGAAGCTCCCGCCTATTGAGGTAGTCCAGGAAGGGTTCGGTCCATGGAGCAATAACGGCCATGATCTCATGAGCAGAGGGTGTTATTTCGGTATCCGAACCTCTGATGATACTTGTATTGTGATCGGCTGCTGGGGGCGTGACCAGGTCTGTACTGGCATCCCCGCTCTCATCCTGCCATACCATGGATGGCTTGAAGAGCCTTTCCACAAAGGTATTGATACGTCTCTAGAGTATCTATAATTTATGAAGTATTCATGCTAATATATTATCATTCTTGGCTGTTTTACAATCATTTTATAGCAAATTTTTTTGGGGAACGTAGTATTTCAAAAAATTTCCTACGATCACGCAAGATCTATCTAGGAGATGCATAGCAACGAGAGGGGAGAGTGTGTCTATGTACCCTCATAGACTGAAAGCGGAAGCGTTTAGTAACGCGGTTGTTGTAGTCGAACGTTTTCGCGATCCAACCAATCAAGTACCGAACGCACGGCACCTCCGCGATGTGCACACGTTCAGCTTGGTGACGTCCCTCGTACTCTTGATCCAGCTGAGACCGAGGGTGAGTACCGTCAGCACGACGGTGTGTTGGCGGTGATGATGAATTTACCAACGCAGGGCTCCGCCTAAGCACTACGACAATATGACCGAGGTGTAAAACTGTGGAGGGGGTACCGCACACGGCTAAAGATCAACTTGTGTGTCTATGGGGTGCCCCTTCCCCCGTATATAAAGGGGGGAGGAGGCTGGCCAGCCACAAGGGGTGCTCCCAAGGGGGGGGGGGAATCCTACTCCAAGTAGGAATCAGTGCCCCCCTTTCCTAGTCCAAGTAGGAGAAGAAGGAAGGAGAGGGAGAGGGAGAGGGAGAGGGAAAGAGGGTCCGTGCCCCCTCCCTAGTCCTATTAGGACTCCCCTTGGGGGGCGCCACCTCCTGGCTGCTGCCCTCTCTCTCTCCCCTAAGGCTCACTAAGGCCCATTACTTCCCCGGGGGGTTCCGGTAACCCCTCCGGCACTCCGGTTTTATCCGAAACCATCCGGAACACTTCCGGTGTCCGAATAACATGGTCCAATATATCAATCTTTACATCTCGACCATTTCGAAACTCCTCGTTGATACGTCTCCAACGTATCTATAATTTTTGATTGTTCCATGCTATTATATTATCTGTTTTAGATGTTAATGGGCTTTATTTTACACTTTTATATTATTTTTGCGACTAACCTATTAACCGGAGGCCCAACCCAAATTGCTGTTTTTTGCCTATTTCAGTGTTTTGTAGAAAAAGAATATCAAACGGAGTCCAAATGGAATGAAACCTTCAGGAACGTGGCTTTTGGAACAAATGTGATCCAGAGGACTTGGAGTGGACGTCAAGAAACGAACGAGGCGGCCACGAGGCAGGGGGTGCGCCCTCCCCCTCGTGGGCCCCTCGTGGCTCAACCGACCCACTTCTTCCTCCTATATATGTTCACATACCCCGCAAACATCCAGGAGCAGTACAAAACCCTATTTCCACTGCCGCAACCTTCTGTACCCAAGAGATCCCATCTTGGGGCCTTTTCCGAAGCTCCGCCGGAGGGGGCATTGATCACGGAGGGCCTCTACATCAACTCCATGGCCCCTCCGATGATGTGTGAGTAGTTTACCTCAGACCTTCAAGTCCATAGCTAGTATCTAGATGGCTTCTTCTCTCTCTTTGGATTTCAATACAAAGTTCTCCTCGATTCTCTTGGAGATCTATTCGATGTAACCTTCTTTTGCGGTGTGTTTGTCGAGATCCGATGAATTGTGGGTTTATGATCAAGTCTATCTAGGAACAATATTTGAATCTTCTCTGAATTCTTTTATGTATAATTGGTTTATCTTTGCAAGTCTCTTCGAATTATCAGTTTGGTTTGGCCTACTAGATTGATCTTTCTTGCAATGGGAGAAGTGCTTAGCTTTGGGTTCAATCTTGCGGTGCTCGAACCCAGTGACAGAAAGGGAAACGACACGTATTGTATTGTCGCCATCGAGGATAAAAAGATGGGGTTTACATCATATTGCATGAGTTTATCCCTCTACATCATGTCATCTTGCTTAACGCGTTACTCTGTTCTTATGAACTTAATACTCTAATTGCATGCTGGATAGCGGTCGATGTGTGGAGTAATAGTAGTAGATGCAGGCAGGAGTCGGTCTACTTGTCACGGACGTGATGCCTATATACATGATCATGCCTAGATATTCTCATAATTATTCGTTTTTTATCAATTGCTCGATAGTAATTTGTTCACCCACCGTAATACTTACGCTATCTTGAGAGAAGCCACTAGTGAAACCTATGGCCCCCGGGTCTATTTTCCATCATACAAGTTTCCAATCTATTTTATTTTGTAATCTTTACTTTCAATCTATATCATAAAAGTACCAAAAATATTTATCTTATTATTATCATCTCTATCAGATCTCACTCTTGCAAGTGGCCATGAAGGGACTGACAACCCCTTTATCGCGTTGGTTGCGAGGTTCTTATTTGTTTTTGTAGGTACGAGGTGACTCGCGCGTGGTCTCCTACTGGATTGATACCTTCGTTCTAAAAAACTGAGGGAAATACTTACGCTGCTTTACTGCATCACCCTTTCCTCTTCAAGGGAAAACCAACGTAGTGCTCAAGAGGTAGCAAGAAGGATTTCTGGCGCCGTTGCCAGGGAGATCTATGTCAAGTCAAGACATACCAAGTACCCGTCACAACTCTTATCCTTCGCATTACATTATTTGCCATTTGCCTCTCGTTTTCCTCTCCCCCACTTCACCCTTGCCGCTTTATTCGTCCTCTCTTTCCGTTCGCCTCTTTTCCGATTGCTTCGTCATCATGGCTAGTCCTTTATCTACTCCTTTATCTCCCGAGAATGAGGTCCTTAATTTTAAACAGGGGGGAATCTAAAAGATGCTTGGTACAGAATTTGCAATGCGCAAAATAGATCTACTAGGAAGCAATCTACTTCCGTTCTTCTTCGCAATTTTTATGTAGGCATCACTCCATGGAATAGATATATTCTTGATACCATTACCAGAGGAAATTTCTTGGGTAGCCATACTTTTGATTCTTATAATGCTATGATAGATTTGTTTGGCCCACCACCTCTTTTGGTTAATGGAACTATTTTAACTTTGGAACACGTGATGCAACGGCTTGAAATTATTGAAAATAAAGTTGCCACCGTAGAGTTGAGTCAAAATTTAGATAGAAAGATCCATAACCAAATTACCCAATACGGATCTAAGGTAGGAGTTGCTCTTAAATTTTTTAAAGAAAAGGAACCTATGGTTAATGAAAAGATAGATCAAGATTCCACTAGAATTGATAAAATTGAGGACATTATTACCAACATAGGGTCTGCCTTTTCTTCTGTGAAAAATAATCCTTCTAATGCTAAGATTTCCAAATTTGTGTATGTTCCTAAAAATAAGGGTGAAACTTCTAGTAAGGGAAGTGCGGACGTCAAATCCATAAGTGTTCACCCCAACTTTCTCACTATCCTTATGGAACCTTTTGCTACAAATGATTTTCTTGATTTTGTGCCTAGGAGTTTGATAATTAATAAAAATAAAGAAAATCCTAAGAGTTATAGGTGTCTTATTGAAGAATTGCCTACCAAAGATGGCAATACCTAGATCTATCTTCGCTTTTATGCCTAGCTAGGGGTGTTAAACAATAGCGCTTGTTGGGAGGCAACCCAATTTTATTTTTATTCCTTGCTTTTTTGCTCCTGTTTAGTAATAAATAATTTATCCAGAATCTGTGTTGGTTGTGTTTTTTGTGTTTAATTAGTGTTTGTGCCAAGTAGAACCGTTGGGAAGACTTGGGGAAAGTCTTTTTGATCTTGCTGTAAAAAACAGAAACTTTAGCGCTCACGAGAATTGCTGCCATTTTTTACTGGAGAGTGATATTAAGTTAATTATTTTTGCAGATGATTAATAGATAAATTACTCACGTCCAGAAATTTATTTTATAATTTTTTGGGTTCCAGAAGTATTCTAAACCTACAGATTACTACAGACTGTTCTGTTTTTGACAGATTCTGTTTTTCGTGTGTTGTTTGCTTATTTTGATGAATCTATGGCTAGTAATAGAGTTTATGAACCATAGAAAAGTTGGAATACATTAGGTTTAACACCAATATAAATAAATAATGAGTTCATTACAGTACCTTGAAGTGGTGGTTTGTTTTCTTTTACTAACGGAGCTCACGGAGATTTTCTTTTAAGTTTTGTGTTGTGACGTTTTCAAGTTTTGGGTAAAGATTTGATGGATTATGGAACAAGGAGTGGCAAGAGCCTAAGCTTGGGGATGCCCAAGGCACCCTAAGCTAAAATCCAAGGACACCAAAAAGCGTAAGCTTGGCGATGCCTCGAAAGGCATCCCCTCTTTTGTCTTCATCCATCGGTAACTTTACTTGGAGCTTGCTTGGAGCATCTTGTATAATTTGAGTCTTTGCTTTTTAGTTTGCCACAATCATCCTTGCTATACACACCTTTTGGGAGAGACACACATGAATTGGAATTTATTAGAATACTCTATGTGCTTCACTTATATCTTTTGAGTTGTATAGTTTTTGCTCTAGTGATTCGCTTATATCTTTTAGAGCATGGCGGTGGTTCTATTTTATAGAAATAATTGATCTCTCATGCTTCACTAATATCATTTTGAGAGTCCTTTAGAACAGCATGGTAATTCACTTTGGTTATAAATTTTAAATGCTAAGAGAATTTGGATGCTTGATAGATGGTTTTGAGATATAAAGGTGGTAATATTAGAGGTGTGCTAGTTGAGTAATTGTGAAATTGATGAATACATGTGTTGAAGTTGGCAAGTCCCGTAGCATGCACGTATGGCAAACGTTATGTGACAAATTTGAAGCATGGGGTGTTCTTTGATTGCTTTCCTTATCAGTGGCGGTCGGGGACGAGCGATGGTCTTTTCCTACCAATCTATCCCCCTAGGAGCATGCGCGTAGTGCTTGGTTTTGATGACTTGTAGATTCTCGCAATAAGTATGTGAGTTCTTTATGACTAATGTTGAGTACATGGATTATACGCACTCTCACCCTTGTTGGAAATATGCCCTAGAGGCAATAATAAATTGGTTATTATTATATTTCCTTGTTCATGATAATCGTTTATTATCCATGCTAGAATTGTATTGATAGGAAACTCAGATACATGTGTGGATACATAGACAACACCATGTCCCTAGTAAGCCTCTAGTTGACTAGCTCGTTGATCAATAGATGGTTACGGTTTCCTGACCATGGACATTGGATGTCGTTGATAACGGGATCACATCATTAGGAGAATGATGTGATGGACAAGACCCAATCCTAAGCCTAGCACAAGATCGTGTAGTTCGTTTGCTAAAGCTTTTCTAATGTCAAGTATCATTTCCTTAGACCATGAGATTGTGCAACTCCCGGATACCGTAGGAGTGCTTTGGGTGTGCCAAACGTCACAATGTAACTGGGTGGCTATAAAGGTACACTACAGGTATCTCCGAAAGTGTCTGTTGGGTTGGCATGAATCGAGACTGGGATTTGTCACTTCGTGTAAACGGAGAGGTATCTCTGGGCCCACTCGGTAGGACATCATCATAATGTGCACAATGTGACCAAGGAGTTGATCACGGGATGATGTGTTACGGAACAAGTAAAGAGACTTGCTGGTAATGAGATTGAACAAGGTATCGGATACCGACGATCGAATCTCGGGCAAGTACAATACCGCTGGACAAAGGGAATTGTATACGGGATTGATTGAATCCTTGACATCGTGGTTCATCCGATGAGATCATCATGGAACATGTAGGAGCCAACATGGGTATCCAGATCCCGCTGTTGGTTATTGAGATCCCGGACGTCACGAGGAGTTCCGGAATGGTCCGGAGGTAAAGATTGATATATAGGAAGTATGGTTTTGGCCACCGGAAGTGTTCCGGGCATCACCGGTAGTGTACCGGGACCACCAGAGGGGTCCAGGGGTCCACCAGGTGGGGCCACCAGCCCCGGAGGCCTACATGGGCCAATAGTGGGAAGGGACCAGCCCCTAAGTGGGCTGGGGCGCCTCCCACCAAGGCCCAAGGCGCCTCCTAGAGGGGAGGGGGGCAAACCCTAGGGCAGATGGGCCTTAAGGCCCACCCTAGGTGCGCCTCCTCTCTCTCCCCCCTTGGCCGCAACACTAGATGGGTTTTGGGGCTGCCGCCACCCCTAGGGAGGGAACCCTAGATGGGGGCGCAGCCCCTCCCCTTCCCCTATATATACTTGAGGTATTGGGGGCTCCAACACACGCGAGGTCATCTCCCTCTTTGCGCAACCCTACCTCTCTCCCTCCTCGTCTCTCGTAGTGCTTGGCGAAGCCCTGCTGGAGTTCCGCGCTCCTCCACCACCACCACGCCGTCGTGCTGCTGCTGGATGGAGTCTTCCCCAACCTCTCCTTCTCCCCTTGCTGGATCAAGGCGTAGGAGATGTCACCGGGCTGTACGTGTGTTGAACCCGGAGGTGCCGTCCGTTCGGCACTAGGATCATCGGTGATTTGGATCACGACGAGTACGACTCCATCAACCCCGTTCACTTGAACGCTTCCGCTTAGCGATCTACAAGGGTATGTAGATGCACTCTCCTTCCCCTCGTTGCTAGATTACTCCATAGATTGATCTTGGTGATGCGTAGAAAATTTTAAATTTCTGCTACGATCCCCAACAGTGGCATCATGAGCTAGGTCTATGCGTAGTTTCTATGCACGAGCAGAACACAAGTTGTTGTGGGCGTCAATTTTGTCAATTTACTTGCCGTTACTAGTCTTATCTTGATTCGGCGGCATCGTGGGATGAAGCGGCCCGGACCGACCTTACACGTACTCTTACGTGAGACTGGTTCCATCGACTGACATGCACTAGTTGCATAAGGTGGCTAGCGGGTGTCTGTCTCTCCCACTTTAGTCGGATCGGATTCGATGAAAAGGGTCCTTATGAAGGGTAAATAGAAATTGGCATATCACGTTGTGGTTTTGGCGTAGGTAAGAAACGTTCTTGCTAGAAACCTATAGCATCCACGTAAAAACTTGCAACAACAATTAGAGGACGTCTAACTTGTTTTTGCAGCATATGCCTTGTGATGTGATATGGCCAAAAGGATGTGATGAATGATATGTGTGATGTATGAGATTGATCGTGTTCTTGTAATAGGAATCACGACTTGCATGTCGATGAGTATGACAACCGGCAGGAGCCATAGGAGTTGTCTTAATTTATTTATGACCTACGTGTCAACATAAACGTCATGTAATTACTTTACTTTATTGCTAAAGCGTTAGCCATAGTAGTAGAAGTAATAGATGACGAGACAACTTCAAGAAGACACGATGATGGAGATCATGATGATGGAGATCATGGTGTCATGCCGGTGACAACGATGATCATGGAGCCCCGAAGATGGAGATCAAAAGGAGCAAAATGATATTGGCCATATCATGTCACTATTTCATTGCATGTGATGTTTATCATGTTTTACATCTTATTTGCTTAGAACGACGGTAGCTTAAATAAGATGATCCCTCACTAAAAATTTCAATAAAAGTGTTCCCCCTAACTGTGCACCGTTGCGAAGGTTCGTCGTTTTGAAGCACCATGTGATGATCGGGTGTGATAGATTCTAACCTTCGAATACAACGGGTGTAAGCCAGATTTACACACGCAATACACTTAGGTTGACTTGACGAGCCTAGCATGTACATACATGGCCTCGGAACACGTAAGACCGAAAGGTCGAGCATGAGTCGTATAGAAGATACAATCAACATGAAGATGTTCACCGATGTTGACTAGTCCGTCTCACGTGATGATCGGACACGGCCTAGTCGATTCGGATCATGTTTCACTTAGATGACTAGAGGGATGTCTATCTGAGTGTGAGTTCATTAAATAAATTGATTAGATGAACTCAATTATCATGAACATAGTCTAAATTGTCTTTGCAAATATATTGTAGATAAATAGCTCACGTTGTAGCTCCCTGTTTCAATACGTTCCTAGAGAAAGATTAAGTTGAAAGATATTGTAAGCAATGATGCGGACTAGGTCCGTAGTCCGTGGAGTGTCCTCACTGCTACACAGAAGGCTTACGTCTTTGATGCACCGCTCGATGTGCAAATCCCTACAACGTCGTCTGTGGATGTTGTGAACACCTGACAGACACGTCCTGATGACTACTTGATAGTTTAGTGCACCATACTTTACGGCTTAGAATCGGGATTCCAATAACGTTTTGAACGCCATATAACATATGAGATGTTCCAAGAGCTGAAATTGGGATTTCAGGCTCATGCCCGTGTTGAGAGGTGTGAGACCTCTGACAAGTTCTTTTGCCAACAAGATGGAGGAGAATAGCTCAGCTGGTGAGCATGTGCTCAGAATGTCTGGGTGCTACAATCACTTAAATCAAGTGGGAATTAAACTTCCAGATAAGATAGTGATTGATAGAGTTCTCTAGCCACTATCACTAAGCTACTAGATCTTCGTGATGAACTATGACATGCAAGGGATGGAGTTGATCCCGGAGCTGTTCGCGGTGCTTAAGACCGCAAAATGTAGAAATCAAGAAGGAGCATCAAGTGTTGATGGTTTGACAAGACCACTGGTTTCAAGAAGGGCAAGGGCTAGAAGGGAAACTTCATGGATGACAAACCAATTGCCGCTCTAGTGAAGGAACCCAAGGTTGAACCCAAACCCGAGACTAAGTGCTTCTATTGTAAGGGGAACGGTCACTGGTAGCGGAATTACCCCAAATGCATGGTAGATAAGAAGGCTGACAACTTCAAAGTATATACGTGTTATTAATGTGTACCTCACTAGTACTCCTGGTAGCACCTGGGTATTGGATACCGGTTCCGTTACTATTATTGGTGACTTGAAGCAAAAGCTACGGACTAAACGGAGACTGGCTAAGGGCGAGGTGACTATGTGTGTTGGAAGTGTTTCCAAAGTTGATGAGATCACCATCACACGCTCCATCTGCCTTCGGGATTAGTATTGAACCTAGATAAATGTTATCAGGTGTCTACGTTGAGCATGAATATGATTAGATCATGTTCATTGCAATACGGTTATTCATTTAAGTTAGAGAATAATGGTTATTCTGTTTACATGAATAATACCTTTCATGGTCATGCACCCTATGTGAATGGTTCATTGAATCTCGGTCGTGGTAATACACATGTTCACGCCAAAAGATGTAGAGTTAATAATGATAGTACCACTTTCTTGTGGCACTGCCGCTTAGGTCATATTGGCGTAAGATACATGAAGAAACTCCATGTCGATGGATGTTTGGAGTCACTTGATTTTGAATCGCTTGACACATGCGAGCCATGCCTCATGGGCAAGATGACTAAGACCCCGTTTTCAGGTACAATGAAACGGGCAAGTGACTTGTTGGAAATCATGCATGCTGATACGTGTGATCCAATGAGAATTGAAGCGTGCAGTGGATATCGCTATTTTCTCAGCTTCACTGACGATTTGGGTAGATATAGGTATATTTACTTAATGAAGCACAAGTCTGAAACATTTGAAAAGTTCAAGCGATTTCAGAGTGAAGTTAAGAATCATCATAACAAGAAGATCAAATTCCTACGATCTGATCAATGAGAATTTCTGAGTTATGAGTTTGGCAAACACTTAAGATATTATGGAATTTTTTCACAGTTGAAGCCACCTGGAACACCACAGGGTAATGGTGTGTCCGGACGTCGTAATCAAACCCTATGAGATATGGTGCGATCTATGATGTCTCTTGCCGATCTACCGTTTTCATTTTGAGGTTATGCGTTAGAGACAACTGCATTCACTTTAGATAGGACACCATGTAAGTCCGTTGAGACGACGTAGTGTGAACATTGGTTTGGCAAGAAACCAAAGTCATCGTTTCTTAATGTTTGGGGCTGCGATGCTTAAGGATTCAGCCGGTGAAGCTTGAACCCAAAGCGGACAAACACATCTTCATAGGATACCCAAAGGTGACAGTTGAGTACACCTTCTATCTCAGATCCGAGGGCAAATTGTTTGTCGCTAAGAACGGGTCCTTTCTCGAGAAGGAGTTTCTCTCAAAAGAATTGTGTGGGAGGAAGATAGAACTTGATGAGGTTGTCGAACCTTTACTTCAACCAGAGAGTGATGCAACACAGAAAGATGTTTTCTGTGGCGCCTATGTATGTTGAAGAGGAAGTAAATGATAGTGATCATGAAGCTTCGGATCAAGTTGCTATCGAACCTCGTAGGTCGACAAGGATATGTACTACTCCTGAGTGGTACGGTAATCCTGTCTTAGATATCATGTTGTTAGACAACAATGAACCTACGAGCTATGGAGAAGCGATGGTGGGCCCGTATTCTGACAAATGGTTAGAAGCCATGAAATTCGAGATAGGATCCATATATCAAAACAAAGTATGGACTTTGGTGGACTTGCCCGTTGATCGGCAAGCCATTGAGATAAATGGATCTTTAAGAAGAAGACGGACGTGGGCGGTAATGTTACCGTCTATGAAGCTCGACTTGTGGGAAAGAAACTTTTCACAAGTTCAAGGAGTTGACTACGATGAGAATTTCTCACCCGTAGCGATGCTTAAGTCCGTCGGAATCATGTTAGCATTAACTGTATTTTTCGATTATGAAATCTTACAGATGGATGTCAAAACAAGTTTTCTTACCAGTTTTCGTAAGAAAAGTTGTATGTGATACAATAAAAGGTTTTGGCGATCCTAAGGATGCTAAAAGGTATGCTAGCTCCAGCAATCCTTCTATGGACTAGAGCAGGTATCTCGGAATCGGAATATATGTTTTGATGGAGTGATCAAAGCTTTTAGGTTTATACAATGTTTGCTAGAAACTTGTATTTACCAGAAAGTGAGTGGGAGCACTACAACATTTCTGATAAGTATATGTGGATGCCATATTGTAGATCCGAAATAATGTAGAATTTCTGGAAAGCATAAACGGTTGTTTGAAGAATGTTTTTCAAAGGAAGACCTGGATAAAGCTGCTTACAAATTGGGCATCAAGATCTATAGGGATAGATCAAGACGCCTGATGATACTTTCAAAGAACGCACACCTTGACATGTTATTGAAGGAGTTCAAAATAGATCAGTCAAAGAAGGGGTTCTTACCTGAGTTGTAAGGTGTGAAGTTGAGTAAGACTCGAAGATTGACCGCGGCAGAAGAAAGAGGAAGGACGAAGGTCGTCCCCTATGATTTTGTCATAGGCTCTGTATAGTATGCCATGCTGAGTGCCGCACCTGATGTGTGCCTTGCCACATGTCTGGCAAGAGGGTACAAAGGTGATCTAGGACTGGATCACCAGATAGCGGTCAAAATTGTCCTTAGAGGAGTAAGGAAATGTTTCTCGGATATGGAGGTGATGAAGAGTTCGACGTAAAGAGTTACGTCGATGCAAACTTGACGCCTATCCGGATAGCTCTGAGTAGAGATACCGGATATGTATAATGGAGCAATAATTTGGAATAGCTCCAAGTGGAACGTGGCAGCAGCATCTACGATATAAAGTTTTGCGAAATACATAGGGATCTGAATATGGCAAGACCCGTTGACTACAACCTCTCTCACAAGCATAACATGATCAAACCCAGAACTCATTGAGTATTAATCACATAGTGATGTGAACTAGATTAGTGACTCTAGTAAACTCTTTGGATGTTGGTCACATGGTGATGTGACCTGTGAGTGTTAATCACATGGCGATGTGAACTAGATTATTGACTCTAGTGCAAGTGGGATACTGTTGGAAATATTCCCTAGAGGCAATAATAAATTGGTTATTATTATATTTCCTTGTTCATGATAATCGTTTATTATCCATGCTAGAATTGTATTGATAGGAAACTTAGATACATGTGTGGATACATAGACAACACCATGTCCCTAGTAAGCCTCTAGTTGAGTAGCTCGTTGATCAATAGATGGCTACAGTTTCCTGACCATGGACATTGGATGTCGTTGATAATGGGATCACATCATTAGGAGAATGATGTGATGGACAAGACCCAATCCTAAGCCTAGCACAAGATCGTGTAGTTCGTTTGCTAAAGCTTTTCTAATGTCAAGTATCATTTCCTTAGACCATGAGATTGTGCAACTCCCGGATACCGTAGGAGTGCTTTGGGTGTGCCAAACGTCACAATGTAACTGGGTGGCTATAAAGGTACACTACAGGTATCTCCGAAAGTGTCTGTTGGGTTGGCATGAATCGAGACTGGGATTTGTCACTTCGTGTAAACGGAGAGGTATCTCTGGGCCCACTCGGTAGGACATCATCATAATGTGCACAATGTGACCAAGGAGTTGATCACGGGATGATGTGTTACGGAACGAGTAAAGAGACTTGCTGGTAATGAGATTGAACAAGGTATCGGATACCGACGATCGAATCTCGGGCAAGTACAATACCGCTGGACAAAGGGAATTGTATACGGGATTGATTGAATCCTCGACATCGTGGTTCATCCGATGAGATCATCATGGAACATGTAGGAGCCAACATGGGTATCCAGATCTCGCTGTTGGTTATTGACCGGAGGGTTGTCTCGGCCATGTCTGCATGACTCCCGAGCCCGTAGGGTCTACACACTTAAGGTTCGATGACGCTAGGGTTATAGGGAAAGTATGTACGCGGTAACCGAATGTTGTTCGGAGTCCAGGATGAGATCCCGGACGTCACGAGGAGTTCCGGAATGGTCCGGAGGTAAAGATTGATATATAGGAAGTATGGTTTTGGCCACCGGAAGTGTTCCGGGCATCACCGGTAGTGTACCGGGACCACCGGAGGGGTCCGGGGGTCCACCAGGTGGGGCCACCAGCCCCGGAGGCCTACATGGGCCAATAGTGGGGAGGGAGCATCCCCTAAGTGGGCTGGGGCGCCTCCCACCAAGGCCCAAGGCGCCTCCTAGAGGGGAGGGGGCAAACCCTAGGGCAGATGGGCCTTAAGGTCCACCCTAGGTGCGCCTCCTCTCTCTCCCCCCTTGGCTGCAACCCTAGGTGGGTTTTGGGGATGCCGCCACCCCTAGGGAGGGAACCCTAGATGGGGGCGCAGCCCCTCCCCTTCCCCTATATATACTTGAGGTATTGGGGGCTGCAACACACGCGAGATCATCTCCCTCTTGGCAAAGCCCTACCTCTCTCCCTCCTCGTCTCTCGTAGTGCTTGGCGAAGCCCTGCTGGAGTTCCGCGCTCCTCCACCACCACCACGCTGTCGTGCTACTGCTGGATGGAGTCTTCCCCAACCTCTCCTTCTCCCCTTGCTGGATCAAGGCATAGGAGACGTCACCGGGCTGTACGTGTGTTGAACGCGGAGGTGTCGTCCGTTCGGCACTAGGATCATCGGTGATTTGGATCACGACGAGTACGACTCCATCAACCCCGTTCACTTGAACGCTTCCACTTAGCGATCTACAAGGGTATGTAGATGCACTCTCCTTCCCCTCGTTGCTAGATTACTCCATAGATTGATCTTGGTGATGCGTAGAAAATTTTAAATTTCTGCTATGATCCCCAACAACCCTTCCATCATTGCTAGCCTCTTTGGTACCGTCCATTGCCCTTTCTCACCTTGAGAGTTGGTGCAGACTTCGCCGGTGCATCCAAACCCCGTGATATGATACGCTCTATCACACATAAGCCTCCTCGTATCTTCCTCAAAACAGCCACCATACCTACCTATTATGGCATTTCCATAGCCATTCCGACATATATAGCCATGCAACTTTCCACCGTTCCATTTATTATGACACGCATCATCATTGTCATATTGCTTTGCAGGATCATGTAGTTGACATCGTATTTGTGCCAAAGCCACCATTCATAATTTTTTCATACATGTCACTCTTGATTCATTGCAATCCCGGTACACCGCCGGAGGCATTGACATAGTGTCATATTTTGTTCTAAGTATCGAGTTTTGATTCTTGAGTTGTAAGAAAATAAAAGTGTGATGATCATCATTAGAGCATTGTCCCATGTTAGGAAAGGATGATGGATACTATGATTCCCCCACAAGTCGGGATGAGACTCCGGACGAAAAATAAAAAAAGGGAAAAGAGGCCAAAATAAAAAAAGAAGAAGGCCCAAATAAAAAAATGAGAGAAAAAGAGAGAAGGGACAATGTTACTATCCTTTTTCCACACTTGTGCTTTGAAGTAGCACCATGATCTTCATGATAGAGAGTCTCTTATTTTGTCACTTTCATATACTAGTGGGAATTTTTCATTATAGAACTTTGCTTGTATATTCCAATGATGGGCTTCCTCAAATGCCCTTGGTCTTCGTGAGCAAGCAAGTTGGATGCACACACACTTAGTTTCTTTGATGAGCTTTCATATATTTAGCTCTAGTGCATCCGTTGCATGGCAATCCCTACTCCTTGCATTGACATCAATCGGTGGGCATCTCCATGGCTCGCGCTCATATATTGCGTGAAAGTTGAAAGAGTTTGAAAAGGCGAAGTATGAAACAATTGCTTGGCTTGTCATCGGGGTTGTGCATGATGAGAGCATTTTGTGTGACAAAAATGAAGCATGGACAAACTATATGACTTTGTAGGGATAAGTTTTCTTTGGCTATGGTATTTTGATAAGACATAATTGCTTGATTAACATACTTGGAGTATTACTATTTTTATGTCAACAATAAACTTTTATCTTGAATCTTTCGGATATGAACATTCATGCCACAATAGAGAAAAATACATTGAAGAATATTCTAGAAAGCATTCCACATCACAAATTCTGTTTTTATCATTTACCTACTCGAGGACGAGCAGGAATTAAGCTTGGGGATGCTTGATACGTCTCCAACGTATCTATAATTTTTGATTGTTCCATGCTATTATATTATCTATTTTAGATGTTAATGGGCTTTATTAAAAACTTTTATATTATTTTTGGGACTTACCTATTAACTGGAGGCCCAGCCCTAATTGCTGTTTTTTTGCCTATTTCAGTGTTTCGTAGAAAAGGGAATATCAAACATAGTCCAAATGGAATGAAACCTTCAGGAATGTGATTTTTGGAACAAACGTGATCCGGAGGACTTGGAGTGGACGTCAAGAAACGAACGAGGCAGCCACGAGGCAAGGGGCGCGCCCTCCCCCCTCGTGGGCCCCTCGTGGCTCAACCGACCTACTTCTTCCTCCTATATATGTTCACATACCCTGCAAACAACCAGGAGCACCACGAAACCCTATTTCCACCGCCGCAACCTTTTGTACCCAAGAGATCCCATCTTGGGGCCTTTTCCAGAGCTCCGCCGGAGGGGGCATTGATCACGGAGGGCCTCTACATCAACTCCATGGCCCCTCCGATGATGTGTGAGTAGTTTACCTCAAACCTTCGGGTCCATAGCTAGTAGTTAGATGGATTCTTCTCTCTCTTTGGATCTGAATACAAAGTTCTCCTCGATTCTCTTGGAGATCTATTCGATGCGGCGTGTTTGTCGAGATCCGATGAATTGTGGGTTTATGATCAAGTCTATCTATGAACAATATTTGGATCTTCTCTGAATTCTTTTATGTATGATTGGTTTATCTTTGCAAGTCTCTTCGAATTATCAGTTTGGTTTGGTCTACTAGATTGATCTTTCTTGCAATGGGAGAAGTGCTTAGCTTTGGGTTCAATCTTGCGGTGCTCGATTCAAGTGACAGAAAGGGAAACGACACGTATTGTATTGTCGCCATCGAGGATAAAAAGATGGGGTTTACATCATATTGCATGAGTTTATCCCTCTGCATCATATCATCTTGCTTAAGGCGTTACTCTGTTCTTATGAACTTAATACTCTAGATGCATGCTGGATAGCGGTCGATGTATGGAGTAATAGTAGTAGATGCAGGCAGGAGTCGGTCTACTTGTCACGGACGTGATGCCTATATACATGATCATGCCTAGATATTCTCATAATTATTTGCTTTTCTATCAATTGCTCGGCAATAATTTGTTCACCCACCGTAATACTTATGCTATCTTGAGAGAAGCCACTAGTGAAACCTATGGCCCCGGGGTCTATTTTCCATCATACAAGTTTCCAATCTATTTTATTTTGCAATCTTTACTTTCAATCCATATCATAAAAATACCAAAAATATTTATCTTATTGTTATCATCTCTATCGGGTCTCACTCTTGCAAGTGGCCGTGAAGGGACTGACAACCCCTTTATCACGTTGGTTGAGAGGTTCTTATTTCTTTGTGTAGGTACGAGGTGACTCGCGCGTGGTCTCCTACTAGATTGATACCTTGGTTCTCAAAAACTGAGGGAAATACTTACGCTGCTTTACTGCATCACCCTTTCCTCTTCAAGGGGAAACCAACGCAGTTCTCAAGAGGTAGCACTCGTCATGTCTGTGATCTCATCTGGGACTCCGAACAACCTTCGGTACATCAAATCACATATCTCATGATACAAATCATCATCGAACGTTAAGTGTGCGGACCCTACGAGTTTGACAACTATGTAGACATGACCGAGACACATCTCCGGTTAATAACAAATAGCGGAACCTAGATGCTCATATTGGTTCCTACATATTCTACGAAGATCTTTATCGATCAAACCGCATAACAACATACGTTGTTCCCTTTGTCATCAGTATGTTACTTGCCCGAGATTCGATCGTCGGTATCATCATACCTAGTTCAATCTCATCACCGGCAAGTCTCTTTACTCGTTTCGTAATGCATCATCCTGCAACTAACTCATTAGTCACGTTGCTTGCAGGGCTTATAGTGATGTGCACTACCGAGAGGGCCCACAGATACCTCTCCGACAATCAGAGTGACAAATCCTAATCTTGATCTATGTCAACTCAACAAACACCATCGGAGACACTTGTAGAGCATCTTTATAATCACCCAGTTATGTTGTGACGTTTGATAGCACACTAAGTGTTCCTCTGGTATTCGGGAGTTGCATAATCTCATGGTCATAGGAACATGTATAAGTCATGAATAAAGCAATAGCAATAAACTATACGATCATAGTGCTAAGCTAACAGATGGGTCTAATCCATCACATCATTCTCTAATGATGTGAGCCCGTTCATCAAATGACAACACATGTCCATGGCTAGGAAACTTAACCATGTTTGATTAACGAGCTAGTCAAGTAGAGGCATACTAGGGACACTCTGTTTGTCTATGCATTCACACATGTACTAAGTTTCCGGTTAATACAATTCTAGCATGAATAATAAAAATTTATCATGATATAAGGAAATATAAATAACAACTTTATTATTGCCTCTAGGGCATATTTCCTAGGGATGGCAGTTTTGCCCGTGGGCAGGGGTACCCGCGGGTACCCTACCCGAAAATAGTGGGCATGGGTGAGACTTTTTACCACTTCATACCCATGGGTATGGGTATCCATACCCGCAAAAAGCATGGGTAGGGTATGGGTATGAAATTATACCCATTGGTAACCCAATGGATACCTAGAAAAATAATAGATAAATTAAACCATGTAATATGTGAGTAAATAATTATCTTGAGTTCTTAACTAGCCCATGGACCATAGGCAATCGCCCCAGTACTATCTTCTCTGCTTTTCCTTGAAGCAATCAAGAGCCGGGTTACTGAATCCTCGTCGATTCATCCCTAACCAAGGCTATATATTGTACCCACCGGATGGGTACATGAATTTAGACCTTTTTCGCACATTACTTTTGTCATGTCAATGCTATATATTGTACCCACCGGATATCGATGGGTATGGGCATGTGTATCAATTTGCGCCCATGGATAGTGAAGTGGGTGGGTATAGAAAAAAGATTTGGTTATGGGTTTGGGTAGAAAAGTGTCGTACCCGCCCATACCCTACCCATTGCCATCCCTAATATTTCCTTCGGTCTCCCACTTGCACTAGAGTCAATAATCTAGATTACACAATAATGATTCTAACACCCATGGAGTCTTGGTGCTGATCATGTTTTGCTCGTGAGAGAGGCTTAGTCAATGGGTCTGCAACATTTAGATCCGTATGTATCTTGCAAATCTCTATGTCTCCCTCCTTGACTTGATCGCGGATGGAATTGAATCATCTCTTGATGTGCTTGGTTCTCTTGTGAAATATGGATTCCTTTGCCAAGGTTGCACCAGTATTGTCACAAAAGATTTTCATTGGACCCGATGCACTAGGTATTACACCTAGATCGGATATGAACTCCTTCATCCAGACTCCTTTATTTGCCGCTTCCGAAGCAGCTATGTATTCCGCTTCACATGTAGATCCCGCCATGACGCTCTGCTTAGAACTGCACCAACTGACAGCTCCACCATTCAATAAAAGTACGTATCCGGTTTGTGACTTAGAGTCATCTGGATCAGTTAAAGCTTGCATCGACGTAACCGTTTACAACGAGCTCTTTATCACCTCCATAAACGAGAAACATATCCTTAGTCCTTTTCAGGTATTTCAGGATGTTCTTGACCGCTATCCAGTGATCCACTTCTGGATTACTTTGGTACCTCCCTGCTAAACTAATAGCTAGGCACACACCAGGTCTGGTACAAAGCATTGCATACATTATAGAACCTATGGCTGAGGCATAGGGGATGACTTTCATTTTCTCTCTATCTTCTACAGTGCTTGAGCATTGAGTCTGACTCAACTTCACACCCTGTAACACAGGCAACAACCCTTTCTTTGCTTGATCCATTTTTGAAATTTTTCAAAACTTTATCAAGGTATGTGCTTTGTGAAAGTCCAATTAAGTGTCTTGATCTATCTCTATAGATCTTGATGCCCAATATATAAGCAGCTTCACCGAGGTCTTTCATTGAAAAATTCTTATTCAAGTATCCTTTTATGCTATTCAGAAATTCAGTATCACTTCTTATCAACAATATGTCATCCACATATAACATCAGAAATGCTACAGAGCTCCCACTCACTTTCTTGTAAATACAGGCTTCTCCAAAAGTCTGTATAAAACCATATGCTTTGATCACACTATCAAAGCGTATATTCCAACTCTGAGATACTTGCACCAGTCCATAAATGGATCGCTGGAGCTTGCACACTTTGTTAGCACCTTTTGGATCGACAAAACCTTCCAGTTGCATCATATACAACTCTTCTTTAAGATATCCATTAAGGAATGCAGTTTTGACATCCATTTGCCAAATTTCATAATCATAAAATGCGGCAATTGCTAACATGATTCAAAAGGACTTAAGCATCGCTACGGGTGACAAGGTCTCATCATAGTTAACTCCTTGAACTTATCGAAAACCTTTCGCAACAAGTCGAGCTTTGTAGACAGTAACATTACCGTCAGCGCCACTCTTCTTCTTGAAGATCCATTTATTCTCTATGGCTTGCCGATCATCGGGCAAGTCAACCAAAGTCCATACTTTGTTCTCATACATGGATCCCATCTCAGATTTCATGGCCTCAAGCCGTTTTGTGGAATCTGGGCTCATCATCGCTTCCTCATAGTTGTAGGTTCGTCATGGTCAAGTAACATGACCTACATAATAGGATTACCGTACCAGTCTGGTGCGGATCTTTCTCTGGTTGACCTACGAGGTTCGGTAAAATTGAGCAGAAGTGTCATGATCATCATCATTAGCTTCCTCACTAATTGGTGTAGGAATCACTGGAAATGATTTCTATGATGAACTACTTTCCAATAAGGGAGAAGGTGGAATTACCTCATCAAGTTCTACTTTCCTCCCACTCACTTCTTTCGAGAGAAACTCCTTCTCTAGAAAGGAGCCATTGTTAGCAACGAATATCTTGCCTTCGGATCTGTGATAGAAGGTGTACCCAACAGTTTCCTTTGGGTATCCTATGAAGACACATTTCTCCGATTTGGGTTCGAGCTTACCAGGTTGAAGCTTTTTTCACATAAGCATCGCAGCCCCAAACTTTAAGAAACGACAACTTAGGTTTCTTGCCAAACCATGGTTCATATGGTGTTGTCTCAACGGATTTCGATGGTGCCCTATTTAACGTGAATGCAGCCGTCTCTACAGCATAACCCCAAAACGGTAGCGATAAGTCAGTAAGAGACATCATAGATCGCACCATATCTAATAAAGTGATGTTACGACGTTCGGACACACCATTACACTTTGGTGTTCCAGGTGGCGTGAGTTGCGAAACTATTCCGCATTGTTTCAAATGAAGACCAAACTCATAACTCAAATATTCACCTCCACGATCGGATCGTAGATACTAAATTTTCTTGTTACGATGATTTTCCACTTCACTCAGAAATTCTTTGAACTTTTCAAATGTTTCAGACTTATGTTTCATCAAGTAGATATACCCATATCTGCTCAAATCATCTGTGAATGTCATAAAATAATGATCCCCGCCACGAGCATCAACACTCATCGGACCACATACATCAGTATGTATTATTTCCAATAAGTCTATTGCTCGTTCCATTGTTCCAGAGAACGGAGTCTTAGTCATCTTGCCATGAGGCTTGGTTTGCAAGCATCAAGTGATTCATAATCAAGTGATTCCAAAAGCCCATCAACATGGAGTTTCTTCATACGCTTTACACCAATATGACCTAAACGGCAGTGCCACAAATAAGTTGCACTATCATTATTAAACTTATATCTTTCGGCTTCAATACTATGAATGTGTGTATCACTACTATCGAGATTCAGTAAAAATAGACCACTCATCAAGGGTGCATGACCATAAAAGATATTACTCATATAAATAGAACAACCATTATTCTTTGGTTTAAATGAATAACCGTCTCGCATCAAACAAGATCTAGATATAATGTTCATGCTTAATGCTGGCACCAAATAACAATTATTCATGTCTAATACTAATCCCGAAGGTAGATGTAGAGGTAGCATGCCGACCGCAATCACATCAACTTTGGAACCATTTCCCACGCGCATCGTCACCTCGTCCTTAGCCAATCTTCGCTTAATCAGTAGCCCCTATTTCGAGTTGCAAATATGAGCAACACAACCAGTATCAAATACCCAGGCGCTACCGCGAGCATTAGTAAGGTACACATCAATAACATGTATATAAAATATACCTTTCACTTTGCCATCCTTCTTATCCGCCAAATACTTGGGGCAGTTCCGCTTCCAGTAGAAGCACTCAATCTCAGGCTTAGGTCTAGACTTGGGCTTCTTCACTTGAGCAGTAACTTGTTTACCGTTCTTGAAGTTCCCCTTCTTCTCTTCGCCCTTCTTCTTGAAACTAGTGGTCTTGTTGACCATCAACACTGTAACACCCTGGTTTTTGGCCCTTTTCTTTTTCTTTTAATTTAATTGGTTTTTGCTCTGTTTTTCTTTTTGGAGTGGTTTTGTGGCCTTGCCACCTGGGAAATCACCTTCATTTCCTCTCCCAAGTGACTCATGATCCTCAAAACCTTGCCAATATCATGTCACTTCACTCCTTGAACAAACCCTAAAATCTTTTTCTAGGAAATATTCCTTTTTTTATTAAAGGAATAACCCTATCCGCCCTAGGTTGTGAAGCAACCTATATTTCCGTCCATCCAAAAATTCCCAAATAATTCTCATAATTTCTTTGGGTCATATATTGCTCAAATATGCCCAAACTTTCCTGTCCTAGCCCAAGAATAATTCCCCAATAATTATTCTTCATTTCTGTCCAGAGTGGCACTTTGTGAAGGAAGTGTCATTTATCTTATCTTGTTTGCTCCCAAACTTGTTGGGAATTCTTTTATGTCCAAATATTTGCCACATGCCAAAATTCAACTTTATTTTCCTAGCCAATATTCCTCAGTGATTTTTAGAAGTTTTTGTCAAACACAAGCTACTGTGAAGGAAGTACTAGATAGAAGAATCCAAATGAGTTAAAATTTTGCATGCCTCTTCTTGTGTTCATATTATCTCACTCCTACAAATTTCAGCTCCATCAAATCATCTATGTGAGCACAGGACCAAATCTTTGCTTCGGGTGAAATTTTCAGGTTGTGAAGCACGTGCATTTTATATTGCTTAAAAAATCCTAATAAATTACCAGATCATGCTCCTACCTATATAACTTCTCTCCACCAAATTTCGTACCAGTTAATGAAGCCAATATTTCTCTAGAATTCTTGCAAGTTTCTGGACAGGGAGAATAGCTATGAAGGAAGTACCATTTCGGTGAATCCAATTCATATGAAATTTTTATAGCATCTTACTATGTCCAAATCATTAAGACTTGCAAAATTTGAGCTCAAGTTGACGCTCCAGGTGAGTGCACCATCCTGATCTTGATTCTGGACTAAATATGTAGTTGTGAAGCAACTATGGTGTATCTTGGTCCAAATCATCTCAAAATTAACAGGATTATAGTCCTTCATAAGCTGATCACCCCAGACAAACTCTCTGGCTCCAATCCCCTTCGTGTTGATCAGCAGTTCTCGGCCAAGTTTACTGCAGTAAACTTCAGAGGTTACTTACCATTTAACCAGAGCAGTTTTTATCGACCTACCACCGCAGTTGAAGCTTCCCCTGGAAGAGCTTACCACTAGACAATGTTTGCCAACCTATGGCTCCTTCTCCTCGCCAGCTCACGCGGTCAACACCTCTCTGGCATGCCATGGCCACGTCCAGGATAGTTTTTGCTCGGGCCCCTCCTCCTCTCGCCGTGTACGCGCTCGTGGGCATGTCCAACAGCTTCACCGCATCGTCGCTGTCCTCCTGGAGCCATCTCCCCCTCCGTAAGCCCCTCCGCCAGCGCTTGTCGCCGCGCGCCCATGGGAGAGCTATAGCCGACCGGCTTTGTTCGCGCCGTGGCTTCTCCCTCCTCTTGTCCCCGAGCTCTGCTCGTTACTATGCACCTCTGTAGCTCGTCCGCACCTCCCTCGTCGCCTTCCCGTGCCACCTCGTGCTCTCTGCGCGTCGCTAGAGCTTTGGCCGAGCTTGAGCGGCGGCAACTGGCTCGACACCTCGCCCTCGCGCCTATATAAGGCCCCTGAGCCCCTCCCGAGCACTCCACCAGCCTTGCCTCGCTCCACTACCCCTCCCCAGCCTCTCAAACAAGCTCGAGGAGATCTCTGTGTCCACCATCGCCACCATGGCCGCCGTCTCTGTCCGCTTCGATTCCGGCAATCCGCGCCTCCTCCATCTGTTCCAGCGCCACCTGAAGCCTCCCCACACCCCTAGAAGCCTCGCCGCCGTTTCACTCCTCCTCTGTTGGCTTCTGGCCACGGTCCCCATCGGCGCCCGACACCACCGTTCGCCATGCTCGAGGCAACCACCACTCTGGTCTTCCCCGGTGTACGCGAAGACCCTGGATGGATGCGCCTCTCCGTCACGCGCAGTTTGGTAGCCGGGGCCTCGTCGGAAGTGGCTGGAGCCAGCCAGGGCAGTCGCCGGTGTCGCGCCTCTGCCTCGCGGGCGAGGGTGAGGAAGAGGACGACGACCAGTCTAGCTGGCCAGGAGGGACCCATGTCGCCCCCGTCCCCACCGGTCAGCCGCACGGGCGTTAACCCCGCCCTGCCCACATGGATAAGTGTCCAGTCCCACCTGTAAGTCTCTCGTGTTGACCCAGTGGCCCCGCTGACCGTTTTTAGTGAAGGTGTATTCTGAGAAATACACTTTCCTTTGAAGAAAACGCATTCTGTTTCTCATTAGGCTTAAAATACGTTTTCACTTTCTGAAGATGTAATCTGAGAAATGTGCTTTCTGTTTTACAGCTCAGGGGCCTATTTGTAGAGTTATTTTTACAGATTGGTCCCTGAACTTCGTGGGGCTATAACTTTTTGCTCGCAACTCCGTTTGAGGTGAATCCAAAGCCTACGTCTTTGTTTCGTCGAGCCCGTTCCGTTGGTATCATTTTCACCATGTGTTAAAATTTTGAAAATGACCATTTTGTCCTTACGCTTAATCAGCCCCCTTTGAGAGAGAACGTTTTCCGGCGATTCATTTTGCGAGCTTCTCGCAATTTCTTCCCGGTGATTTCTTCCACCCTAGGCAAGCCACAACCACCATTTGCATGATAGCCATGCAGTAGCATTGGTTTTCAACTTGAATCTTTAATAACTATATGTTTGTTTTGCTACTGCTGTCATTATTTCGGTCATGCTTATGGATCGGTGATTACCGTCATGCTATGTTTTCTTGCACTCTGTTATCATGTTCTACCTGCTAGTATTACTTTCATATTGGTCATGCTTGATAGTAGTACATGTTGGGTTGGTCATGTTCTTCGGTGCGTGACTGACGTCGGTTATCGATTACTGTTAATATGTATTGTTCCTTGTTGTTAGTTGGTTAAGTGTTTACTCGGTAATGTTATTGATGTGTTGTTGCATGGTATTTATTGTTGATGTTAGTGGCCATGTACACTATGAGTAGTGTTGTAGTTGTGATATTCATGCTCATCATTATGGTATGCTCAGTTGGATATGATTCGTTGTTGATATGGTGGATAGTTATGTTGCACCCCCATGCTTATGTTGATATCATGCCCAGGCATTGTAATTGCATCATGTTATTTTATCATGGCTCGGCATATTTGCATTCAAGTTTAACTAGATTAAATTGAACTTCCCTTTGTGCTCGATTCGATCAAGCAGGGGGCTCCTAAGTCGGGGAAGGCTCTGATTACCAGCTTGTAACACCCACGATGCGGCTATATCTCCCACGAGTCGGAGCACGACTTAGAGGCATAACCGCATAGTAGGCATGTCGCAAGAGGGGTAATCTTTACACATCCCATGTACTGAATAAGATAGAGATAAAGAGTTGGCTTACAACCGCCCCTTCACACAATACATAAATATAGCATTACATCATCCAGAATACAAACAAGGTCCGACTATGGAACCAAAATAAAGACAACCCCAAATGCGATAGATCCCCGATCGCCCCAACTGGGCTCCACTACTGATCGTTTGGAAAGGAAACATAGTAACATCTTGAATCCTCGTCGAACGCCCACTTGAGTTCGGTTGCATCCCCTGGACTGGCATTATTGGCACCTGCATCTGGTTTTGGAAGTAACCTGTGAGTCACGGGGACTCAGCAATCTCACACCCTCGCGATCAAGACTATTTAAGATATAGGTAGGAAATGGTAGTGAGGTGGAGCTGCAGCAAGCACTAGCATATATGGTGGCTATCTTACGCAAATGAGAGCGAGAAGAGAAGCAAAGCACGGTCAAGAAGCTATAAGATCAAGAAGTGATCCTAGAACTACTTACGTTCAAGCATAACACGAGACCGTGTTCTCTTCCCAGACTCCACTGAAAAGGGACCATCATGGCTACACATGCTGTTGATTCATTTTAATTAAGTTAAGTGTCAGGTTTTCTACAACTGGATATTAAGAAAATTCCCATCTGCCCATAACCGCAGGCACGGCTTTTGAAAGTTCAAAACCCTGCAGGGGTGTCCCAACTTAGCCCATCACAAGCTCTCACAATCAACGAAGGATATTCCTTCTCCCAGGACGACCAGATCAGACTCGGAATCCCGGTTACAAGACATTTCGACAATGGTAAAACAAGACCAGCAAAGCCACCCGAATGTACCGACAAATCCCGATAGGAGCTGCACGTATCTCGTTCTCAGGGCACATCGGATGGGCAAGACGTCGGGTTGGCATAGACCCTGGTTGCCCAGGGGGCGTCGGACATCGCCCAGTTTGGACCAACACTTAGAGAAGCACTGGCCCGGGGGGTTAAAATAAAGATGACCCTTGAGTCCGCGAAACCCAAGGGAAAAAGGCTAGGTGTCAAATGGTAAGACCAAGGTTGGGCCTTGCTGGAGGAGTTTTATTCAAGGCGAACAGTCAAGGGGTTCCCATTATAACCCAACCGCATAAGGAACGCAAAATCAAGGAACATAACACTGGTATGACGAAAACTAGGGCGGCAAGAGTGGAACAAAACACCAAGCATAATGCCGAGCCTTCCACCCTTTACCAAGTATATAGGTGCATTAAAGTAAACAATATATAATAGTAATGATATCCCAACAAATATCATGTTCCAACAAGGAACAAACTCCATCATCACCTGCAACTAGCAACGCTATAAGAGGGGCTGAGCAAAGCGGCAACATAGCCAAACAACGGTTTGATAGGACAAGGTGGGTTAGAGGTTTGACATGGCAATATGGGAGGCATGATATAGCAAGTGGTAGGTATCATGGAATAGCAAAAGAGCGAGCAACTAGCGCAAAGATAGAAGTGATTTCGAGGGTATGGTCATCTTGCCTACAAAGTTCTCCGAGTTGACGTAAGCTTGATCCTCGTAAGCGTACTCAACGGGTTCCTCGATCACGAACTCGTCTCCCGGCTCTAACCAATGCAAGAACACAAGCAAAAGAAACGACAATCAACCATGGTGCAATGCGCAAGCAACATGATGCAAAACATGGCATGATATGCGGGATGTGCTATGCAATGCATATGCGTGCTCCAAAAGGAAAAGATTGAACCAGGCCTCAACTTGGCAAACCAAGTGTACCGCTGGAAAGATGAGTTGATTTCGGTCGAAATTGATATAAAGATCACCGGAATAGGATGCACGGTTTGCAAATGGCAAGCAAAACAATAATGGCACAATTCTGCGATTAACAGCACGATGCCATCTAAAATGCAACAAGAAACTAAGCTACTTCACTCTAACATAGCAACAAAGCACATGGCAGATATCTACTCAAGATGCTTGACAAAAGATGAACACTGAGCTACGGCTAAATCACACAATAACAGGTTCAAACAAGCATGGCAAAAGTGCAAAAGATATCAGCATCACAGACTTACTGAAAATAACAACATGTTAGGAATTAACATCATGAAGCAATGTTTAGAGCAACATAACAACATGCTAAAGGAACAGAACATAGCAAACAAAGGCATGGCAGGAATCTAATCAAAGCATATAACAAAAGTCCCCTACTGACCATAAGCCAAAAGGGATCAGAAGATATGATGGCACCCATGTAAACACAGCAAGTTTCGTTAACAGATTCAGACTTAGCAGAAAAACTGGACATGGCATAAACAGAGTTACGAAGGCACGTTTGCAAGCTCGATGCACTCAACACAAGGCATTACATGACAAACTAAGCATACTACCAGCAAGAAGGCATGAGAAAGAAGCTAACATGTCAAGAACAATCTCATAGCATGTGTGGATCAACTACAACAACCTTGACCAAATTGATTAACACGTAAACAATCTGCCAAGAACATTTTATAGCAAAAGTAGAGCAAGATTGAGTCATGCTAGCGTACTCAATAAATGCAAACAGGGACATGGATGGATATAGCACAACCATATGTCCAAATTATACTTACTGAACATACTCAAAAGAAGCATGGATCTCTCTGTAGCAACATGAATACATGGTATAAAAATAATAGCAGGAAAATGACTTAGTGAAATTCTAAGGCCCTGAAATCAGCAACATCACGAGAGCTAATTTGCATGCTTGTGCTAGTCACCACATTGATCACAAGAATACATGGAATACACCCCTGTAAAGATGGCATGGCATAGCCTAAAACACATGTAGGGCTCATGCTCATATGCAGCACACAATAATCATGGCAAAAATGACAAATGCTCAAGATCTGATAAGAATCAGGAACTAACATTTTGTAGCACTCTTGCAACAACAATTTGGGCATCAAAATGGACTCAAACAATCATGGTGCAATGGAACTAAATGAAGAGGACACCCTGACGAACATTTTGATATATTCCACGCGCAAAACGGAGCTATGGATGCGGAGTTATGACATGATGAAAAATGCTACATGATGCAAAAATAAAAGACTTAGAGGGAAAAACAGGGGTCAACCCTAGTGGATCTGGATCTGGGTGCGGATTCCGAGGTTCACCGGAATCGGAGGTCACGGTTGCCGGAGTGGGACTTGCCGGAGACGTCGGTGGCCGGAGTGGTCGCCGGCACGACGCGGTGACGCGGCGGAGGAAGGAGCGGCGGCGCTGACGACGTGCTGCAGTGACGAGGCGGCGGAAGGAGCGGCGGCACCGGCGAGGGCGGCGCGGTGAAGCCGCGGCGGCGCCGGGCGGTGAGGAGGAGCGGTGGCGACGGAGGCGCGCGGCAGCCTCGGGCGGGGTCGCCCGCGGGCGGCGGTGACGGGGTACAGGCCCGCGGGGAAGAAGAGGCTAGGGTTTGGACCCGAAAATTCGGAGGAGTGTACATATTTATAGATAGAGGGAGCTAGGAGAGTCCAAATGAGGTGCGGTTTTCGGCCACGCGATCGTGATCGAACGGCCGAGAGTATGGATGGGGTTTGGATGGGTTATGGGCCACTTTGGAGGGGTGTTGGGCTGCAACACACACGAGGCCTTTACGGTTCCCTGGTTAACCGTTGGAGTATCAAACGAACTCCAAATGGCACGAAACTTGACATGCGGTCTACCGGTGGTATACCAAGGCCGCTTGGCAAATCTCGGTCCATTCCGAGAAATTTTAGCACCCACACACGAAAAGAGGCAAAAGGGGCGCCGGAGAACATAGGAGTGTCGGAATGCAAAACGGACAACGGGGAAAAAGCTCGGATGTATGAGACGAACACGTATGCAAATGCGATGCACATGATGACATGATATGAGGTGCATGACATGAACAATATGAAAAATGAAGACGAAACCCAACCACGAGGGAATATCATAACTTAGAGCCGAAAATGGCAAGAGTTGGAATACGAATATGGCAAGTTGCATACGGGGTGTTACAAACATACATCTCATCAAAATGTCGAACTAATACCAAATTCACATGACTACTAATAGCAAGACTTCTCCCATGTCCTCAGGAACAAACGTAACTACTCATAAAGCATATTCATGTTCATAATCAGAGGGGTATTAATATGCATATAGGATCTGAACATATGATCTTCCACCAATTAAACCAACTAGCATCAACTACAAGGAGTAATTAACACTACTAGCAACCTACTAGCACCTATCCCGGACTTGGAGACAAGAATTGGATACAAGAGATGAACTAGGGTTTTGAGAGGGGATGGTGCTGATGAAGATGTTGATGGAGATTGCCCTCTCCCGATGAGAGGAGCGTTGGTGATGACGATGGCGATGATTTCCCCCTCCGGGAGGGAAATTTCCCCGGCAGAACAGCTCTGCCCGAGCCCTAGATTGGATCCGCCAAGGTTCCGCCTCGTGGCGGCGGAGTTTCATCCGAGAAGATGGCTTCTTATTTTTTTTTTCCCATCGAAAGACTTCATATAGCAGAAGATGGCCACCGGAGGGCCACCAGGGGGCCCACGAGGTAGGGGGCGCGCCCAGGGGGTAGGGCGCGCCCCCACCCTCATGGGCAGGATGTGCCCCCTAGTTAATCTCTTCCATTGAGTATTTTTTATATATTCTGAAAACATCTTCCGTGAAGTTTCAGGACTTTTGGAGCTGTGCAGAATAGGTCTCTAATATTTGCTCCTTTTCTAGCCCAGAATCCCAGCTGCCGGCATTCTCCCTCTTCATGTAAACCTTGTAAAATAAGAGAGAATAGGCATAAGTATTGTGACATAATGTGTAATAACAGCCCATAATGCAATAAATATCGATATAAAACCATGATGCAAAATGGACGTATCAACTCCCCCAAGCTTAGGCCTCGCTTGTCCTCAAGCGAAAAGCCGAAATCGAAAAATATGTCCACATGTTTAGAGATAGAGGTGTCGATAAAAATAAAATACGGACATGAGGGCATCATGATCATTCTTAGAACAACAACTTATATAATTCTTGTCATATGATTTCTTATGCTAGAGTAATAATTCAATCACAATTTCAAGTATGAATCGTAAACTTCATTGAAAACTAACAAACTATAATATCAGTCATTGGAGCAATTGCAATTTATCATAACATAGGAAAGATTCAACATAAGAGCTTTTCAGCAAGTCCACATACTCAACTATCATATAGTCTTTCACAATTGCTGACACTCACGCAATACTTATGGGTATGGAGTTTAAATCGAACATAGAGAAAGATAGGGGCTTATAGTTTTTCCTCCCAACGTTTTACCTCAAGGGTAATGTCAACGGTAATAATTCATGAAAACTCACATAAAATTAGCCATATATACCAGGATCTTTCCAGCATACTGTGCTTGCCAAAGGATAAAATGTAAAAAGGAAGGGTGAAGATCACCATGACTCCTATGCAATGTAGGGGATAAAAGTAAAAGTTAAGCCCTTCGCAGAGGGAAGCAGAGGTTGTCATGCGCTTTTGTAGTTGGATGCATAAAATCTTAATGCGAAAGAACGTCACTTTATATTGCCCCTTGTGATATGGACCTTTATTATGCAGTCTGTCACTTTTATTTCTTCCGTATCACCACGATCATATAAAGCTTATTTCTCCCACACTAATAAGTCATACATATTTAGAGAGCAATTTTTATTGCTTGCACCGATGACAACTTACTTAGAGGATCTTACTCAATCCATAGGTAGGTATACTGGACTCTCATGATAAAACTGGTTTAAGGGTATTTGGAAGCACAAGTAGTATCTCTACTTGGTGCGATGAATTTGGCTAGCACGAGGGGGAAAGGCAAGCTCAACCATGTTGGAAGATCCATGATAATATAATTTATCTCAGATGTACCCATTACGTTGTCTTCCTTGTCCAACGTCCACTCTTTTAGCATGTCATATTTTAATGAGTGCTCACAATCATAAAAGATGTCCAAGATGGTATATCTATATGTGAAGACCTGTCTTTCTTTATTACTTCCTATTAATTGCAACGATGACCAAAACTATGTTTGTCAACCCTCAACAACTTTTATTCATCATACTTTTTCTATGTGAGCTCATTACTCTCCATAAGACTCACATGATCTCTTTGTTTCTTTTTATTTCTTTCTCTTTTCTTTTATTCCCTTAGGATCATGGCAAAATAATCAAGCCCTTGACTCAACACTAATCTTTATTATATAGCTCACGGACTCGATTACATAGAGGAATTATAAAGCAAAACTCACAACTAGATCATAATAAGAACTTTTATTCTACTAGATCAAGATATTACCAAAAGGATCGAACTAAGAAAAACAGTAAAGATAAAAGTAATGGTGATACGATACCGGGGCACTCCCCCAAGCATGGTAGTTGCCGAGGGGAGTGCCCATACCCATGTGGTTATGTCTCCTTTGTTGGTGAAGAAGGTGGAGTTGTTGATGATGGATAGTCGCACATTGAGCGTAGGAGGTCTTCTAACTTGCGGATAATTCCCTTGAGTGCGATGATATGCTCCTTCAATGAAATATTTTCATGTGTGAGATACTATTTTGTATACGAGCTAACTCAATCATCTTGAAAGCTTCAATCTCTGTTGGGGTAAGAAGATTGTGATCAAGTTGAAGGGTGTCTTATGTTGCCGGAACTTGGTCCTCCATAGCCTTCTTGATCCCTTCATCCTTATTGATCTCCATGGGTTCTTCTCTCTTTAGCTCTATCTTCATTAGCCAAGCATCGTTGCCCTCATGGTTGGAGGAGGAGGGAGACGACATACTGCCTGGCCTTGACAACACTGACAGAAAACAGCTCGAAACAAAGACAGGAGATTTTTGCGTGATATGGGAGTCAAACCTCTGGGAGATTATATAATGAATTTTTTACCGACCAAAATACGTGTCGTGTAAGAAAACGGAGTCCAGAGAGCACACGAGGTGCCCACAAGGTAAGGGGGCGCGCCCGGGGGGTAGGGCGCGCCCTCCACCCTCGTGGAGCCCTCGTGTCCTTCCCGGACTGCTTCTTATTTTTCTATTTTTCTAAATATTCCAAAACAGAGAAATATTGCCTTAAAAACTGTTTTGGAGTTGGTTTACTTACCGTACCACATACCTATTCCTTCTCGGAGTCTGAAACGTTCCGGAAAGTGTCCCTTATGTATTCCTCTGGGGTTACGGTTTCAATAACATTGGTTTCAACATTTATGGGATTACCTGAGATATAACGTTTGATTCTTTGACCGTTCACCACCTTCGGATTTGTGCCTTCGAAGTTGTTGATTTTTATGGCACCGGAACGATAGACCTCCTTGATAACGTAAGGACCTTCCCATTTAGAGAGAAGTTTTCCTGCAAAAAATCTTAAATGAGAGTTGTATAGCAATACATAATCACCTACATTAAACTCACGCTTTTGTATTCTTTTGTCATGCCATCTTTTAACTTTTTCTTTAAACAACTTGGCATTTCCATAGCCTTGGGTTCTCCATTCATCAAGTGAGCTAATATCAAATAGCCTCTCCTCACCGGCAAGTTTAAAATCATAATTGATTTCTTTAATAGCCCAATATGCTTTGTGTTCTATTTCGAGAGGTAAGTGACATGTTTTTCCATAAACCATTTTATACGGAGACATACCCATAGGGTTTTTATATGCAGTTCTATAGGCCCATAATGCATCATCAAGTTTCTTGGACCAATTCTTTCTAGATCTATTAACAGTCTTTTGCAAAATTAATTTGAGCTCTCTATTACTCAATTCTACTTGACCACTAGACTATGGGTGATAAGGAGATGCAATTCTATGATTAACATCATATTTAGCAAGCATTTTACGGGAAGCACCATGAATAAAATGTGAACTACCATCAGTCATTAAATATCTAGGGACTCCAACCTTGGAAAAATAACTTCTTTAAGAATTTTAATAGAAGTGTTATGATTAGCACTACTAGTTGGAATAGCTTCTACCCACTTAGTAATGTAATCAACAACAACTAAAATATGTGTATATCCATTAGAGGAAGGAAAGGGTCCCATATAGTCAAAGCCTCAAACATCAAATGGTTCAATTACGAGTGAATAGTTCATAGGCATTTCTTGACGTCTACTAATATTACCAATTCTTTTACATTCATCACAAGATAAGACAAACTTACGGGCATCCTTGAAGAGAGTAGGCCAATAAAAACCAGATTGCAATACCTTATGTGCAGTTCTATCTCCAGCATGGTGTCCTCCATAAGCTTCGGAGTGACACTTGTGTTGGATCTGTTCCTGTTCATGCTCAGGTACACAACGTCTAATAACACCATCTACTCCTTCTTTATAAAGATGTGGGTCATCCCAAAAGTAATGTCTCAAATCATAGAAGAACTTTTTCTTTTGCTGGTATAAACTTAGCAACAATGTACTTAGCATAATCAGCATACCATGGAGCAGTATGAGAAGCATTTATGACATTTAATTGCTCATCTGGAAAGCTATCATCAATAGGTAGTGGGTCATCAAGCACATTTTCTAACCTAGACAAGTTGTCTGCAACGGGGTTCCCAGCTCCCTTTCTATCAACAATATGTTAGTCAAATTCTTGTAGCAAGAGAACCCATCTAATAAGTCTAGGTTTAGCATCTTTCTTTTCCATGAGATATTTAATAGCAGCATGATCAGTGTGAATAGTTACTTTAGAATCAACAATATAAGGTCTGAACTTATCACAAGCAAATACAACTGCTAAGAATTCTTTTTCAGTGGTAGCATAATTTCTTTGAGCATTGTCTAGGGTTTTACTAGCATATTGAATAACATTTAATTTCTTATCAACTCTTTGCCCTAGAACAGCACCTACAGCATAATCACTAGCATCGCACATAATTTCAAAGGGTAAATTCCAATCAGGTGGCTGAACAATAGGTGCAGAGATCAATGCTTTCTTAAGTATTTCAAATGCTTCTACACAATCATCATCAAAGACAAATGGTATATCTTTTTGTAATAAATTAGTCAGAGGCTGAGAAATTTTTGAGAAGTCCTTAATGAACCTCCTATAAAATCAGGCATGACCAAGGAAACTTCTTATACCTTTGATGTCCTTGGGACATGGCATCTTCTCAATAGCATCAACCTTGGCTTTATCAACCTCAATACCTCTTTCAGAAACTTTGTGCCCCAAGACAATACCTTCATTAACCATAAAGTGGCACTTTTCCCAATTCAAGACAAGATTAGTTTCTTCACATCTCCGCAAAACTCGATCAAGATTGCTCAAGCAATCATCAAAAGAAGATCCATAGACGGAGAAATCGTCCATGAAAACCTCACAAATCTTTTCACAAAAGTCAGAGAATATAGTCATCATGCATCTTTGAAAGGTAGCAGGTGCATTACATAAACCAAAAGGCATACGTGTATAAGAAAAAGTACCAAAAGGGCATGTAAAAGTAGTCTTTGATTGATCTTTGGCTGACACAGGTATTTGAGAGAAACCAGAATAACCATCTAGAAAGCAAAAATGTCTATGTTTGGATAATCTTTCTAGCATTTGCTTGATAAAAGGTAAGGGGTAATGATCCTTTTTAGTGGCCTTATTTAATTTATGGAAATCAATTACCATCCTATAACCTGTAATAATTCTTTGAGGGATCAATTCATCTTTATCATTAGGAACGACAGTAATACCTCCCTTCTTAGGGACACAATGGACATGACTTACCCACTGACTATCAGCAACGAGACAGATTATACCTGCCTCAAGGAGCTTTAGTATTTCCTTCCTTACCACTTCTTTCATTTTGGGATTCAGCCGGCGTTGATGATCACGAACTGGTTTAGAATCTTCTTCCAACTTAATTTTATGTTGACATAGAGTGGGACTAATGCCCTTAAGATCATCAAGAGTATATCCAACAGCAGCACGGTGCTTCTTCAGAGTTTTCAATAATCTGTCTTCCTCATGCTCTAAAAGGTTAGCACTAATAATAACAGGTATATCTTTTTCGCATCAAGATAAGCATATTTAAGAGTATCAGGTAACGGTTTAAGCTCAAACACGGGATCACCCTTGGGTGGAGGAGGGTCCCTAGGATTTCAACAGGTAAGTTTTTTTTCAGAATAGGTTCCTGTTTAAAGAATACTTCATCTATTTCCCTTCTTTCATTCATAAACATCACATTTTCACGGTCTAGCAAATATTGTTCTAAAGGATCACTAGGAGGTACGGCAATAGAAGCAAGACCAATAATTTCATCCTTACTAGGCAATTCTTCTTCACGGTGTTGTCTACTAAATTTAGAAAAATTAAATTCATGAGACAAATCATCTAAACCGATAGTAACAACATCCCTTTTGCAATCTATGGTAGCATTAACAGTGTTCAAGAAGGGTCTACCAAATATAATGGGACAAAAGCTATCTTGTGGGGAACCAAGAACAAGAAAATCAGCAGGATATTTAGTTTTCCCACACAAGACTTCAACATCTCTAACAATTCCCATTGGTGAAATAGTATCTCTATTGGCAAGTTCAATTGTGACATCAATATCTTCTATCTCAGCAGGTGCAATATCATGCATAATTTCTTTGTATAAGGAATAAGGTATTGCACTAGCACTAGCACCCATATCACATAAGCCATGATAACAATGATCTCCTATTTTAACAGAAATAACAGGCATGCCTACCACAGGTCTGTTTTTATCTTTAGCACAAGGTTTAGCAATTCTAGCAGTCTCATCAAGGAAATGAATAACATGCCCATCAATATTATCAGACAAGAGATCTTTACAATAGCAATATCAGGTTCAACTTTAATTTGCTCATGAGGTGTATAAGTTTTAATATTGCTTTTACGAACCACAGTTGAAGCTTTAGCATGATCCTTTATCCTAATAGGTAAAGGTGGTTTCTCAACATAAGAAGTAGGAACAATAGGATCATTATAAGTGACAATCTTTTCTTCAACTTTAATAGGTGCAGCTACTTTTACTTCTATGGGAGGATGATATTTAAACCACTTCTCCTTGGGGAGATCAACATAAGTAGCAAAAGATTCGCAGAAAGAAGCTACTATCTCAGAGTCAAGTCCATATTTAGTGCTAAATTTGCTGAAAATATCGGTATCCATAAAAGATTTAACACAATCAAAACTAGGTGTCATACCTGACTCCTTACCTTTGTCGAGGTCCCAATCTTCAGAGTTGTGTTTAATTCTTTCCAATAAATCCCATTTGAATTCAATAGTCTTCATCATAAAAGAGCCAGCATAAGAAGTGTCAAGCATGGTGCGATTGTTATCAGAAAGCCGAGCATAAATTTTTTGAATAATCATTTCTCTTTCGAGCTTGAGCGATGCTTTCTCCTTCGCGAGGACAAAAATTATATATATAATTGCGATCATGATGAACAAGATGCATAGGATAAAACTTTTGATGAAATTCCAATTTCAATCATTTGTAATTCCAAGACCCCGTATCATCACATAGCCTATACCATGTCGATGCATCTCCCTTCAAAGATAAAGGGAAGACCTTCTTCTTAACAACATCTCCGGGTACACCTGCAAGCTTAAATAATCCACAAACTTCATCCACATATATTAGGTGCTCATCAGGATGCTTAGTTCCATCTCCTAAAAAGGGATTAGCTAGCAGTTTTCTATCATACCCGAAGGAATTTCAAAGCAAACATTTTCATTTTCAATAGGTTCAGTAGGTTGAGGAGCAACTCTTTGCTCTACTGGTCGGGGTGAAGATACCCCGAACAAGCCCCTCGGAGGATTACTTTCCATAGTAACAAGTGATAGTAAATTTCAGCACACTATATAAATTTTTCCTTACCAAATTCCACCTACCAAAGGCACTTCACTCCCCGGCAACGGCGCCAGAAAAGAGTCTTGATAACCCACAAGTTTAGGGGATCTATCGTAGTCCTTTCGATAAGTAAGAGTGTCGAACCCAATGAGGAGCAGAAGGAAATGATAAGCGGTTTCCAGGAAGGTATTCTCTGCAAGTACTGAAACAAGTGGTAACAGATAGTTTTGTGATAGGATAATTTGTAACGAGCAACAAGTAACAAAAGTAAATAAGGTGCACCAAGGTGCCCCAATACTTTTTGTAGCAAAGGACAAGCCTGGACAAATTCTTATATAGAGAAAAGCACTCCCGAGGACACATGGGAAAATCATCAAGCTAGTTTTCATCACGCTCATATGATTCGTGTTCGGTACTTTGATAATTTGGTATGTGGGTGGACTGGTGCTTGGGTACTGTCCTTACTTGGACAAACATCCCACTTATGATTAACCTCTATTGCAAGCATCCACAACTACAACAAAAGTATTAAGGTAAACCTAAGCATAGCATGAAACATATGGATCCAAATCAACCCCTTACGAAGCAACGCATAAACTAGGGTTTAAGCTTCTGTCACTCTAGCAAACCATCATCTACTTACTTCCCAATACCTTCCTCTAGGTCCAAATAATGGTGAAGTGTCATGTAGTCGATGTTCACATAACACCACTAGAGGAGAGACAACATACATCTCATCAAAATGTCGAACGAATACCAAATTCACATGACTACTAATAGCAAGACTTCTCCCATGTCCTCAGGAACAAACGTAACTACTCATAAAGCATGTTCATGTTCATAATCACAGGGGTATTAATATGCATATAGGATCTGAACATATGATCTTCCACCAATTAAACCAACTAGCATCAACTACAAGGAGTAATTAACACTACTAGCAACCTACTAGCACCAATCCCGGACTTGGAGACAAGAATTGGATACAAGAGATGAACTAGGGTTTTGAGAGGAGATGGTGCTGATGAAGATATTGATGGAGATTGCCCTCTCCTGATGAGAGGAGCGTTGGTGATGACGATGGCAATGATTTCCCCCTCTGGGAGGGAAGTTTCCCCGGCAGAACAGCTCTGCCAGAGCCCTAGATTGGATCCGCCAAGGTTCCGCCTCGTGGCCGCGGAGTTTCATCCGAGAAGATGGCTTCTTATTTTTTTTCCCATCGAAAGATTTCATATAGCAGAAGATGGCCACCGGAGGGCCACCAGGGGGCCCACGAGGTAGGGGGGCGCGCCCAGGGGGTAGGGCGCGCCCCCCACCCTCGTGGGCAGGGTGTGGCCCCCCTGGTGAATCTCTTCCGCTGAGTATTTTTTATATATTCTGAAAACGTCTTCCGTGAAGTTTCGGGACTTTTGGAGCTGTGCAGAATAGGTCTATAATATTTGCTCCTTTTCCAGCCCAGAATCCCAGTTGCCGGCATTCTCCCTCTTCATGTAAACCTTGTAAAATAAGAGAGAATAGGCATAAGTATTGTGACATAATGTGTAATAACAGCCCATAATGCAATAAATATCGATATAAAAGCATGATGCAAAATGGACGTATCAGTGTGCTTTTGTTTAGTTGAGTTTTCTTTTGCTTCTTTCTTTTGGGCCCCGGTGTTACATTATGTTTCGCTATAAAGAGTTGCTCATCAACCAACACCGGACTCAAAGAAGCAACAAGGAGTTTAAATGTTTGGAAACTCAGCTAAACAGAATTAAATTCTCGGCCGTCTGCAGTAAAATGGGAAACATCTGATCTTGAGGCTGATAATCAATTTTGCATTAGTGCGCACTCCTCACAACAGTACAGATAACTCAAGTCTACATCAGTACAAAATCCTCACAATTGAAATGATCAAGTCAGCAGCAAGCCAAGTCAGGTACAAGATTAACGGTATATTTTCAGTCAAAGGTATGGATCATATACAAAATTTTGGCTCCGCAATGCATGATGCTTGAGATATGTTATCATCCGAAATAAAGTCAGAATGTGATATTCTCAAGGAAGACAGTCAAACAAATTTTCTCATGCAAATAATCAGCCACTGAATATTATGGGTGTGTGTGTAGATTTCAGTCTGCATATCATAGTATGAAGTTTTGGAAATGAGAAACTCAGTCTTCCTCCACACGCTATCAGAAGAAATTTATAATGCAAGGCTCCTCAATTTTCCTCAGCATGATATGTGCACAATTTCCGGTCCAAGATACCCGTTCTTTCTTAGCAACATACCTCGGTAAAAGCTTCTGACAAACGGAAATGAATTTTTTCTCAACAAGTAAACTCGAGGAGAAGCTTCTCAAGTACGGAACTCAGGCTTCTCCAACACAATAATCAGGTCAACCTTCTCGTGTGAGCTATTGAGCCTTCTTCTGCACGCTACCCATACTAAAGCATCAAGCAGAAGCTAACGAGTCTTCCTCAGCAAGCTACTCGGATGGATTCTCTCAGTCCACATCAATACCATAGTATTTCACCGTCCTCAGAGATTATGCGGTGAGTTGGCAATAGATGGTAGTACATTTTAAGGATCAGATTTGCAATAATTTTGTCAGGAGCACAAATCAGTCGAAACATATGTCTACCTCAAGGATCAAGTGTTCGGTTGCATATGATTCTTACACATATGGTGAGCATGCATCCCCAATCATATCAGTCACTCATACAAGGTACGACAAGGATCCAACAGATATACCTAAGGAAATTACGGATCCCACAGCCTCATGAATCATGCAAATGAAGATAAGCAGAGATACACATCTTATGTAATACAAGGATCTACAAGATCTGGATAAGACATCACAAAATCAATAGTCTTGACAGCGGCCACCAAGGCCAATACTCCCACACCGACAAGGAGATCTCATGAACTCTTGTATGATTGGCCTCAACAAAGAGCTCTGTACAACTACAAGCCCCGAGTATATGTCATATACGTGTGGAACCCAAGCACCAGGAGTAATGATAAAAATATTGCACTAGCCACGACCATGGTCATACAAAGAATTGATACGTCTCCAACGTATCTATAATTTTTGATTGTTCCATGCTATTATATTATCAACCTTGGATGTTTTATATGCATTTATATGCTATTTTATATGATTTTTGGGACTAACCTATTAACCTAGAGCCCAGTGCCAGTTTCTATTTTTTCCTTGTTTTAGAGTATCGCAGAAAAGGAAAATCAAACTGAGTCCAATTGACCTAAAACTTCACGGAACTTATTTTTGGAAGGAAAGCAACCCGGGAGACTTGGAGTCCATGTAAGGGAAGCAACGAGGAAGCCACGAGGCAGGGGGCGCGCCCACCCCCCTGGGCGCGCCCTCCACCCTCGTGGGCCCCTGGTGGCTCCCCTGACGTACTTCTTCCGCCTATATATCTCCATATACCCTAAAACGATCGGGGAGCACAATAGATCGGGAGTTCCGCCGCGAGAAGCCTCCGTAGCCACCGAAAACCAATCTAGACCCGTTCCGGCACCCTGCCGGAGGGGGAATCCCTCTCCGGTGGCCATCTTCATCATCCCGTGCTCTCCATGACAAGGAGGGAGTAGTTCTCCCTCGGGGCTGAGGGTATGTACCAGTAGCTATGTATTTGATCTCTCTCTCTCTCTCGTGTTCTTGAGGTGATATGATCTTGATGTATCGCGAGCTTTGCTATTATATTTGGATCCTATGATGTTTCTTCCCCTCTGTACTCTCTTGTAATGGATTGAGTTTCCCCTTTGAAGTTATCTTATCGGATTGAGTCTTTAAAGATTTGAGAACACTTGATGTATGTCTTGCCGTGCAAATCTGTGGTGACAATGGGATATCACGTGATTCACTTGATGTATGTTTTGGTGATCAACTTGCGGGTTCCGCCCATGAACCTATGCATAGGGGTTGGCGCACGTTTTCGTTGTGATTCTCCGGTAGAAACTTTGGGGCACTCTTGAGGTTCTATGTGTTGGTTGAATAGATGAATCTGAGATTGCGTGATGCATATCGTATAATCATACCCACGGATACTTGAGGTGACATTGGAGTATCTAGGTGACATTAGTGTTTTGGTTGATTTGTGTCTTAAGGTGTTATTCTAGTACAAACTCTAGGGCTGTTTGTGACACTTATAGGAATAGCCCAACGGATTGATTGGAAAGAATAACTTTGAGGTGGTTTCGTACCCTACCATAATCTCTTCGTTCGTTCTCCGCTATTAGTGACTTTGGAGTGACTCTTTGTTGCATGTTGAGGGATAGTTATGTGATCCAATTATGTTATTATTGTTGAGGGAACTTGCACTAGTGAAAGTATGAACCCTAGGCCTTGTTTCAACGCATTGCAATACCGTTTTAGCTCACTTTTATCATTAGTTACCTTGCTGTTTTTATATTTTTCAGATTACAAATACCTTTATCTACCATTCATATTGCACTTGTATCACCATCTCTTCGCCGAACTAGTGCACCTATACAATTTACCATTGTATTGGGTGTGTTGGGAACACAAGAGACTCTTTGTTATTTGGTTGCAGGGTTGCTTGAGAGAGACCATCTTCATCCTACACCTCCTACAGATTGATAAACCTTAGGTCATCCACTTGAGGGAAATTTGCTACTTTCCTACAAACCTCTGCACTTGGAGGCCCAACAACGTCTACAAGAAAAGGTTGTGTAGTAGACATCAAGCTCTTTTCTGGCGCCGTTGCCGGGGAGGTGAGTGCTTGAAGGTATATCTTTAGATCTTGCAATCGAATCTTTTTGTTTCTTGTTTTAGCACTAGTTTAGTTTATAAAAGAAAACTACAAAAAATATGGAATTGAGTTTGCCTCATACGCTTCATCTTTTTAATATCTTTCGTGAGTATGATGGAAAGGAAAATTGTGCCAAAGCGTTAGAAGAATAATGCACTAAAATGTTTGGAACTAAATCTTTGAATGATGAGCATGATTGAAATTTTGTTAGTATGAACTCCTTGAATATCCATGGTACTAATGATGATTGCACTAGTTATGGTGAAAATGTCTCCTATAAACATGTCAATTTTATGGAGTGCATTGGGTTTGTAAGTACACACCAAATAGGGAAGATAGATATTGCATGAGGCATAAATACTTAGAAACTAAATTGTTGCAAGAAAGGCTAGATGATTGTGCTGAAAATTTAAATTTTCTTAGCCGTACTTGTGAACTTTGCAATGAACAGGGTCATTTAGCTATCAGATGCAAATTGTTTCATGATCTAATCGTGTACAAAAATTGTGATGACTTGATTTCCCTTGCACATTATAATGAACTTAGCTTGCTTATGGGTTGCGAAGAAATGAAACATATAACTGGGGATCTTCCAGAATTTGCCCGTTATAAACTTCTTGGTTTTGATCTAGAGGAAATTTATATGTATTGTGCGGTGAATTGCATTGAAAATCCTTATATTGCCAATTACATAAAGAAAATAAAACAAATAGAGGATGAAGAGAATACTAACGAAAGGGAAGAGACTTCCCAATACCCTTTTATTATTTCTTATGATGAATCAGGTAACGAGGAGGAGCCTCCTATTCAACCAATCTCATTAATAAGGAGCTCCAAAAAGAGGATTTAACCCACACATGATGTGGTGAAGAAGAAGAAAAGAAAAAGGAAGAGAGGTAAAAGGATATCTCTCCCAAATAATGCTGCTCCTATTACTATTGTGCCTCATGAAAATATAATTGTGGAAGATAATGATACTTCTTATGATCTTGAAAATCTTTTTGGCACTTGCTTGGAAGAATATGATAATTGCTATACTATTGGTGCTATCCATACTATTAATTATGAGAGTGATTATGCTTATGATATGAAAAGGCCCAAGCTTGGGGATGCTATGTTTGATGAAGATGATGTTTTTGAGAATATATTTGCTGCAATTAATGTTCGTCCCAATCTTGGGGATGCTACGTTTAATGAAGATGAAATTTTTAGTCTCCCAAGTTTTGATATGAAAATTTATAATGATGATAGCATGCCTCCTACCTATGATGATTATTGTGATGGTACTTATTCTATAAAAAGTAGTGATTATATTTATAAAACTTGTCATGATTATGATTACCCCTTTCCTGAACATTACTGTTTTAATGTGGAAACAATTTATAGTATTCGAGTCTCTTATGATACTTCCACTATTCCGAATGAGAAGAATTTTGCTTATGTGGAGAGTATTAAAAATTCTATGCTTGTAGATCATGAAAAGAATGCTTTATGTGATGGTTATATTGTTGAATTCATTCATGATGCTACTAAAAATTATTACGAGGGAGGAATATATACTTGTAGGAATTGCAATAATATCAAGTTTCCTCCCTATGTGCTTAAAGTTTCAAAGTTATGCTTGTTTTACCCTCCTATGCAAGTTGATTCTTGTTCCCACAAGTTGTTTGCTCACAAAATCCCTATGCATAGGAATAGGGTTAGACTTAAATGTGCTAGTCATATTCTTCATGATGCTCTCTTTATATTTCAATTCTTATCTTTTATGTGAGCATCATTGAAATCATCATGCCCAGCTAGGGGCGTTAAACGATAGCGCTTGTTGGGAGGCAACCCAACTTTATTTTTGTTCCTTGATTTTTGCTCCTGTTTAGAAATAAATAATTAATCTACCCTCTGTTTAGATGTGGTTTTATGCTTTTAATTAGTGTTTGTGCCAAGTAGAACCTTTGGGAAGACTTGGGGAAAGTCTTTGTGATCATGCTGTAAAAAACAGAAACTTTAGCGCTCACAAGAATTGCTGCCATTTTTTTATTGGAGAGTGATATTTAGTTAATTATTTTTGCAGATGATTAATGGATAAATTCCTCAGGTCCACCAATTTACTTGAGAATTTTATGAGTTCCAGAAGTATACGTTTGATCCAGATTACTATAGACTGTTCTGTTTTTGACATATTCTGTTTTTCGATGTGTTGTTTGCTTATTTTGATGAATCTATGAGTAGTATCGGAGGGTATGAACCATAGATAAGTTGGGATACAGTAGATATTACACCAATATGAATTTAGAATGAGTTCATTACAGTACCTTATGATGGTGATTTGCTTTCTTATACTAACGGAGCTTACGAGTTTTCTGTTAAGTTTTGTGTTGTGAAGTTTTCAAATTTTGGGTAAAGATTCGATGGATTATGGAATAAGGAGTGGCAAGAGCCTAAGACTGGGGATGCCCAAGGCACCCCAAGGTAATATTCAAGGACAACCAAGAGCCTAAGCTTGGGGATGCCCTGGAAGGCATCCCCTCTTTCGTCTTCGTTCATCGGTAACTTTACTTGGAGCTATATTTTTATTTGCCACATGATATGTGTTTTTCTTGGAGCGTCATTTTATTTCATTTTGTTTTGCTTGCTGTTTGAATAAATTACCAAGATCTGAAGTTCTTAAATGTTAGAGAGTCTTCACATAGTTGCATAATTATTCAACTACTCATTGATCTTCACTTATATCTTTCCGAGCAGTTTGTTGTTTGCTCTAGTACTTCACTTATATCTTTTAGAGCACGGTCGTGGTTTTATTTTGAAGAAATAATTGATCTCTCATGCTTCACTTATATTATTTTGAGAGTCTTTAGAACAGCATGGTAGTTTGCTTTGGTTAGGAAACTAGTCCTAATATGATGGGCATCCAAGAGGGATATAATAAAAACTTTCATATAGAGTGCATTGAATACTAAGAGAAGTTTGATACTTGATGATTGTTTTGAGATATGGAGGTAACAATATCAAAGTCATGCTAGTTGAGTAGTTGTGAATTTGAGAAATGCTTGTGTTAAAGTTTGCAAGTCCCGTAGCATGCACGTATGGTAAACATTATGTAACAAATTTGAAACATGAGGTGTTATTTGATTGTCTTCCTTATGAGTGGCGGTCGGGGACGAGCGATGGTCTTTTCCTACCAATATATCCCCCTAGGAGCATGCGCGTAGTGCTTGGTTTTTGATGACTTGTAGATTTTTGCAATAAGTATGTGAGTTCTTTATGACTAATATTGAGTCCATGGATTATACACACTCTCACCCTTCCATTATTGCTAGCCTCTTCGGTACCGTGCATTGCCCTTTCTCACATTGAGAGTTGGTGCAAACTTCGCCGGTGCATCCAAACCCCGTGATATGATACTCTATTTCACACATAAACCTCCTTATATATTCCTCAAACCAGCCACCATACCTACCTATTATGGCATTTCCATAGCCGTTCCAAGATATATTGCCATGCAACTTTCCACCATTCCGTTTATCATGACACATTCATCATTGTCATATTTCTTAGCATGATCATGTAGTTGACATAGTATTTGTGGAAAAGCCACCATTCATAATTATTTCATACATGTCACTCTTGGTTCATTGCATATCCCGGTACACCGCCGGAGGCATTCATATAGAGTCATCTTTTGTTCTTGCATTGTCCCAAGTGAGGAAAAAAAGAGAAAGGCCATAAAAAAGGAGAAGGCCCAAAAAAAGGGGAGAAAGGCCATAAAAAGAGAAGGCCCAAAAAATGAGAGAAAAAGAGAGAAGGGACAATGCTACTATCCTTTGCCACACTCGTGCTTCAAAGTAGCACCATAATCCTCATGATAGAGAGTCTCTTGTTTTGTCACTTTCATATACTAGTAGGAATTTTTCATTATATAACTTGTCTTGTATATTCCAACAATGGGCCTCCTCAAGTGCCCTAGGTCTTCGTGAGCAAGCAAGTTGGATGCACACCCACTTAGTTTCTTTTGTTGAGCTTTCATACATTTATAGCTCTAGTGCATCCATTGCATGGCAATCCCTACTCCTTGCATTGACATCAATTAATGGGCATCTCCCTAGCCCATTTATTAGCCGCGTCGATGTGAGACTTTCTACTTTTTGTCTTCTCCACATAACCCCCATTATCATATTCTATTCCACCTATAGTGCTATGTCCATGGCTCGCGCTCATGTATTGCATGAAGGTTTATGAGTTTGAGATTACTAAAGTATGAAACAATTGCTTGGCTTGTCATCGGGGTTGTGCATGATGAGAGCATTCTTGTGTGACGAAAATGGAGCATGACCAAACTATATAATTTTGTAGGGATGAACTTTCTTCGGCCATGTTATTTTGAGAAGACATGATTGCTTAGTTAGTATGCTTGAAGTATTATTATTTTTATGTCAATATTAAACTTTTTTTCTTGAATCTTATGGATCTGAATATTCTTGCTACAATAAAGAGAAATACATGATGAATATGTTAGGTAGCATTCCACATCAAAAATTCTGTTTTTATCATTTACCTACTCGAGGACGAGTAGGAATTAAGCTTGGGGATGCTGATTCGTCTCCAACGTATCTATAATTTTTGATTGTTCCAAGCTATTATATTATCAACCTTGGATGTTTTATATGCATTTATATGCTATTTTATATGATTTTTGGGACTAACCTATTAACCTAGAGCCTAGTGCCAGTTTCTGTTTTTTCCTTGTTTTAGAGTATCGCAGAAAAGGAAAAATCAAACGCAGTCCAATTGACCGGAAACTTCACGGAACTTATTTTTGGAAGGAAAGCAACCCTGGAGACTTGGAGTCCACGTAAGGGAACCAACGAGGAAGCCACGAGGCAGGGGGGCGCGCCCACCCCCCTGGGCGTGCCCTCCACCCTCGTGGCTCCCCTGACGTACTTCTTCCGCCTATATATCTCCATATACCCTAAAACGATCGGGGAGCACAATAGATCGGGAGTTCCGCCGCCAGAAGCCTCCGTAGCCACCGAAAACCGATCTAGACCCGTTCTGGCACCCTGCCAGAGGGGGAATCCCTCTCCGGTGGCCATCTTCATCATCCCGGTGCTCTCCATGACGAGGAGGGAGTAGTTCTCCCTCGGGGCTGAGGGTATGTACCAGTAGCTATGTGTTTGATCTCTCTCTCTCTCGTGTTCTTGAGGTGATACGATCTTGATGTATCGTGAGCTTTGCTATTATATTTGGATCCTATGATGTTTCTTCCCCTCTCTACTCTCTTGTAATGGATTGAGTTTCCCCTTTGAAGTTATCTTATCGGATTGAGTCTTTAAAGATTTGAGAACACTTGATGTATGTCTTGCCGTGCATATCTGTGGTGACAATGGGATATCACGTGATTCACTTGATGTATGTTTTTGTGATCAACTTGCGGGTTCCGCCCATGAACCTATGCATAGGGGTTGGCACACGTTTTCGTCGTGATTCTCCGGTAGAAACTTTGGGGCACTCTTTGAGGTTCTATGTGTTGTTTGAATAGATGAATCTGAGATTGTGTGATCCATATCGTATAATCATACCCATGGATACTTGAGGTGACATTGGAGTATCTAGGTGACATTAGGGTTTTGGTTGATTTGTGTCTTAAGGTGTCATTCTAGTACGAACTCTAGGGCTGTTTGTGACACTTATAGGAATAGCCCAGTGGATTGATTGGAAAGAATAACTTTGAGGTGGTTTCGTACCCTACCATAATCTCTTCGTTCGTTCTCCGCTATTAGTGACTTTGGAGTGATTCTTTGTTGCATGTTGAGGGATATTTATGTGATCCAATTATGTTATTATTGTTGAGGGAACTTGCACTAGTGAAAGTATGAACCCTAGGCCTTGTTTCAACGCATTGCAATACCGTTTTAGCTCACTTTTATCATTAGTTACCTTGCTGTTTTTATATTTTCAGATTACAAATACCTTTATCTACCATCCATATTGCACTTGTATCACCATCTCTTCGCCGAACTAGTGCACCTAAACAATTTACCATTGTATTGGGTGTGTTGGGGACACAAGAGCCTCTTTGTTATTTGGTTTGCAGGGTTGCTTGAGAGAGACCATCTTCATCCTACGCCTCCTACGGATTGATAAACCTTAGGTCATCCACTTGAGGGAAATTTGCTACTGTCCTACAAACCTCTGCACTTGGAGGCCCAACAACGTCTACAAGAAGAAGCTTGTGTAGTAGACATCAAGAATCAAGGATATATGTGGCCAACCTATTTCAGTAAGATATCCTAACAAATAAAATCATGACCATCAAAAGGATGAGGCTGATAGCAATGGTATGATGATTTTTCATGACCATCGGGGTCCGGATACCCAAGTCAGTTAGTGGTCAGATTACATATGGAGACACAAAGGCAAACCCTTAGTGGATTACTCTGCTCTACAAGGACTTCATATCCCGCTGACCTGCCTAAAAAATGGTTCGTGCGGAATATCCAAATCTGTTCTGTCAAGTCCAAGATTCTTTTGCAACCTCAGCAGTTTGGCTTCAGCAACAGTATAAAGCATCGCACGTCTTATTACCACATTTGGGTATACCGAGAACATGGGCAAATCAAAAATCGAACAATCAGCTTAGACCAGGTATATCCACTTGTGTAACCTATTACCCAGACAGCCGACATGAAAAGTATCTTCCCACCAGCATACCTGTCAGGACAGTCTCAAGATGTTAATATTGGAGGTATGCTACAGTTATAAGTCTATACCATGTTATATTTCTCACGACAGAATGCAGTCAAATCTTTGTTAGATATCCCATGATCGAGCCAAAGAAATAAATCAAATAAATCTGTACCACCTACCGACAGTCAGATCTCGTCCGAAAATGGCCATGATTCTCGACATTTATTGAAACCATAAGGTATGCATTTATTTAAAGCAACCTCATGACAGGAGTAAAAAGGTTTTCATGACCAAAAGAAAATTTATGCTCAGATCCATTGGCACCTTGTCCAGAGTGGCACTTTGTCAAGGAAGTGTCATTTATCTTATCTTGTTTGCTCCCAAACTTTTTGGGCATTCTTTTATGTCCAAATATTTGCCACATGCCAAAATTCAACTTTATTTGCCTAACCAATCTTCCTTGGTGATTTTTCAAAGTTTCTATCAAACAGAAGTTACTGTGAAGGAAGTACTAGCTAGGAGAATCCAAATGAGTTGAAATTTTGCATGCCTCTTATTATGCTCATATTATCTCACTCCTACAAATTTTAGCTCCATCAAATCATATATGTGAGCACAGGACTAAATCTTTGCTTCTGGTAAAAATTTCAGGTTGTGAAGCAAGTGCATTTTATATTGCTTCAGAAATCCTGATAAATTACCAGCTCATGCTCCTACCTATGTAACTTCTCTCCACCAAATTTGGGACCAGTTAATGAAGCCAATATTTCTCTAGAATTCTTGCAAGTTTTTTGACGGGGAGAATAGTTGTGAAGGAAGTACCATTTTGGTGAATCCAATTGGTATAAAAATTTTACAGCATCTTACTATGTCCAAATCATTAAGACTTGCAAAATTTGAGCTCAAGTTGACGCTCCAGGTGAGTGCACCATCCTGATCTTGATTATGGACTAAATATGTAGTAGTGAAGCAACTATGGTGTATCTTGGTCCAAATCATCTCAAAATTAACATGATTATAGTCCTGCCTAAGCTGATCACCCCAGACAAACTGTCTGGCTCCAATCCCCTTCCTGTTGATCAACCGTTCTCAGCCAAGTTTACTACAGTAAACTTCAGAGGTTGCTTACCATTTAACCAGAGTAATTTTCATCGATCTACCACCGCAGTTGAAGTCTCCCCTGGAAGAGCTTACCACTATACAACATTTGCCGACCATTGGCACCTTCTCCTCGCCAGCTCATGCGGTCACCACCTCTCTGGCATGTCATGGCCGCGTCCAGGATGGTTTTTTGCTCGGGCCCCTCCTCCTCTCATTGTCTTCGCGCTCGTGGGCAAGCCCAATAGCTTCACAGCGTCGTCGCCGTCCTCCTGGAGCCAACTCCCCATCCGTAAGCCTCTCCATCAGCGCTCGTCACCACGCGCCCCCGGGCGAGCTGTAGCCGACCAGCTCTGTTCGCGCCGTGGCTTCTTCCTCCTCTTGTCCCCAAGCTATGCTCGTTAACTATGCACCTTTGTAGCTCATCCGCACCTCCCTCGTCGCCTTCCTGTGCCACCCCGTGCTTGCTGCGCGTCGCTAGAGCTTTGGCCGAGCTTGAGCGGCGGCAACCGGCTCGGAACCTCGCCCCCGCGCCGATATAAGGCCCCCGAGCCCCTCCCGAGCACTCCACCAGCCTTGCCTCGCTCCACTACCCCTCCCCAGCCTCTCAAACAAGCTCGAGGAGCTCTCTATGTCCACCATCGCCGCCATGACCGCCGTCTCTGTCCGCTTCCATTCCGGCGAGCCGCGCCTCCTCCCTCCGTTCCAGCACCACCTGCAGCCTCCCCACACCACTACAAGCATCCCCGCCATTTCCATCCTCCTCTGTTGGCCTCTGGCCGCGGTCCCCATCGGCGCCCGACGCCACCGTCCTCCATGATCGAGGCAGCTGTCGTGGTTCTAAGTCTGACAGTAAAGTAGGGGGGTAGGAATGTAGAGGCAAGATCCTAGCTACGGTGAGATTGTGCACGCAAGATGTACGAGTTCAGGCCCTTCGCAGAGGAAGTAACAACCCTATGTCTCGGTGCCCAGAGGCTCGGTCGATTGGAATATGCGTGAAGTTACAGGGGGTGCGAACCCTTGTGCCTGAGGAGGGGGTGGCTTATATAGAGTGCGCCGGACCCCTCTAGCCCTCAATTACACAGGGTTTAAGGTACATAAATGTGAGTGTTACTAATAACGCCAACAACAAATATACATGAATGACTATTAAGTCTATAGGGTAACGCTTGACCGTTGCCATTTAGGGTGACTTTAGATCTTCTATTTGTCGAGTGATTGTTGTTGCGGTCGAGTGAGTACTCCTTGGTCGAGTGAACTTAAATCTTCCAAGTGGAGTGTTTATGGTCGAGTGAATGATGGTATCCCTCGAATGCTTATGACTTTAGTCCAATGTCCTTGGGGAGGGTGTCTAGGTCAGGCCTATGACCCTACCCTAGGTACATGTCATCATCATTAGCCCCCGAATGGTTTAGGGTTCGAGTGGGAAAAGGAGTGGAAGTTGGTCCCGACTCTGTTACATGCTGCAGAAGTATTTTCCTTAGACTGATGAGTTATGCGACAACTTTGACTTCATTTTCAGTCGCATGAACTTTTGCTGATAAGCTTCGAGTGTTGATATGAAAGAAATCTTTAGTCTGACAGGTTGCTCTGCAGTTCCCGCACCTTGCGGGATTCGAAATTTTGGGAAGCGCGTGGGACGGAAGAGGCCGCAGTAATCGGGATGGATTAGGCAAAGGCACCTCAATCACCGCACCACCTTTTTCGCCATGTACCGAGCGAGCGACAGTTGCGGGATTTTACATGATTGCCTGGGGCCAGTCGTCAGTCACTCGAAAATGACTCCATAGAAGACGTTGGGTTGGGGAATTTTGCACAGTGCGCCTCAATTTCTCCTTCTTCCTCCTCTGCTTCTCCACCACTACCGCTTCCGCTCTCGACGCCGCCTCCCGCCCGTGCGCCCCTTGCTGTGATGGCGAAGGACAAGACGGCGGCGCTGGAGCGCGCAAAGAAGGGAGAAGCGAAGGGGAAGGGCAAGAGACCGACAGGAGCGGGTCGTCGTCGAGATCTGGCTTGCCATGCGGTTGGGTTCAGGGCGACTGGATCTGATCCACAATCGTGTTGGATGACTTGCAAGACCTGGCCGAGAGCGGACTGATTGAGCATGATTCCTGGAGGCTCCCGGGGGATGAAACTGAGCTGCAGCCTCAGGAGGGTGAGTGTGTCTTACTCGCCACTCACGTCGACCGCGGATTTTCTTTTCCCCCACATCCCTTTTTCCGTGCATTCCTGAACTCCTTCGGAGCCCAACTCCACCATTTCTCTCGCAACACTATCACGTACCTTGCGGCCTATGTTTCCTTGTGTGAGAATTTCCTGGGCCGCCGACCGCCCTGGGGTCCGTTTAAGCACATCTTCACATGCTGCTCGCAGACTGTGAAAAAGGCTAGCCCGAGTGACGAGAAAACCCAGGTGATCCAGATGTGTGCGGGTTTAGGTATCCAGATGAGGGGGAAGAGCACTTTTCCCGCGATGACTCTCCCTAACTCGGTTAGAGGGTGGCAATCGACTTGGTTTAATTGCAAAGACAAGCCGACCCCTAGTCATTCAACTGATCTCCCCCTTTTCCTTAGTGTGAGTCCAGAAACCTACTTCCTTGAGAGTGACTCTAGCAGAGAAGGTGGAGGTGTCCATGTTGATGGAGCGAGTAGTTCAGCTGATCCATGAGGGTGTGACTGGTATGGATCTGCTCGAGGTATTCCTCAGTCGACGTATTCAGCCCCTCCAGGCTCATGATCACTCCATGTGGATGTACTCAGGGATTGAAGATTCCACTCGGATCCACCCGGAGGACGTTGATGAGAAGACGGTGGCACAGTGGGTGCAAAGCATGACAGGGAACAAGGATAACCCTAGGGGGTCCCAAAGAGTTTTACCATTCGACACCAACAATCAACCAGACAAGGTTTGTCCCTTATCTCCGAGTGTTTTTCATTCTGACTTGTAGTTGTTCACTGAGTCGACCATCCTTTGGTCACCTCTTTTGCTTCACAGGTTTATACAGAGACGTACTCAATGTCGAACAGGGAGCAAGAGCAGTACTAGGAAGGAGAAGAAAGTGGAGGTGAAAGCATGGATTGGCAATCTGATGGAGGAGAAGAGGAGGAGGAAAGCGAGGAATCGAGCAGTGGTGAAGAAGTCGAGTCACCACCTCGCAACAAAAAGTGTTCCAAACATAAGCACGACCCAGGAAGTATCCGCGATGAAGTAGCTAAGTCGACCGGACAGACTTCCAAGCGCACTCGGACCTCTTACCCTGTGCCAACCGAGAAGGCTCCAAAGCATCCAAAAGTTGCAGAACCAAAGCCTCGGAAGACCCTGCCCAAGATCATGATCGACGTCCCCGTCGCTTCTACGTAAGTGTCTTGCCCCCACTTTTCGATCAAGGACTTGTGATGTCGACTCTCTTTCTCATTTGTCCGAGTGAATCCTGAAACTTGCAGGGCTGCTACTTCTGGGACTTTTACTTACAGGGATGATGACGAGGATGTGGAAGACGCGGTCACTTCTAACCCGGGTATGACTTTTGCAAATTTGTCTTTGCTTTCTCAGCAATTTTGTTGGTCGAATGAATTCTGATGGTTAATTCTTTTTTGCAGCTCCTCCCAATGTCATTGATCTTCCAGGTGACGACGAGGATGTGTTGCTGAGGCCCAGGAGGAGTAAGAAGACATCAACTAGCAAGGTGCCCTAGTCGACACTTGTGACGGAGCCGGTGATCCAGGAGACTGGCGATGCCAACCGAGCTTCTGTGACTTTTGCCGTACCATTGTCGACTGCTCAGATCCCAGCCGATACACCGTCTCCAATCTTCACTATGCATCGCGTCCCGGAGGACCAAGTGGGTGCTGACAAGGAGGCTATACGCCAGGCAGGCATCATGATGGAGCAGATGAAGGTGGTTCGGGGGTCCAGTCAAGCTGCTTATGATGCCAGCTCAGCTCTCCGGAGCAACGTCCAGGTTGGATTACCAACTGATCCCTTAGCTTGTCGCTTGTTCTGTTAGGATATGCTACCTGAAAATTTTCCTTGTGCATCTTTTCGTCAGTCTGTATTTTGCACTTGTACACCCACTGGGTGTTTAATTTATTGCCGGATAGTTCCACTGCATAGTTTTGCTTCTTCAATTGACTAGACTGTGTTGATTGAGTCTTTGAACCAGTGGGGGCACGCTGAGTGCACCCACTGGGTGTAGTCCCCGAGACCATAGTTGACTGCGGGCAGTTGGCTATGGTTTGAGAATCAGAACTTATGCACTCGGTCTGAACGGATCATGTCGAGTGTAACTTGAACCAGTGGGGGCACGCTAAGTGCACCCACTGGGTGTAGTCCCCGAGACTACTGTTGAATGTTTTATTTAGTAGTAGTCTGAGAACTCTTTTCACTCGGGAGTCCACTGATGTAACACTTGTTGATTTCAGAAATCCTGTGAGCTTATGTCCAAATTTTCCGCATTCAAGGAGAAGCAGAGACAACTCAATCTTGACCTGGAGCTGGCTAAGCAGAACTTGCAGAAGGCCAAAGATGAGACAGCCGGTATGGAAGGTAACAACCGGTCGATTGTTTATCTTGGCCGACTCACAAGTCATTTCCTCGTTCTTCTGTCTGACCCGGGTGCCTATCTTTCAGAGAAAATGAAGCAGGCTCTGGCGAAAAAGGACCTCGATCTTGCTACTGCACAAAGGGAGGCTCAGGAAAAGACTGCGCTTGCTGACAAGAAACTGGCCTTAGTCGGGGCGCTGGAGGAAGAAATCACCAAGCTGAAGGCATCTCTTAATGAATCCAACCGAGAAGCGACCCGTTTGAAGAAGGATAAAGTGGCCCTGAATGATAAGATTGAAGGCACTTCTCATAAGAGAAATGGTCTGGAAACTTATATGGGGGCACTCGCCAAGAAGCTATTCCTCATGCTCGAAGATATTCTTCCTTGTCCGACTGTTTAGCCTTCGTCAATTCACTATGCGACCGTTGACTCATTATCTCTTTGCGCTTGTAGAATTCTGCCAAAACTTTGAAGAAGAAACCGGATGGATCGAGACAGGCCTAGACCCAATCCTTTCCCCTATTGGTGATGAGGCTGCCATGAACGTGCTCTGGCTGGAATCCCGTGTTGCCAGTGTTACAGACTATCTTGCTCGTCTGAAGGTTGCGGTGTCGCAGATCGACTCAGCGCTTTGGCCTCAGAAGACGCTCCAGAATGACCTAGAGTCTTCGATGACTCGACTCAATGAGATCCCCGGCCGAGTGCAGGAGTGGAAGAAGTCGGCTGCTCACTGCGGTGCTAACGTAGCTCTGTCGCTAGTTCGAGTCCACTGCAAGGAAGCCAAGGAGGAAAAGCTAGTAGTGATCACGGTTTCCAATACCAGAAAACACAACTTCCAGTCCTTCATAGAAACTTTTATTGCCGCCGCCACTCGAATTGCAGATGGGATCGACCTGGACGAATTTGTCGAGCCTGCCAGTCCTCCTGTGGAGTGAACAAACTTTTATGATCCGATTAAATTTGCCTCGGTATGCCGAGTGGTTTTTGTAACCGCTTAAACTTCTTCGAGCCTGATGCTTGAGTACCTTAAACTGCGATCTGGAACCTCGTAGGATTTATCTGAACTTGGTTGCTTTTGGGATCTTTTGACTCTTTGAGTAGAACGTGTTTCTTCAATTTGAGTTGCTACTGACTTTGTGATGCAGCTCAGTCGAGTGAACCATGGACAAAGGTACTTAGTGTTGCCCATGGCCTGCACCTTGTCGTCCTTGCGGATCAGGATGGAAAAAATGTTGTATTTGTGTCGAAGCTCTAAGGATAGGTCATGGTCGACCTGCACCTCGTCGTCCTTGCGGAAAAGGATGGAGCGAGCGTTGTATTTATGTCGTAGCTCCGAGGATGAGGTCGTAGTCGACCTGTACCTCATCGTCCTTGCAGATAAGGATGAAGCGAACGTTGTATTTGTGTCGAAGCTCCAAGGACAGATTGTGGTCGACCTGCTCCTCGCCGTCCTTGCGGATAAGGATGGAGCGTGTTTTAAAACTTAGGCGAGTAATGGACTGCAGCTAAGCCCCGAGTAGGAGGGTTGCTCACCACTCGGTGGGATTTTTTAAACTTGGGCGAGTACTGGACTGCAGCTAAGACCCCGAGTGGGTGGGTTGCTCACCACTCGGTAGGATTTTTTAATCTTAGGCGAGTACTGGACTGCAGCTAAGCCCCCGAGTGGGAGGGTTTCTCACCACTCGGTAGGATTTTTTAAACTTAGGCAAGTACTAGACTGTAGCTAAGCCCCCGAGTGGGAGGGTTGCTCACCACTCGGTAGGATTTTGTTAAAACTTAGGTGAGTACTGGACTGCAGCTAAGCCCCCAAGTGGGAGGGTTGCTCACCACTCGGTAGGATTTTTTTAAACTTAGGCAAGTACTGGACTGCAGCTATGCATCCGAGTGGGAGGGTTGCTCACCACTCGGTAGGATTTTTTAAACTTAGGCGAGTACTGGACTGCAGCTAAGCCCCCGAGTGGGAGGGCTGCTCACCACTCGGTAGGATTTTTTTAAACTTAGGCGAGTACTGGACTGCAGCTAAGCCCCCGAGTGGGAGGGTTGCTCACCACTCGGTAAGATTTTTTAAACTTAGGCGAGTACTGGACTGCAGCTAAGCCCCCGAGTGGGAAGGTTGCTCACCACTCGGTAGGATTTTTTTTTGAACTTAGGCGAGTACTGGACTGCAGCTAAGCCCCCGAGTGGGAGGGTTGCTCACCACTCGGTAGGATTTTTTTAACTTAGGCGAGTACTGGACTGCAGCTAAGCCCCCGAGTGGGAGGGTTGCTCACCACTCGGTAGGATTTTTTTAAACTTAGGCGAGTAGTGGACTGCAGCTAAGCCCCCGAGTGGGAGGGTTGCTCACCACTCGGTAGGATTTTTTAAACTTAGGAGAGTACTGGACTGCAGCTAAGCCCCCGAGTGGGAGGGTTGCTCACCATTCGGTAGGATTTTTTAAACTTAGACGAGTACTAGACTGCAGCTAAGCCCTCGAGTGGGATGGTTGCTCACCACTCGGTAGGATTTTTTAAACTTAGGAGAATCAGGTTCGCAGCTAACCCCTGAATTGGAGACATGCTCTCCACTCGGTGGGATTTTAATTTTTGGAACTTAGGCGAATCGGATTCGCGACTAAGCCACCCATTGGGGGATTTTGAACACATGCATAAGAAATAACAACCATTTAGGAGACTGCAAAACCTTGTCTTTGATAAACAAACTGAAAGGTACTTCTTATTACATCTCGACAGTCCGAATTATTAAGTGTTAAAGTGGCGGAGAAGCTCCGCATTCCAGGCGCGTGGCTCATCTTTCTTGTGTTCCACATCCTACAGGTGATATGCACCATTGTGGAGCACCTTGGTGATGATGAAGGGCCCTTCCCAGGCAGGGGCGAGCTTGTGTGGTCGTTGCTGGTCCACTCGGAGAACTAGGTCTCCTTCCTGAAATGCTCGACCCCTGACGTTTCTGGCGTGAAAGCGCCGCAGATCTTGTTGATAGATGGTCGACCGGATCAGCGCCATCTCTCTTTCCTCTTCCAGAAGGTCAACAGCATCTTGACGGGCATGTTCTGCTTCGGCTTCTGAGAAGAGTTCCACTTGTGGGGCATTATGAAGCAAATCATTCGGTAGCACGGCCTCGGCTCCATAAACCAGGAAGAAGGGAGTTCGACCAGTCAACCGATTTGGCGTTGTCCTCAGGCCCCACAGTACTGATGGTAACTCGTCTACCCAGGCGCCGGCCGCATGCTTGAGATCTCGCATTAACTTGGGCTTCAACCCTTGGAGGATCAAACCATTTGCTCTTTCTACTTGTCCGTTCGACTGCGGGTGAGCGACTGAAGCATAATCGACCCGAGTGCGTTGGGAAGCACAAAAAGCTCTGAATTCGTCTGAATCAAAGTTTGAACCATTGTCTGTGATGATGCTATGCGGGACTCCAAACCTGAATGTTAGCCCCCTGATGAAGCTGACGATAGTGCTCGAATCGGAGCTTTTGATGGGCTTGGCTTCAATCCATTTAGTGAACTTGTCGACTGCAACAAGTAGGTGAGTGAAACCACTTCTGCCAGTCCTCAAGGGTCCAACCATATCCAACCCCCACACGGCAAATGGCCAGACGAGTGGAATGGTCTTCAAGGCTGAAGCAAGCTTGTGAGACATGTTGGAGTAGAACTGGCAACCTTCACACTTGTCGACTATTTCCTTTGCCATTTCATTTGCTCGCGGCCAGTAAAAACCTTCTCAGAATGCTTTGGCCACTATTGTCCGTGAGGACGGAAGGTGACCAAAGGTCCCCGAGTGGATATCATTCAGAATCATTCGACCTTCTTCTGGGGTAATGCATCGCTGAGCAACTCCAGCCACACTTTCTCTGTACAGTCGACCGCTTATCACGGTGAAGGCTTTGGATCGACGGACGATTTTTCGCGCTTCATCTTCGTCTTCTAGCAGCTCTTTCCTGACAATATATGCTATGTACGATACAGTCCAATCGGGAATGACGACCAAACTTCCATGACTAGGTCGACCACACCTGGGACTTCAACTTCAGTCGGATCAGTGGAACTCTTAGGTTGCGAGGGCTCTTCCTTGAAGGGATCTTCCTAGACTGATGGTGTGTGAAGATGCTCTAAGAACACATTGCTGGGAATGGGCTCTCGCTCAGAACCTATCTTAGCCAGGTCATCTGCTGCCTGGTTCTTCAGTCGGGGAATATGGTGGAGCTCTAGACCTTCAAACTTATTTTCTAACTTTCTAACTGCATTGCCATAGCCAGTCATAGCTGGGCTTCTGACATCCCACTCTTTCATCACTTGATTAACCACCAAATCCGAGTCGCCGAAGACCATTAGGCGACGGACGCCGAGTGAAATGGCCATTTGCAACCCATACAAAAGAGCTTCGTACTCAGCCTCATTGTTGGAGGAATCAATGTGAATCTGAAGGACATAACTAAGTATGTCGCCTCGCGGGGATACTAGAACAACTCCACACTAGAACCACTCAACATTTTGGACCCATCAGAGAACATAGTCCAATGTTCCAACTGGACTTGAGTCGGTTGTTGCTGTTCAATCCACTCGACGAGGAAATCTGCTATTTCCTGGGATTTGATTGCTTTCTTTGCCTCAAACTTGATATCCAATGGAAGGAGTTCAATCGCCCACTTTGCCACTCGACCAGTTGCATCTCTATTGTTCAGAATTTCTGACAATGGAGCGTCGCTGACGACTGTGATGGAGTGATCTGAGAAATAATGTGCCACCTTCTTTGCAATCAAGTAAATTCCATAGACCAACCTTTGGTAATGTGGATACCTCTGCTTGGATGGAGTTAAGACTTCAGAAATATAGTACATTGGGCACTAAACTTTATGGATTTTACCTTCTTCTTCCTGCTCGACCATGAGTACTATACTGGCAACTTGTCCAGTGGCTGCAATATAAAGCAGCAAAGGCTCCTTGCTACTTGGAGCAGCGAGCACCGACTAGGTAGAAAGCAGGGTTTTGAGCTCTGCAAACATTGCGTCAGCTTCAGGAGTCCACTCGAACTTATCAGATTTCTTCATCAATCGGTAAAGAGGTAATGACTTTTCACCGAGACGAGAGATGAACTGACTCAAGGCGGCCGAACAACCAGTAAGCTTTTGAATGTCGTTTATGCACACAAGGTGCTTCATTCGGAGTATTGCATCGACTTTCTCTGAGTTCGCGTCAACTCCTCATTCGAAAACAAGGAAACCGAGTAACTTGCCACCTGGAACTCCAAATGTACACTTTGACGGGTTAAGCTTGATATCATATCTTCTCAGATTGGCAAAGGTTTCAGCGAGGTCAGTCAGTAGGTCGGAACCTTTACGTGACTTAACCACGATGTCATCAATGTACGCCTCCACATTCCGACTGATTTGAGTGAGCAAGCACTTCTGTATCATGCGCATGGATGTGGCGCCAGCATTCTTGAGACCAAAGGGCATGGTAACATAGCAAAAGCACCCGAATGGGGTGATAAAGGTTGTCTTGATTTCATCGGGCCCATACAGTCGGATCTGATTATACCCAGAATATGCGTCCAAAAAGGACTGTCGCTCACATCCCGCAGTTGAGTCGACTATTTGTTCGATGCGGGATAGAGGAAAATGATCCTTTGGGCAGACCCAATTTATATGCTTGAAGTCAATACACATACGAAGTGAATCATCCTTCTTGGGAACCATGACGACATTAGCGAGCCACTCGGAATGGTAAATTTCTCAGATAAACTCAGCTGCCAGAAGCCGAGCCACTTCTTCGCCAATCGCCTTTTGCTTCTCCACGGTGGACCGTCGGAGATACTCTTTCACAGGTTTAACTTTTGGATCGACTCGCAAACGGTGCTCAGCCAGCTCCCTGGGTACACCTGGCATGTCAGACGGTTTCCATGCGAAGATGTCCCAGTTCTCACGGAGGAACTGGATGAGCGCTTCTTCCTATTTGCTGTCGAGTGTAGTTGATATATGAGTTGGAGCAGCATTGAGATTAGTCGGGTGAATATGGACTGACTTTGTTTCACCAGTCGACTTAAATGCAGACTCTGAAGCAGGCTTCTTAGCTCTCAACAAATCACTCGGATCTGTTGTCTTCTTGTATTCTTCTATTTCAATTGCTGCCATCTGTTCATCGGCGATCTTTGCGCCCTTCTAGAAGCACTCTTCTGCTCGCTGCCGATTACCAGTGACTGTAATCACGGCTCGAGGGCCAGGCATCTTGAGCTTGAGATACACATAACATGGTCGAGCCATGAAACAGGCATATGCAGTTCTGCCCAGGATAGCATGATAGGCACTGTGAAAATCCACGACTTCAAATGTCAACTTTTCCTTCCGGTAATTCTTTAAATCGCCGAAAGCCACGTCAAGGGTGATCTGGCCGAGTGAATCTGCCTTCTTCCCTGGTATAACTCTGTGAAACCACATGTTACTCTCACTGAGCTTGGACATCGGAATTCCCATCCCATGGAGGGTCTCAGCATACAAGATGTTCAACCCGCTGCCTCCATCCATCAATACTTTGGTCAGTCGGGTGCCTCCAACGACCGGGTCAACCACCAACGCTTGCCTCCCTCTGGTGGCAACATGCGGCGGGTGATCTGACTGGTCGAATGTAATGGGAGTCTTTGACCATTTCAGATACGTCGGTGTTGCAGGAGCAACCATGTTCACTTCCCTGTTGATGACTTTCAGTCGACTTTTACTCTCAACATCAGCAAAAATCACCAAAGTGGAATTGATATTGGGAAAACCATCATCATCCTCTTCCTTGTCCTCATCTTTATCAGACTCTTTTTCCTTCTCACTTGGTTGTTTTTCTCTGAACTATTGTATAAGGACTCGGCACTGTCGAGTGGTATGTTTATGATAGATGAGATTTCCCTCTTCATCCTTCTTGATGTGAATGTGACATGGTAAATCCAACACATCGTTGCCGGCTGCATCTTTCACCTTCTTGGGGTCCAGGGCCCTTTAGGTTTTCCTTTAGCCTTTCCTTGGGTTGCGACTGCAACCTCACCAGGTGCTGCAGGCTCTGCTTTGCGCTTCTGCTTCCGATTGGAATTTCCTCCTCCAGTGTCCTGGCCAACCGGTTTACTCTCGCCACTGCGGAGTCGGTCTTCCTCTTCGCCATTAGCGTACCGAGTGACTATCTCCATCATTCGAGTCAAAGATATATCTCCTGTCCGACCGAATTTCAGGTTAAGCTCCCGATACCGGATGCCCTCCTTGAAGGCGCAAACTGCTTGATGATGAGACACATTCTCTACAGTGTGGTGTAAAGTGGTCCATCTCTGGATGTAATCCCTCAAAGTTTCATTCGCATTTTGCACGCAGTGCTGCAATTGTGCCAATCCTGCTGGTCGTTTGCACGTGCCCTCAAACGTTCTGACAAACACTCGGGCCAACTCTTCCCAACTGAAAATACTGCCTGGAGCCAACTGCTTCAACCAAGCTCTAGCTGACCCTTCAAGCATCAGGGGAAGATGCTTCATGGCAACTTCATCATTTCCTCCCCCGATCTGCATAGCCACTCGGTAATCTTCAAGCCAGGTGTCGGGCTTTGATTCACCAGTGAAATTACTAACCCCAGTCGCCAACCTGAAGTTGGGAGGGATCTCCACAGCTCTGATGGCTCTGCTAAAACACTCGGGACCAGAAACATGAACCCTGTTTACAATCGGGCAATCTCTGTCTTGCCCTTCCCTCTGTGCTCGATTCCTGTCTACTAAACCTTGCACCAAAATTGACCTTGCGTCAAACCCTGGCTCCCTTGGGTCGACCGGCCTTCTTCGCTCTTTGTTGTACGGGTGCCTATCATCATAATGCCGGGGCACGTATGATTCGCCCCTCAGAGGGGGTGTAGGCACTCGACAACGGTCATCGCGGTCGAGCCAACGATCTTGTTGCTCATGATTCCGACCCAAATATTGCCCTTGACGATGCCCACGTACTTCACGCCGCGGAGGCAATCTTGGGCTGTGAGCCGACTTGACGGTATCAGCCACCACAGATCTGCTATGGATCCTATTGCGTGACTGAGAAACCGCCGTGTTCTGCTCTCTGATGTCTACTACACAACCTTCTTCTTGTAGACGTTGTTGGGCCTCCAAGTGCAGAGGTTTGTAGGACAGTAGAAAATTTCCCTCAAGTGGATGACCTAAGGTTTATCAATCTGTAGGAGGCGTAGGATGAAGATGGTCTCTCTCAAGCAACCCTGCAATCAAATAACAAAGAGTCTCTTGTGTCCCCAACACACCCAGTACAATGGTAAATTGTATAGGTGCACTAGTTCGGCGAAGAGATGGTGATACAAGTGCAATATGGATAGTAGATGTAGGTTTTTGTCATCCGAAAATATAAAAAGAGCAAGGTAACAAGTAATAAAAGTGAGCGTAGACGGTATTGCAATGCGTTAAAACAAGGCCTAGGGTTCATACTTTCACTAGTGCAAGTTCCCTCAACAATAATAACATAATTGGGTCATATAACTATCCCTCAACATGCAACAAAGAGTCACTCCAAAGTCACTAATAGCGGAGAACGAACAAAGAGATTATGGTAGGGTACGAAACCACCTCAAAGTTATTCTTTCCAATCAATCCGTTGGGTTATTCCTATAACTGTCACAAACATCCCTAGAGTTCGTACTAGAATAACACCTTAAGACACAAATCAACCAAAACCCTAATGTCACCTAGATACTCCAATGTCACCTCAAGTATCTGTGGGTATGATTATACGATATGCATCACACAATCTCAGATTCATCTATTCAACCAACACATAGGACCTCAAAGAGTGCCCCAAAGCTTCTACCGGAGAGTCAAGATGAAAACGTGTGCCAACCCCTATGCATAGATTCCCAAGGTCACAGAACCCGCATGTTGATCACCAAAACATACATCAAGTGGATCAATAGAATACCCCATTGTCACCACGGGTATCCCATGCAAGACATACATCAAGTGTTCTCAAATCCTTAAAGACTCAATCCGATAAGATAACTTCAAAGGGAAAGCTCAATCCATTACAAGAGAGTAGAGGGGAGAAACATCATAAGATCCAACTATAATAGCAAAGCTTGCGATACATCAAGATCATTCCACCTCAAGAACACGAGAGATAGAGAGATCAAACACATAGCTACTGGTACATACCCTCAGCCCCGAGGGAGAACTACTCCCTCCTCGTCATGGAGAGCGTCGGGATGATGAAGATGGCCACTGGAGAGGGATTTCCCCCTCCGACAGGGTGCCGGAACGGGTCTAGATTGGTTTCCGGTGGCTACGGAGGCTTCTGTCAGCGGAACTCACGATCTATTGTGCTCTCCAAAGTTTTTAGGGTATATGGGTATATATGGGAGGAAGAAGTACGTTGGTGGACCTCGGGGCTGTCCACGAGGCAGGGGGCGCGCCCAGGGGGGTGGGTGAGCCCCCCACCCTCGTGGGCAGCCCAGAACTCTCCTGGTCCATCTCCGATACTCTGTGGGCTTCTTTTGGTCCAAAAATAAGTTCCGTGAATTTTCAGGTCAAGTGCACTCCATTTGATTTTCCTTTTCTGCGATACTCTAAAACAAGGAAAAAAATAGAAACTGGCACTAGGCTCTGGGTTAATAGGTTAGTCTCAAAAATAATATAAAAGTGCATAATAAAGCCCATAAAACATCCAAGGTTGATAATATAATAGCATGGAACAGTCAAAAATTATAGATACGTTGGAGAAGTATCACTCTCCTGCTGCTCGGAGCAGCGCTCTGATCTGCATTAAACCTCTACCAGCTTCCGACTGGGAGGGCTGAATGGATTCTGCTATACGGGCTGTAGCAGTAAGATTCTGAATCGGAGTGCGGTATACCTGTGGTTCCAGTGGAAATAATTGCCGTTGTCGTCGACTGGACTCGGGGATCTACCTTTGTGCACGCTCGTCGAGTGATCGCTGAAGATTCTCGAGTTGAGTGCACTCAACCAAAGTGGATAAACACACTGCCTCCAAGGCCCGAGCCTCAGAGGTCTCTCCAACAACGGTCATGTGTAGGGCCTCCACATTGCGGTGGTGAAGTTCCTCCCTCTGCTGAGAAGAGAGAATTTCAGGATGATACTCTTCGTGGATACGCGATGGCTCGCCACCGCCATCATTGCCATCGTTGCGACGCATGCCAGGTGGGCTGCGGGGCGTATCGGCCATCAGGACTTCAGCCGCGGGGTCGCTGTTATTGCACTCGGACAAGGTCTTGACGGAGCCAGTCGAACAGGACGTAGAGAGATTCGTCGGGCTTGATTGCCGCGGCTTGAGGGGTGGCCGACTGACGTTCCACAGCGTGCTTCACCCACCGCTGAAGCCGCAACCGACCGGATCGCTTGCAACGGCGAGCAGCAGGGAGTGAAGGTACTGCGGGAGCCAACGGATACCGGGTCGACGGCTGACGCAGTAGGACGCCATGAACGCACGCATGAAAGTGCGTCGCTCCATGAACGGGAAGCGCCTCGACGTCGAGAGGAGCTTCTTGAAGCCAAGCGGAGTCGTCGGCGATGAAGACGAGCGCGCCGAGACGGATCTTGCGGCCCTCAGCCAAACCTCCGCTTGAAACCATGATGAAAGGACTCGAAGAGATCGCAACCTCATTGGAAAGTCGCTAAGACACCTGCCCCATGGTGGGCGCCAACTATCGCGGTTCTAAGTCTGACAGTAAAGTAGGGAGTAGGAATGTAAAGGCAAGATCCTAGCTACGGTGAGATTGTGCACGCAAGATGTACGAGTTCAGGCCCTTCGCGGAGGAAGTAACAACCCTACGTCTCGGTGCCCGGAGGCTCGGTCGATTGGAATATGCGTGAAGTTAGAGGGGGTGCGAACCCTTGTGCCAGAGGAGGGGGTGGCTTATATAGAGTGTGTCGGACCCCTCCAGCCCTTAACTACACAGGGTTTAAGGTACATAAAGGTGGGCGTTACTGATAACGCCAACAATAAAGATACATGAATGACTATTAAGTCTATAGGGTAACAACTGACCATTGCCATACAGGGTGACTTTAGATCTTCTATCTGTCGAGTGATTCTTGTTGCGGTCGAGTGAGTACTCCTTGGTTGAGTGAACTTGAATCTTCCGAGTGGAGTGTTTATGGTCGAGTGAATGATGGTATCCCTCGAATGATTATGACTTTAGGCCAATGTCCTTGGGGAGGGTGTCTAGGTCAGGCCTATGACCCTACCCTAGGTACATGTCATCGTCAGCAGCCACCACTCTGGTCTTCCCCGGCGTACGCGAAGACCCTGGATGGATGCGCCTCTCCGTCCCGCGCAGTTTGGTAGCCGGGGCCTCGCCAGAGGTGGTCGGAGCCGGCCAGGGCAGTCGCCGGCGTCGCGCCTCTGCCTCTCCCTCGCGGGCGAGGGCGAGGAAGAGGACGATGACCGGTCCAGCTGGCCAGGCGGGCCCCGCATCACCCCGTCCCCACCGGTCAGCCGCACGGGCGTTGACTCCGCCCTGCCCACGTGGATAAGTGGCCGGTCCCACCTGTAAGTCTCTTGTGTTGACCCAGTGGCCCCGCTGACCGTTTTTAGTGAAGGCGTATTCTGAGAAATACGCTTTCCTTTGAAGAAAACGCGTTATGTTCCTCATTCGGCTTAAAATATGTTTTCACTTTCCGAAGGCATAATCTGAGAAATGTGCTCTCTGTTTTTCAGCTCAGGGTCATGTTTGTAGAGTTATTTTTACAGATTGGTCCCTGAACTTCGTCGGGCTATAACTTTTTGCTTGCAACTCCGTTTGAGGTGAATCCAAAGCCCACGTCTTCGTTTCGTCGAGCCCGTTCCGATGGTATCATTTTTACCATGTGTTAACATTCTAAAAATGACCATTTTTCCCTTACGCTTAATCAGCCCCCACCGAGAGAGAACGTTTTCCGGCGATTCATTCCGTGAGCTTCTCGCACTTTCTTCCGAGTGATTTCTTCCACCCCAGGCAAGCCACAACCACCATTTGCATGATAGCCATGCAGTAGCATTGGTTTTCAACTTGAATCTTTAATAACTATATGTTTGTTTTGCTACTGGTGTCGTTATTTTGGTCATGCTTGTGGATCGGTGATTACCGTCATGCTATGTTTTCTTGCACTCTGTTATCATGTTCTACCTGCTAGTATTACTTTCATATTGGTCATGCTATAGCAGTACATGTTGGGTTGGTCATGTTCTTCGGTGCCTGACTGACATTGTTTACCGATTACCATTAATATGTATCGTTCCTTGTTGTTAGTTGGTTAAGTGTTTACTCGATAATGTTATGTAGCGACCAGACCTCAAACAGTCTGATCTCTGTGCTCTGGTGTCATCCCTGGATCAGTAATGCTGACACCACATAGTACTCGGAGGATTTATAGCAGAGTAGCAATCACACACTTATTACAACGAGTGTCTCATAAGAGAACTTATTACAATAAATATGGCTTAAGGCCATCTAATAACGATAACAGCGGAAGGCTTGGAAGATAAGTGAGTCCATCAACTCCAACGGCATCACTGAGTATAGAACCACGACCTAAAAACTCCTTAATCGTCGTCTGAAAAGTCTGCAACATTAACGTTGCAGCCCGAAAACGGGTCAACACATGGAATATGCTGGCAAGGTAACACATAGAGAGTAATGGAATGAAACAGCTATACTATATGCATATTTGGCTGGTGGAAAGCTCTATGGTTACAGTTTTGCGTAAAGCCAATTTTTCCCTACTTCAAAGGAATAAAATTTAATTACTATCATGGTGGTTGTTAAACATTGAGAATGGTTGACAGCATCCTCAATCCCAATTAAGCATCATCATTAAACATAACCCAACAAAATTAATTTTAGAGTAACATGTTGAGATTCACATGATAATCCAAGTACTAGATACTCAAGATGTCCATAACCGGGGACACGACTAACCATGATTAGTTTATTACACTCTGCAGAGGTTTGTGCACTTTTCCCCACAAGACTAGATCGCCTCCGTTTGGTTTCTCGCACTACATGGTGTTTGAGAAGACGGATGACCGAGACATAGTCTTTTAGAAGCGCTAGCACCTTACGATCGGGTAGACCGTACCACCTACATCCCCTACATCTGCTAGTCTACCACTGTAAGAGTTCGCACAACTTAGTCAACTATGCTAGAGCCCATAATAGCTTGTGGCTGCACATGGAAGTTTCTAGTATGAATAGTCTCATGATCCCTTTGAGCCTGGGTGGCGGTCCAAAACAAAACATGCAAGTCCTGGAATACCCAGGTGCCTCAATACACCCAGATGTGTGTTTAAGTTGCCACCTTAGATAAACCATTAATTAACAATCTCACATCTGTCATGGATATCACTCACCCAATCCACGTCTACTAGCATAGCATGGCATAATAAGCAAACGTAGAAGTAACTCCCAAAGGTTTGATAATAAATAGGTAATAGGTACTACCTCATCTACTTCCCATCACATAATTTAATTAGATCCTAATCATGCAATGTGTGAGGATTGATCTAATGCAATAAAACTGGGTAGTAGGAAAGGTATGATCAAAGTGTTACTTGCCTTGTTGATGATCCGGGAAACCTAATGATTCGAAGTAACAGGCGGCGCACTCCGGGTACTCTATCGCAAACAAACAAACAAGAATACAATAAGTACTCATCTAATGCACATGTAAAACTCAAATAAGAGATCTAACCAGAAGGTTCAACTTAAGAACTCCGGTTGGCAAAAAGAATCCAATCGAACAAAGCAACCAAAATCCAACGGCGAAAGAAAGCAACTTCGTTCTAGTAATCTGGATCTAGGGCAAATTTTACAGTAGCAAAATCTTGTTTAAGTTGGTTAAACGGATAGAGGGTTTCGAGACGAATCTCTAGGCGCTTGAATCGCCTGATTCTGATAAACGAGCGAAAAGTTATACTAAAACGAAAATCGGATCAGGAATCACGATCAGAAAAATCGCGGATTTAATCCGAGAAAAAGAAAAACGACGAACGCCGACTTTTTTTCTCTCTTTTTTTGGCACGGAAAACGAGGCGCGACGAACCTCGGCGGCGGGATCCGGCGACGGCGGCTAGCGGGCTAGGGTTTGGGGGCTGGCTAGGGTTTCTCCCCCCGGGGACGGGCCTCGGCTTATAAAGGCCTCCCGGGTTGGTGTCCAGGTCGGACATGGCCCGTTAAGTCGTTCGCTTTTCTTTTATATATCGCTCGGAAGAAAAATAAAAAGAAATACTAAACGGACTCCAAATATTCCGAAATAAATTTTCACGGGCTTCTAAAATCAAGCCGCACAAGCTGAACATTTATTTGGTACCTAAATGCAATTTTGAAAAATGCACTTTTTTCCTAAATTCAAATAAAACATCGAGAAACTCCAAAATAAAATCTTATTTGATTTTATTATTAAATCCTCAATATTTCTTTATTTTGGGAAAGTCATTTTATTCGCTCTCTCATATTTTTGTAGTAGAAATAATTGATGATAAAATAAATAAAATCAAATGATCCTATTCTCAAAATTTGAGAAAACTCAAATATGAAAATAACGAAATCCCCAACTCTCTCCGTGGGTCATTGAGTTGCATAGAATTTTTAGGATCAACCAAAATGCAAAATAAAATATGATATGCATGATGATCTAATGTATAACATTCCAAATTGAAAATTTGGGATGTTACAAACCTATCCCCCTTAAGATGAATCTCGCCCTCGAGATTCGGGTTGGCTAGAAAATAGGTGAGGGTGGTCTTTGAGCAAATCTTCCTCTCGCTCCCAGGTGGCTTCATCCTCCGTGTGGTGGCTCCACTGAACTTTTCAAAACTTAATAACCTTGCTGCGAGTAACTCGGTTGGCAAACTCGAGAATCTTGACTGGTTTCTCGTCGTAGATCAAATCGTTATCCAACTGAATAGTTTCCAAAGGCACTGTGTCTCTCAACGGTATGTCAGCCATGTCCGCGTGACATTTCTTTAACTGAGAAACGTGGAACACATCATGTACTCCTGAAAATCCTTCGGGCAATTCCAACTTGTAGGCCACTTCTCCCATACGTTCCAAAACTCGATATGGTCCTACAAATCGTGGCGCTAACTTCCCTTTTACTCCAAAACGCTTTGTTCCTCGAAGTGGAGATACTCAAAGATAAGCTCTATCTCCGACTTCGTAAACAGTCTCCTTGCGTTTAGAATCTGCATAACTCTTCTGTCTGGACTGGGCTACCTTGAGCCTATCTCGAATCAACTTCACCTTCTGTTCAGACTCTTTAATCAAGTTAGGTCCAAACAACTGGCGGTCTCCAACTTCGTCCCATGACAGCGTCCTGCACCTCCTTCCGTACAAAGCTTCAAAAGGGGCCATCTTTAAACTGGTTTGGTAACTGTTGTTGTAAGAGAACTCTGCATATGGCAAATTATCGTCCCAAGTAGATCCGTAATCTAGCGCACATGCTCTCAGCATATCCTCCAAAATCTGATTGACTCTCTCGGTCTATCCATCTGTCTGTGGATGAAAAGCTGTACTGAATTCTAGCCTGGTACCCAAAGTTTTGTGCAATTTCTTCCAGAACTTTGAGGTAAACTAGGTTCCTCTATCTGATACGATACTCCTCGGAACTCCATGCAGACATACTATTCTGGTCATGTATATCTTTGCCAACTTAGCACTGGTATAAGTGGTCTTTACTGGGATGAAATGAGCTACTTTCGTCAATCGATCGACTACAACCCAAATCGAGTCATAGCCTGAACGAGTCCTGGGCAATCCCGTGATAAAATCCATGCCTAGCTTATCCCACTTCCATTCGGGTATCGGCAATGGTTGTAACAATCCTGCTGGCTTCTGATGCTCTGCCTTTACTCTCTGGCATACATCACAAACTGCTACATACTCCGCAATATCCTTCTTCATTCCGGTCCACTAGAAAATATCCTTCAAATCCAAATACATCTTGGTATTTCCTGGGTGAATCGAATACGGTGAGTCGTGTGCCTCTTGCAGTATCAACTTTCTGATCTCCGGGTCGTTGGGCAAGTAAACGCGGTCTTCAAACCATAGGGTGTCGTGCTCATCCTCACGAAATCCTTTAGCTTTTCCTTTGCTCAGTTTCTCCTTTATAGCGGCAATCTCTTTGTCAGCTTTCTGAGCTTCTCTGATTCTATCCATCAAAGTTGACTGAATCTCCAATGCTGCTACATAGCCTCTCGGAACTATTTCCAAACATAGTTCACGAAGATTTTCGGCTAACTCCCTTGGTATTTCTCCCGTCATTAACGTATTGACATGGCCCTTACGGCTTAAGGCGTCTGCTACTACATTAGCCTTTCCAGGATGATAATGCAATTTCATATCATAATCCTTGATAAGCTCGAACCATCTCCTTTGTCTGAGATTCAACTCCTTCTGTGTGAAAATGTACTTCAAACTCTTATGATCCGTGTACACCTCACAATGATTTCCAATGAGAAAATGTCTCCATGTTTTCAATGCATGCACTACGGCTGCTAACTCCAAATCATGCGTGGCATAATTCAACTCATGAGGTTTCAGTTGTCTTGAGGCATATGAAACAACTCTCCCTTCCTGCATAAGCACTGCTCCAAGTCCTCGACGTGAAGCGTCGCAATACACCTCATAATCCTTGGTCTGGTCTGGCAAAATCAACACTGGTGAGGTAACCAAACGTTTCTTCAACTCCTGGAAACTAGCCTCACACTCCTCCGTCCATATGAACTTGTTATCTTTCTTCAACAACACAGTCATAGGCTTCGCAATCTTTGAGAAATTCTCAATAAATCTCCGGTAGTATCCTGCAAGTCCAAGAAAACTCCGGATCTCTCCAACTGTTGTTGGGGCTTCCCACTTGGTCACGGTTTCAACTTTAGTGGGATCAACTGCTATACCTTCTCCAGATATAACGTGTCCGAGGAATCCTACTTCCTTCAACCAAAACTCACATTTGCTGAACTTGGCGTATAATTGATGTTCTCTGAGCTTTCCAAGTACCAAACGCAAATGCTCCTTATGTTCCTCTTCATTCTTCGAATAAACCAGGATATCATCAATGAACACTACGACGAACTTATCAAAAAACTCCATAAACACTTTGTTCATCATGTTCATAAAATATGCAGGTGCGTTAGTCAGACCAAATGACATAACGGTTTACTCAATACAGCCCATACCTGGTGGTAAAAGCTGTCTTAGGAATATCCTGTTCTCGAATCTTCAACTGGTGGTATCCTGATCGCAGATCGATCTTGGAAAATAACTTAGCTCCTTGCAATCGATCAAATAGATCGTTGATCATTGGTAGTGGGTACTTGTTTTTGATCGTTACTTCATTCAATCCTCGATAATCAACAACCATCCTTAACGATCCATCCTTCTTCTCCACTAGAAGTACTGGCGATCCCCAAGGCGAAGAACTTGGGCGAATATATCCCTTATCCAGTAACTCCTTAATCTGCTTCTTAATTTCCACCAAATCCTTTGCTGGCATCCTATATGGTCTCTTTGATATTGGCCCTATGCCTGGCAATAGCTCAATCAAAAACTCAATGTCTCTATCCGGTGGCATGCCTGGCAACTCCTCTGGAAATACATCAGGGAAATGCCTTACCACCGGTACTTCCTCCTGCACAACTCCTGTTAGGAAATTTACTTGAGTCCTCTTTGGCTCATGCCGGGATACATACTTGATCCTTCTCCCTTCTGGTGTGGTAAGCAAAATTGACTTACTAGCACAGTCAATATTCCCTTCATACTTTGATAACCAATCCATGCCTAATATCACATCCAATCCTTGAGATTCCAATACTATTAGGTCTGAGGGAAAAACATAGTTACCAATCCTTAATGGTAACCGATCACACCATAGACTAGCCACATACTCTGCTCCGGGCGAGGTTACTAACATGGGTGACCTAAGGGTTTGGGTTGATAGGCTATACTTATCCACAAATCCCCTTGAGATGTATGAATGCGATGCACCAGTATCAAAAAGAACGAGTGCAGTAAATGACTTAACCAAAAACTTACCTATTACTGCATCGGGCTGAGCTTCAACCTCCTCCACGCTAACGTGGTTCACTTGTCCCCTGTTGAAAGGGTTCGGCTTCTTCCCAGAACTTCCATTGCTATTTCCATTTTGGCCTTCAGGACATTCATTGGCATAATGTCCGGTCTTTGAACACTTAAAGCAAGTGACTTGGCTTAGGTCCTTCTTGGCTGGGGTTGATGGGTTGGTGCGATTCTGGCCGTTGCTTCCTCCATTGCCATTACCATTCTTGGTGCCATTGTGATTGTGCGAGCTACCTCCTCCATGGGTATGCAGAAAATGTCCTCCCGGTCTAGGGGTAAAACGTGGCTTCTGCTGAGCTCCTGAATTGTACTTTCCTTGTCCATACTTCCTCTTGCGATTCTCAATCTCCTGCTGCTTCCCTTCAATCATAAGAGCACGATCTACCAACTCCTGGTAGTTGTTGAAGGTTGCTACCATCAACTGCATGCTCAGCTCATCATTCGGTCCTTCCAGAAACTTCTCCTGCTTAGTTGCATCCGTAGCGACGTCATCTGGGGCATAACGTGCTAGCTTACTAAATTCCTCCACATACTGGCCAACTGTCCTTCCTCCTTGGCGCAAGTTGCGAAACTCACGCTTCTTCATGGCCATAGCTCCTGCTGAAACATGGGCAGTACGAAAAGCCTGCTGAAACTGATCCCATGTGATAGTGTCAACTGGGAAAGTGGCTGTGAAATTCTCCCACCATGATGCTGCGGGTCCTTCTAGCTGATGTGCGACAAACTTCACCTTCTCGGCATCTGTGCATCCTGCTGTGGTCAACTCCCTAGCTGTCTTGCGGAGCCAATCGTCCGCTACTATCGTCTCGGTGCTACTGGAAAACACCGGCGGATTCAGCCTAAGAAAACGGGCTAAGTGGTCAACAGGTGGTGGTGGTGGTGGTGGTGGGTTGTTGTTGTTGTTCCCCTGATTCTGATTCTGGACTAGCAACTGCATCAATGTGTTTTGCTGCTGGATCAACTGGGTGAGCTCCGGTGGAATGGCAAATCCGGGGTCACGTCTCGGAGGCATCTAAGGGTTTAGAAAAGATGAGATATAAGAATAGAGGGGGTCTAAAGAGAAAACACTACCCATATGCACATGAGGTAAAACAAACAATTCACTTCAATCAATCAAACAAGGGCATACAATCGATCTAACTATTACAAAAGTGCTCGGACTACTATATTTACATGGTGGACTACTACTACTGATGAGGTGGTCTACTAGAAATATTCTTCGGTTGCAGATTCCATGATATCTGCTCCAGCTTCATCAACATAGTCATCATCGCTACTATCTGCTTCCGAGTCGGTGCCGTCGATGATGATGTAGTCTTCCGGGCTAATCTCTTAGGGTTCTTCGTCTTCATCTACTGGAGTAGGGCCTCCCATAAATATTCCAATCTTCTTGATCAGGTCGTCACTCTTCTCCACCAATACTTCAATTTCTTCTTCATAATCTTCCCGTGTAGCCTTGAGTTCTTCCTCCAATTCCTTGATTCTAGTCTTAGCCTTCTTCAGATCTATCATGTCGGCGCACATCTGGTTCTCTTGTCGTCGAATGTGCTGGTTTAACTCCTGGATAAAAGCTGCGATTGATCTATCCTTCCTGGTGCTGATCATCTCCCAGTGCTCATCTCGGCGCCCACAAATCTGGTAGATAGTATCCTTGAGATCCTTGCGGTAGACTTCTCCAATGCGTCCCATGGCGATGTGAGCTGCCATGCTCTTTCCTAGACTCCAAGTTGGTGCATCAAAAGAAAACTCTATGGGATCAGTGACTGGCATGAACGTCCTTCCTGGAACTTGAACTTGAATCATCCAGCGCTCTTCTTCAGGTAAAGTGGCGTTGTAGGTTCCGGTGAAGCTTGGTACTCCTATGTTCAGGTATCTAGTGACTTCCTTCAAGTGACGTCCAAAGGGTGTATCTTCATCCGGTTGCGTGAACTTGTTCCTTGCATCCGCCATCCTAAATAATAGAAAAGATGAGAGGTCAGAAGAGAAGAGAGTGAATAGTGATCTAGGTCTCTAACTTAGTGGTCGTGTCCTACAGTCAGCGTGTGCTCTGATACCATCTCTGTAGCGACCAGACCTCAAACAGTCTGATCTCTTTGCTCCGGTGTCATCCCTGGATCAGTAATGCTGACATCACATAGTACTCGGAGGATTTATAGCAGAGTAGCAATCACACACTTATTACATCGAGTGTCTCATAAGAGAACTTATTAGAATAAATATGGTTTAAGGCCATCTAATAACGATAACAGCGGAAGGCTTGGAAGATAAGTGAGTCCATCAACTCCAACGGCATCACTGAGTATAGAACCACGACCTAAAAACTCCTTAATCGTCGTCTGAAAAGTCTGCAACATTAACGTTGCAGCCCGAAAACGGGTCAGCACATGGAATATGCTGGCAAGGTAACACATAGAGAGTAATGGAATGAAACAGCTATACTATATGCATATTTGGCTGGTGGAAAGCTCTATGGTTACAGTTTTGCGTAAAGCCAATTTTTCCCTACTTCAAAGGAATAAAATTTAATTACTATCATGGTGGTTGTTAAACATTGAGAATGGTTGACAGCATCCTCAATCCCAATTAAGCATCATCATTAAACATAACCCAACAAAATTAATTTTAGAGTAACATGTTGAGATTCACATGATAATCCAAGTACTAGATACTCAAGATGTCCATAACCGGGGACACGGCTAACCATGATTAGTTTATTACACTCTGCAGAGGTTTGTGCACTTTTCCCCACAAGACTAGATCGCCTCCGTTTGGTTTCTCGCACTACATGGTGTTTGAGAAGACGGATGACCGAGACATAGTCTTTTAGAAGCGCTAGCACCTTACGATCGGGTAGACCGTACCACCTACATCCCCTACATCTGCTAGTCTACCACTGTAAGAGTTCGCACAACTTAGTCAACTATGCTAGAGCCCATAATAGCTTGTGGCTGCACACGGAAGTTTCTAGTATGAATAGTCTCATGATCCCTTTGAGCCTGGGTGGCGGTCCAAAAGAAAACAGGCAAGTCGTGGAATACCCAGGTGCCTCAATCCACCCAGATGTGTGTTTAAGTTGCCACCTTAGATAAACCATTAATTAACAATCTCACATCTGTCATGGATATCACTCACCCAATCCACGTCTACTAGCATAGCATGGCATAATAAGCAAACGTAGAAGTAACTCCCAAAGGTTTGACAATAAACAGGTAATAGGTACTACCTCATCTACTTCCCATCCCACAATTTAATTAGATCCTAATCATGCAATGTGTGAGGATTGATCTAATGCAATAAAACTGGGTAGTAGGAAAGGTATGATCAAAGTGTTACTTGCCTTGCTGATGATCCGGGAAACCTAACGATTCGAAGTAACAGGCGGCGCACTCCGAGTACTCTATCGCAAACAAAAAAAAACATACAATAAGTACTCATCTAATGCACAGGTAAAACTCAAATAAGAGATCTAACCAGAAGGTTCAACTTAAGAACTCCGGTTGGCAAAAAGAATCCAATCGAACGAAGCAACAAAAATCCAACAGCGAAAGAAAACAACTTCGTTCTAGTAAACTGGATCTAGGGCAAATTTTATAGTAGCAAAATCTTGTTTAAGTTGGTTAAACGGATAGAGGGTTTCGAGACGAATCTCTAGGCGCTTGAATCGCCTGATTCCGATAAACGAGCGAAAAGTTATACTAAAACGAAAATCGAATCAGGAATCGCGATCAGAAAAATCACGGATTTAATCTGAGAAAAAGAAAAACGACGAACGCCGACTTTTTCTCGGCATGGAAAACGAGGCGCGATGAACCTCGGCGGCGGGATCCGGCAGCGAACGTCGGCAGCGGCGCGGCGGCGGCGGCTAGCGGGCTAGGGTTTGGGGGCTGGCTAGGGTTTCTCCCCCTGGGGCCGGGCCTCGGCTTATAAAGGCCTCCCGGGTCGGTGTCCAGGTCGGACACGGCCCGTTAAGTCGGTTCGCTTTTTTTATATATCGCTCGGAAGAAAAATAAAAGGAAATACTAAACGGACTCCAAAAGTTCCGAAATAAATTTTCACGGGCTTCTAAAATCAAGCCGCACAAGGTGAAAATTTATTTGGGACCTAAATGCAATTTTGAAAAACGCATTTTTTTCCTAAATTCAAATAAAACACCGAGAAACTCCGAAATAAAATCTTATTTGATTTTATTATTAAATCCTCAATATTTCTTTATTTTGGGAAAGTCATTTTATTCCCTCTCTCATATTTTTGTACTAGAAATAATTGATGATTAAATAAATAAAATCAAATGATCCTATTCTCAAAATTTGAGAAAACTCAAATATGAAAATAACGAAATCCCCAACTCTCTCTGTGGGTCATTGAGTTGCGTAGAATTTCTAGGATCAACCAAAATGCAAAATAAAATATGATATGCATGATGATCTAATGTATAACATTCCAAATTGAAAATTTGGGATGTTACATGTTATTGATGTGTTCTTGCATGGTATTTATTGTTGATGTTAATGGTCATGTACACTATGAGTAGTGTTGTACTTGTGATATTCATGCTCATCATTATGGTATGCTCAGTTGGATATGATTCATTGTTGATATGGTGGATAGTTATGTTGCACCCCCATGCTTATGTTGATATCATGCTCACGCATTGTAATTGCATCATGTTATTTTATCATGGCTCAGCATTTTTGCATTCAAGTTTAACCAGATTAAATTGAGCTTGAACAAGTGTTGGCTGAGTCATGGTGCCACCATATCGAGCTGACCAGTGCAACCACGCTTACCTTTAAGGGAAGGTCCTAACTGGGTCTATTGTCGTGCCTCTCGCCGGTGCCTCCAACGAGGGAAGGTTATGGGCATGCGCTACCCTAATCAGGTAGGCGGACATAAGCCTTGTGTGCCCGTTGTTGTTGTACCCGGGTTGTCCCCGTTTGGAACCGTTTATGTTTTGCCACGACGGTGGCCATTGGTTCCTTTGGTAGGCACGGGGCCACCCAAGACTTAGCCCAAAGGGGAGTTGGTCGGAGTGGCCGGGAGAGCGTCATGGCAGTAGATTGGTTTTGTCGGAACGTCGTTGGTCCGCCCGAATGGGAGTGCGAGGCCATGGGTTCCGTGGTGTGGGTACAGTGTACTAACCTCTGCAGAGTGTATATTAAATCTGTCGATAGCCACGCCCGCGGATAAGGGCCCAATTCGTGTCGGTCACACTGTGAGTCAACAGGAATAAAAGTAATGATGTGCTTAATAACAACCACGGGTCGATGATGAGATAAGTTGGTTATGTGATCCGTGAATGATCACTGTTTGGTTACGAGGTAACCCGTTGAGCCTAGAGTGGTTCCGTTTGTGATCCGTGAATGATCACCGTGATATCGAGGATACCGAGTTGTTGAATATTCGTGATGTTGTGCGAGAATCATGGGTAAAGATCAAGCTCATTGTGGTCATTTATTGATTGCTACGGTATGGTTTATACCAAGCTTGATTTGATCCTGAGATGATCGTGTGATGTCCGTGGTTGGTAAGTGTTGCATGTGATGGTTACGAGATAACGCGAGCAGAGTAAGTTGGTGCATGATAATGTCATCATGTTGCATGATAGTGTCATCATGTGTATATATCCATGCCATGCCCATATTGTTCTAGCTGTATCATGTTGTTCAGGCTATGTTGTTCGGATAATATAATGTTAATCCGTGTTTAACCTGTAATTGCCATGTTGTTGTATGTCTTGAATGCTTCTGGTTATTGTGAGCTTTCAAGTACATTCAATGTACTGACCTGGCGTGTCATGCCAGTTTGCAGGTCATGCCGGATATGATTTCTTGCTTATCATGGTTTCCGTACGTGCGAGCTAGGATAAGCATTCCAGCCAGGGTCCCTGCAGAGTGGAGTTCATCACCGTCGTCGATGTTCCGCTCCATCGAGTTGTTCTGCTGCTTGCATAGAGAAACTGAGGATGGCTTAGTGTCGTTGTGCCGATGTTATTCCTTGTAATATCGGATACCTTGTATTCTTATTCATGTAACAATAGAAAGATGGTTTGTTCTATGTTAAGCAGCCCCGTATTCCAGAAGACTTCTCCTCGATCTCTGGGCTGGAATACAGGGCATTCCTGTTTCTCTGAGCCGGGGTGCCACAAACACTTGATGCTCCTTCTTGATTTCTACCTTTGCAGCTTTTAGCATTGCGAAGAGCTCGGGAATTGTCTTATCCATCCCTTGCATATTATAGTTCATCACGAAGCTTTTGTAGCTTCGTGGCAGTGATTGAAGAACTCAGTCAATGACCCTATCATCAGGAATGTTAACTCCCAGTTGAGTCAAGTGGTTGTGGTACCCAGACATTCTGAGTATATGTTCACTGACAGAACTATTCTCCTATATCTTGTAGCTATAGAGCTTATTGGAGACTTCATATCTCTCAATTTGGGCATTTGTTTGAAATATTAACTTCAACTCATGGAACATCTCATATGCTCCATGACGTTCAAAATGTCATTGAAGTCCCGATTCTAAGCCGTAAAGCATGACACACTGAACTATCGAGTAGTCATCAGCTTTGGTCTGCCAGACGTTCAAAACATCTGGTGTTGCTCCTGCAGCGGGCTTTGCACCTAGCGGTGCTTCTAGGACGTAATTCTTCTATGCAGCAATGAGGATAATCCTCAACTTACGGATCCAGTCCATGTAGTTGCTACCATCATCTTTCAACTTAGCTTTCTCTAGGAACGCATTAAAATTCAAAGGAATGGTAGCACGGGCCATTTATCTACAACAACATAGACATGCAAAATACTATCAGGTACTAAGTTCATGATAAATTAAAGTTCAATTAATCATATTACTTAAGAACTCACACTTAGATAGACATCCCTCTAGTAATCTAAATGATCACGTGATCCATATCAACTAAATCATATCCGATCATCACATGAGATGGAGAAGTTTTCAATGGTGAACATCACTATGTTGATCATATCTACTATATGATTCACGCTCGACATTTCGGTCTCAGTGTTCCGAGGCCATATCTACATATTCTAGGATCATCAAGTTTAACCTAAGTATTCTGCTTGTGCAAAACTGGCTTGCACCCATTGTATGTGAACGTAGAGCTTATCACACCCGATCATCACGTGGTGTCTTGGAACGACGAACTGTAGCAACGGTGCATACTCAGGGAGAATACTTATACCTTGAAATTTACTGAGAGATCAGCTTATAATGCTATCGCCATACTAAGCAAAATAAGATGCATAAGAGATAAACATCACATGCAATCAATATAAGTGATATGATATGGCCATCATCATCTTGTGCCTTTGATCTCCATCCCCGAAGCATCGTCATGATCACCATCGTCATCGGCTTGACACCTTGATCTCCATCGTAGCATCGTTTTCTTCTCGCCAACTATTGCTTCCACGACTATCGCTGCCGCTTAGTGATAAAGTAAAGCAATCACATGGTGCTTGCATTTCATACAATAAAGCGACAACCATATGGCTCCTGCCAGTTGCTAATAACTTTGTTACAAAACATGATCATCTCAAACAATTTATATAATCACGTCTTGACCATATCACATCACAACATGCCCTGCAAAAACAAGTTAGACGTCCTCTACTTTGTTGCTGCAAGTTTTACGTGGCTGCTACGGGCTTAGCAAGAATCGTTCTTACCTACGCATCGAAAACCACAACGATTTTTCGTCAAGTGTGTTGTTTTAACAGTCAACAAGGACCGGGCGTAGTGACACTTGATTCAACTAAAGTTGGAGAAACAGACACCCACTAGCCACCTGTGTGCGAAGCACGTCGGTAGAACCAGTCTCATGAACGCGGTCATGTAATGTCGGTCTGGGCTGCTTCATCCAACAATACCACCGAATCAAAGTATAACATGCTGGTAAGAAGTATGACTATTATCGCCCACAACTCTTTGTGTTCCACTCGTGCATATAATAACTACGCATAGACCTGGCTCTGATCCCACTGTTGGGGAACGCAGTATTTCAAAAAAAATACTATGATCACGTAAGATCTATCTCGGAGATGCATAGCAACGAGATGGGAGAGTGTATCTATGTACCCTCGTAGGCCAAAAGAGGAAGCATTTAATAACGTGGTTGATGTAGTCGAACGTCTTCGCGATACAACCGATCAAGTACCAAACGCACGGCACCTCCGTGATCTACACATGTTCAGCTCGGTGGCGTCCCTCGTACTCTTGATCCAGTTGAAGCCGAGGGTGACTTCCGTTAGCATGACGGCATGTTGACGGTGATGGTTAAGTTACCGACGCAGGGCTTCGCCTAAGCACTATGACAATATGACCGAGGTGTAAAACTGTGGAGGGGGGCACCGCACACGGCTAAATATCAACTTGTGTGTCTATGGGGTGCCCCCTCCTCGTATATAATGGAGGGGAGGAGGAGGCCAGCCGGCCACAAGGGGCGCGCCCAGGGGGGAATCCTACTCCAAGTAGGAATCGGTCCCCCCCCCTTTCCTAGTCCAAGTAGGAGAAGAAGGAAGGAGAGGGAGAGGGAGAGGGAAAGAGGGGTCGCACCCCCTCCCCTAGTCCTATTCGGACTCCCCTTGGGGGGCACCACCTCCTGGCTGCTGCCCTCTCTCTCCCCTAAGGCCCACTAAGGCCCATTACTTCCCCGGGGGGTTCCGGTAACCTCTCCGGCACTCCGGTTTTATCCGAAACCATCCAGAACACTTCCGTGTCTGAATAGCATGGTACAATATATCAATCTTTATGTCTCGACCATTTCGAGACTCCTTGTCATGTCCGTGATCTCATTTGGGACTCCAAACAACCTTCGGTACATCAAATCACATAACTCATAATACAAATCGTCATCGAACGTTAAGCGTGCGGACTCTACGGATCCGAGAACAATGTAGACATGACCGAGACACATCTCCGGTCAATAACCAACAGCGGAACCTGGATGCTCATATTGGTTCCTACATATTCTATGAAGATCTTTATCGGTCAAACCGCATAACAACATATGGTGTTCCCTTTGTCATCGGTATGTTACTTGCTCGAGATTCGATCATCGGTATCATCATACCTAGTTCAATCTCATAACCGGAAAGTCTCTTTGCTCATTCCGTAATGCATCATCCCGCAACTAACTCATTAGTCACATTGCTTGCAAGGCTTATAGTTTTGTGCATTACCGAGAGGGCCCAGAGATACCTCTCCGACAACCGGAGTGACAAATCCTAATCTCGATCTATGTCAACTCAACAAACACCATTGAAGACACCTGTAGAGCATCTTTATAATCACCCAATTACATTGTGATGTTTGATAGCACACTAAGTGTTCCTCTGGTATTCGGGAGTTGCATAATCACATAGTCATAAGTCAACGGAACATGTATAATCATGAAGAAAGCAATATCACTAAACTAAACGATCATAGTGCTAAGCTAACGGATGGGTATAGTCCATCACATCATTATCTAATGATGTGATCCCGTTCATCAAATGACAACACATGTCCATGGCTAGGAAATGTAGCGACCCGACCCGAATGGATCAAGTCTCTGTGTTTAAGTGTCATCCCTGGATCGGTATGCTGACACACACAGTACTCGAGGATTTATAACAGAGGTAAATCACATGTAAAAGTAACGTAAATACTATTACCTCAATACAAATAGCGGAAGTAACAACAAGGTTGTGGATTCCCATCAACACCAATGGCAAAGTTGAGTGTAGAAATCGTAACCCTAACGTATCACTTACTCGTCGTAAGATTCCTGCAACATGAGACGTTGCAGCCACAAGGGTCAGTACATTGAATGTACTGCCAAATTCACACCATAGAGAACGATGAACAATGGCTATCACTACATGCATATATGGCTGGTGGAAAAGCTCTATGGTTATATGTTTTTGCGAAAAGCCAATTTTTCTCTACTGCAAAGGAATACATTTTATTTAACTATCAAGGTGGTTGTTAAACATTGAGAGTGTAGACACCCTCTCAATCCCAATTAAGCATCATCATTATAACCCAACAAAATTAATTAAAGTCACATGATGAGATTCACATGATAATCCAAGTACTAGATACTCAAGACGTCCATAACCAGGGACACGGCTAGTCATGATTAGTTTATACACTCTACAGAGGTTTGCGCACTTTTTCCCACAAGACTCGATCTACTCCATTGGATTTCTCGCACTACATGGTGTTTGAGAATCAGATGACCGAGACACAGTCTTTCAGAATCGTTTGCACCTTACGATGGGTAGACCGTACCACCTACATCCCCTGCATCTGCTAGTCTACCACTGTAAGAGTTCACATGACTTAATCAACTATGATAGAGCCCATAATAGCTTGTGGCTGCACACTAAAGTTTCTAGTATGAATTATCTCATGATCCCTTTGAGCCTGGGTGGCGGTCCATAAAGAAAAACAGGCAATCGCTTGAATACCCAGGTGCCTAAACAGGCAATCGCTGGAATACCCAGGTGCCTCAACCCACCCAGATGTGTGTTAAAGTTGCCACCTTAAGTAAACCATTAAGTAACAATCTCACATCCATCATGAATACTCTCAAACCCAATCCATGTCTACGAGCATAGCATGGCAATATAAGCATAACGTAATAGTAACTCCCAAGGTTTGAATGCAGGGCAATAGGTTCCTACCTCATCAACTACTTCCTAATACCCACATGTTATCAATCCTACTCATGCAATGTTTCAGGTTGAAACTAATGCATAAAAATTGGGTATGAAAGGAATATGATCAAAGTGTGAACTTGCCTTGCTGACGATCCGCAAAACCTAGGGACTCGTAGTAGCACGCTTCGCACTCCGGGTGTTCTATCGCAAACAAACAATAACATACATAAGCAACAAGCAAAGGAACACGGGTAAATCTCAAATAAGAGAGGTTCACCAGAAAGTTCAACTTAAGAACTCCGTTTAGCAAAAAGAATCAAATCAAACGGAGCAACGAAACTCAAACGGCGAAAGAAACAAGATCCGTTTACTAATATGAACTAAGGTCAAATTTTACAGTACGAAAATCTTGTTTCAGTTGACTAAACAGAAAGAGGGTTTCGAGACGAAGATGTAGGCGCTTGAATCGCCTGATTCCGACTAACGAGCGAAAAGATAAACAGAAACTAAGATCGGATCAGAAATCACGATCGAGAAAATCGCGGATAAATCCGATAAAAAGAAAACTAACGAACAGACTAACGAACGAGCGTTCGTTAGCTGTAACTAACGGGCGAAAACCGTTCGTTAAAACGAACATACGGACAAACGTCCGCTAACTAGAAGAACCGAGAAAAACCGGCGAACCGAAAAAAAAACGGATCTAGGGTTTCTAAAAAACCGAACGGTTTTTAAAAAAACCGGCGCGGTACCTCCGGCGAGGGCTCCGGCGGGGCGGGCTTGGGCAGCGGTGGCGACTCGCGGGCGGCGGGGCTCGGCGGCGGCGGCGAGGCAGGCGGCGACGGCGGCAAGCGGCGGCGGCGGCTGCGGCTTGGGGCGGCGGTGGCTGCGGTGGTGGTGGTGGTTTGGGGCGGCGGGGTGGCGGCTTATAAAGGGGGCGGGGGCCGCGACTTGGGGGAGGGGGCAAGACGCGGCAGAGGCGGAGTCCGGCTCGGACTCCGGTCTGAGCGGCGGCAGGGCGGCGCACGCTCGCGGGGGTGGTGGCGGCTCGGGCCGGCCTGGCTCGGCTGGGCCTTAGGCCCAGTCGGGTGCGGGAAACATTTTTTTAAATAATTACGTTGACAAAAATAAAACCCTAGAAAATAAAATAAAAACCTAAAAAGCCAAAACAAATTTTCACCGTCTAACTAAAATATTTAGAACGAGATGAACATTTTCTTGGCCCTAAAATGCAATTTTGAAAACGTGTAATTTTTCTAATGCAAATAAAATCCAAATAAAATCAAATAAATGATTTTAATATTTTTCCTCCAATAATTTAATTATTTTGGAGAAGTCATATTATCTCCTCTCATATATTTTAATATGAAATATTTTTAGGAAGGAAACATAATTAAAATCCAAATCCTCGTTTCATTATTTGATAAAAACAAATATGAAAACCAAGGAAATCCCCAACTCTCTCCGAGGGTCCTTGAGTTGCTTAGGATTTTGAGGATTGCAAAACGAAAATGCAATAAAATATGATATGCATGGATGACCTATGTATAACATTCCAAATTGAAAATTTGGGATGTTACAAACCTACCCTCCCTTAAGATGAATCTCGCCCTCGAGATTCGGGTTGGCTAGAAAATATGTGCGGGTGGTCTTTGAGTAGATCATCCTCTCGTTCGCAGGTGGCTTCATCCTCGGTATGGTGGCTCCAGTGAACTTTGCAAAACTTGATAACCTTGATGCTGGTGACTCGGCTGGCAAACTCAAGAATCTTAACTGGCTTCTCCTCATAAGTCAAATCACTGTCCAACTGAATCACCTCCAAGGGTACTGTATCTCTTAACGGTATATCGGCCATCTCAGCATGACACTTCTTCAGCTGTGAAACGTGGAACACATCGTGAACTCTTGACAATCCCTCAGGTAATTCCAACTTGTAGGCAACTTCTCCCATCATGATGATGCTGGTCCATCCAACTGATGTGCGGCAAAACGCACCTTCTCAGCATCAGTGCATCCCGCAGTGGTTAACTCCCTTCCAATCCTGCGGAGCCAATCATCTGAAACTATAGGCTCGGTGCTACTGGAAAACACCGGCGGTTATAACCTTAGAAAGCGGGCTAGGTTGTCCACTGGTGGCGGGTTGTTGTTGTTGTTGTTGTTGCCCTGGTTCTGAACTAGCAATTGCATCAAAGTATTCTGCTGCTGGATCAACTGGGTGAGCTCCGGTGGGAAAACAAAACCGGGGTCATGTCTCGGAGGCATCTGATGGGTTTAGATGGAAGAGATCAGAATATAAAAGTGGTCTAATGAGAAAGCACTACCCATATTCACATGAGACAAACACAGTCATTTCACTCAATCAATCAAGCAAGGGCATACAAGCAGTCTGGAACTATCGCAAAAGTGCTCAACTACTACTAAATACATGGGGGAAATACTACTAATATATGGTGGTCCTCTAGAAATTTTGATCGGTGGAACATTCCATGATATCTGCTCCAGCTTCGTCTTTGAAGTCATCATCACTTGGATCGGACGTCAATGATGATGTAGTTGTCCGGGCAAGTGGAATCGTCATCTTCTACTCCCGGTGCTGGACCTCCCATGAATACTCCGATCTTCTTAACCAGGTCGTCATTCTTGTCCAGTAGTGTCTTGATTTCTTCCTCATATCCATCGCGTGTAAACTTGAGTTCTTCCTCCAGCTCGATGATCCTAGTCTTCGCCTTCTTCAAGTTCATCATGTCCGCTCACATCTGGTTCTCCTGGCGTCGAATGTGCTGGTTTAACTCCTGGATGAAAGCTGCAATGGATCTATCCTTCTTGGTGCTGATTACTTCCCATTGCTCGTCTCAGCGCCCACATATTTGGTAGATAGTGTCCTTAAGTTCCCTGTTGTAGACTTCTCCAATGCGTCCCATGGTAATGTGGGCTGCCATGCTCTTGCCTAGACTCCAGGTGGGTGCTTCAAAAGAAAATTTTATGGGTTTAGAAGTTGGCGAGAACGTCCTTCCTGGAACTTGTACTTGAATCGTCCAGCGCTCCTCTTCTGGCTAGGTAGCGTTGTATGTCCCGGTGAAGCTTGGTATTCCAATGTTCAAGTACCTAGTGACTTCCTTCAAGTGGCGTCCAAAAGGTGTGTCTTCATTCGGTTGGGCAAACTTGTTCTTCATCTCCGTCATCCTAAAGAGTAGAAATTGAAGAGGAGTCAGAAATGAGAAGAGAAGTGTGACATATGGTTTAGCTTAGTGGTCGTGTCATACACTCAGCGTGTGCTCTGATACCATCTTGTAGCGACCCGACCCGAATGGATCAAGTCTCTGTGCTTAAGTGTCATCCCTGGATCGGTATGCTGACACACACAGTACTCGAGGATTTATAACAGAGGTAAATCACATGTAAAAGTAATGTAAATACTATTACCTCAATCCAAATAGCGGAAGTAACAACAAGGTTGTGGATTCCCATCAACACCAATGGCAAAGTTGAGTGTAGAAATCGTAACCCTAACGTATCACTTACTCGTCGTAAGATTCCTAGAACATGAGACGTTGCAGCCACAAGGGTTAGTACATTGAATGTACTGGCAAATTCACACCATAGAGAATGATGAACAATGGCTATCACTACATGCATATATGGCTGGTGGAAAAGCTCTATGGTTATATGTTTTTGCGAAAAGCCAATTTTTCCCTACTACAAAGGAATACATTTTATTTAACTATCAAGGTAGTTGTTAAACATTGAGAGTGTAGACACCCTCTCAATCCCAATTAAGCATCATCATTATAACCCAACAAAATTAATTAAAGTCACATGATGAGATTCACATGATAATCCAAGTACTAGATACTCAAGACGTCCATAACCAAGGACACGGCTAATCATGATTAGTTTATACACTCTACAGAGGTTTGCGCACTTTTCCCCACAAGACTCGATCTACTCCGTTGGATTTCTCGCACTACATGGTGTTTGAGAATCAGATGACCGAGACATAGTCTTTCAGAAGCGTTTGCACCTTACGATGGGTAGACCGTACCACCTACATCCCCTGCATCTGCTAGTCTACCACTGTAAGAGTTCACATGACTTAATCAACTATGCTAGAGCCCATAATAGCTTGTGGCTGCACACTGAAGTTTCTAGTATGAATAATCTCATGATCCCTTTGAGCCTGGGTGGCGGTCCATAAAGAAAAACAGGCAATCGCTGGAATACCCAGGTGCCTAAACAGGCAATCGCTGGAATACCCAGGTGCCTCAATCCACCCAGATGTGTGTTAAAGTTGCCACCTTAAGTAAACCATTAAGTAACAATCTCACATCCGTCATGAATACTCTCAAACCCAATCCACGTCTACGAGCATAGCATGGCAATATAAGCATAACGTAATAGTAACTCCCAAGGTTTGAATGCAGGGCAATAGGTTCCTACCTCATCAACTACTTCCCAATACCCACATGTTATCAATCCTACTCATGCAATGTTTGAGGTTGAAACTAATGCATAAAAACTGGGTATGAAAGGAATATGATCAAAGTGTGAACTTGCCTTGCTGACGATCCGCAAAACCTAGGGACTCGTAGTAGCACGCTTCGCACTCCGGGTGTTCTATCGCAAACAAATAATAACATACATAAGCAACAAGCAAAGGAACATGGGTAAATCTCAAATAATAGAGGTTGACCAGAAAGTTCAACTTAAGAACTCCGTTTAGCAAAAAGAATCAAATCAAACGGAGCAACGAAACTCAAACGGCGAAAGAAACAAGATCCGTTTACTAATATGAACTAAGGTCAAATTTTACAGTACCAAAATCTTGTTTCAGTTGATTAAACAGAAAGAGGGTATCGAGACGAAGATGTAGGCGCTTGAATCGCCTGATTCCGACTAGCGAGCGAAAAGATAAACAGAAACTAAGATCGGATCAGAAATCACGATCGAGAAAATCGTGGATAAATCCGATAAAAAGAAAACTGACGAACAGACTAACGAACGAGCGTTCGTTAGCTGTAACTAACGGGCGAAAACCGTTCGTTAAAACTAACATACGGACGAACGTCCGCTAACTAGAAGAACCGAGAAAAACCGGTGAACCGAAAAAAAACGGATCTAGGGTTTCTAAAAAACCGAACGGTTTTTAAAAAAACCGGCGCGGTACCTCCGGCGAGGGCTCCGGCGGGGCGGGCTTGAGCGGCGACGGCGACTTGCGGGCGGCGGGGCTCGGCGGCGGCGGCGCTCGGCTGCGGCGGCGGCGAGGCAGGCGGCGACGGCGGCAAGCGGCGGAGGCTTGGTGCGGCGGTGGCTGCGGTGGTGGTGGTGATTTGGGGCGGCGGGGTGGCGGCCTATAAAGGGGACGGCGGCGGCGACTTGGGGGAGGGGGCAAGATGCGGCGGAGGCGGAGTCCGGCTCGGACTCCGGTCCGAGCGGCCGCGCGGCGGCGCACGCGCGCGGCGGCGGTGGCGGCTCGGGCCGGCCTAGCTCGGCTGGGCCTTAGGCCCAGTCGGGCGCGGGAAACATTTTTTTTAAATAATTACGCCGACAGAAATAAAACCCTAGAAAATGAAATAAAAACCTAAAAATGCCAAAACAAATTTTCACCATCTAAATAAAATATTTAGAACGAGATGACCATTTTCTTGGCCCTAAAATGCAATTTTGAAAACTTGCAATTTTTCTAATGCAAATAAAATCCAAATAAAATCAAATAAATGATCTTAATATTTTTCCTCCAATATTTCAATTATTTTGGAGAAGTCATATTATCTCCTCTCATATATTTTAATATGAAATATTTTTAGGAAGGAAAAATAATTAAAATTCAAATCCTCGTTTCATTATTTGATAAAAATCAAATATGAAAACCGGGGAAATCCACAACTCTCTCTGAGGGTCCTTGAGTTGCTTAGGATTTTGAGTATTGCAAAACGAAAATGCAATAAAATATGATATGCATGGATGACCTATGTATAACATTCCAAATTGAAATTTTGGGATATTACAGGAAAGTTAACCATCTTTGATTAACGAGCTAGTCAGGTAGAGGCATACTAGGGACACTCTCTTTGTCTATTTATTCACACATGTACTAAGTTTCCGGTTGATACAATTCTAGCATGAATAATAAACATTTACCATGATATAAGGAAATATAAATAACAACTTTATTATTGCCTCTAGGGCATATTTCCTTCAACTTTATATCATTTTTTGGGGACTAACCTATTGACCCAGTGCCAAGTGCCAGTTGCTGTTTTTGCTTGTTTTTTACATCGCAGGAAATCAATATCAAACGGAGTCCAAACACCGCAAAACTTTTTGTGGATTTTTTATGGACCAGAAGACCACAAGTGGGACGGAGCAGCACCTGGGGGGTGCCCCGAGGGGGGGACAACCCAACAGGGCGCGCTAGGGGGCCCAGGCGCACCCAGGTGGGTTGTGCCCACCTTGGTGGCCTTCTGCACCCCCTCTTCGCCCTATAAATTGCCAAATATTCCAAAACCCTCGGGGGTTAACCTAGATCAGAAGTTTTGCCACTACAAGCCTCTGTAGCCACCGAAAATCAATCTAGACCCCGTTCCGGCACACTGCCGAAGGGGGGAATCATCTCTGGTGGCCATCTTCATCATTCTGGCAGCCACCACGATGAGGAGGGAGTAGTCCACCCTCTGTTGAATAAGTTGAATTACAATTGCTTGGTGACTGAGAACATAGGTTGTTGAGTTTCAAGGGAATTCATTGTTTGAACCTTAACATGTGAATTGGTTGCTACTTTAACATGAGAAGTTTTATAAGAAAGAATTGTAGTTATGATGCTAGGAAAAGTGATCGAAATTGTCATTGGTCTAACTTGTGCACTTTGCTAGCATTCACACTTCATAAATTATTTCTTTTATCATTTACCTGCTCGGGGACGAGTAGGAATTAAGCTTGGGGATGCTGATACGTCTCCAAGGTATCTATAATTTATGAAGTATTCATGCTAATATATTATAATTCTTGGATGTTTTACAATCATTTTATAGCAACTTTATATAATTTTTTGGGACTAACCTATTGACCCAGTGCCCAGTGCCAGTTGCTGTTTTTTGCTTGTTTTTTACATCGCAGGAAATCAATATCAAACGGAGTCCAAACACCGTGAAATTTTTTGTGGATTTTTGATGGACCAGAAGACCACTACTGGGCCAGAGCAGCACCTGGGGGTGCCCCGAGGGGGGCACAACCCACCAGGGCGCGCCCAAGTGGGTTATGCCCACCTCGGTGGCCTCCCGCACCCCCTCTTCGCCCTATAAATTGCCAAATATTCCAAACCCTTGGGGGTTAACCTAGATTAGAAGTTCCGCCGCCGCAAGCCTCTGTAGCCACTGGAAACCAATCTAGACCCTGTTCCGGCACCCTGCCGAAGGGGGGAATCATCTCCGGTGGCCATCTTTATCATCCCGGCGGCCACCACGAGGAGGAGGGAGTAATCCACCCTCGGGGCTGAGGGTTTGTACCAGTAGCTATGTGTTTAATCTCTCTCTCTCTCTCGTGTTCTTGAGATGTCACGATCTTGATGTATCGCGGGCTTTGTTAATATAGTCGGATCATATGGTGTTTTCCCATCTCTATCTTGTGATGAATTGAGTTTTCCCTTTGAGATTTCGTTTTGTCGGATTGAATGCTTTTATGGATTTGAGAGCACTTGATATATGTCTTGCAAATGAATACTCGTGGTGACAATTGGGTATTATTTTGATTCACTTGATATATGTTTTGGCACTCAACTCGCGGATTCCCGGGGTGACATTGGGGTAATCTACGCATAGGGGTTGATGCGCGTTCTTGTCTTTTTTTCTCCGCTAGAAATCTTGGGGCACTCTCTGAAGTTCTTTGTGTTGGATTGAGTATTATGAATCTGAAATTATTTGGTGTTATTTTAGTACGAACTCTTGGATAGATCGATCGGAAAGAATAGCTTCAAGGTGGTTTCGTACCCTACTGTCGGATTTCGAGTTTCGACAAAACCCTTGAGGTTTGAACTCTGGGGTGTGCACGAAGATCTCTCCTCCCCCTAGCTCACGCCCTCACCGCAATCTCAAAGCTCAGCACGTCGAACTCGCGGAACAAGGGACACAGGGTTTATACTGGTTCGAGCCACCGATGTGGTGTAATACCCTACTCTAGTGTGGTGTGGTGGATTGCCTCTTGGGCTGAGGATGAATGAGTACAAAGGAAGAACAGCCTCCTAAGGAGAGGTGTCCTTGAGCTTGGTGAGCTTGTGTGGTTGAGGATGATCTGAATGATCCTAGACCCGTCCAAGATCAGTCGCCCCCCTACTGTGGTGGCTAGTCCTATTTATAGAGGCCCTGGTCCTCTTCCCAAATGTAGGTGGGAAGGGATCCAACAACGGCCAAATTTGAAGGGAGACAAATAGTACAAGTTATCTTAACAAAAGGTGGTCTTCACATGCCAAAAGCTCTGATCCTAATAACAGTGGACGGTGATGAGAAGAGGAAGACTATGCTCCGGGCTGGCTCCGCCGAGCCGGAGGCCTCAGGCAGCACCTTCTACCCCTTCTTTATGAGCCGCATCATCGTCGGGCTGGTTCCCCCCTTCTCCAACTTCTTCTACTCCATCCTTAGCCATTACAAGATCCACGCTCTCCATCTTCATCCCAACTCCATCCTCCTCCTATCGATCTTTGCCTTCTACCGCGAGGTGTATGTTGGAGTGATGCCGTCCGTGGTGTTGCTGCGCCACTTCTTCTTCCTCCGGATCAACGAGGGTCACTGCTCTGGGTGCGTTGGCTTCGTCGCGGACAACAAGACCAACGCCATCTCGAAGGCCTGGAAGAAGGTTGAGGGCATCAGGAGCAAGTGGGTCTTGATGGACGCCAAGTGCTCCCACCCCCAGCTGGTGCTGCCGACGGAGATGCCTGTGTCCCAAGAGGGGTGGCTTTGCGTGAAGCTCACCGACTCCCGGGCGGCGCAGGTGTTGGAGAGGATGACCGCCGACCTGAGGCCTGGTGACTCAAGGGCGGCGAAGCTAACGGGGGCCATGATCGTCAAGGAATTCATGAAGCAGCGCGTGGCTCCCCTTCAGGCGCGCCAGCGCCCCTTGTGGAAGCTTGGAGACGAAGGGGACGACCTCCGCCTGCGCCCGGAGGCCCTTTTTGACGAGGAGCTGTGCTTGGCCCTCCGCTCCTTGGATGGGGACGACCAAGGGCGCCCGCCGGACTCCTTCGTTCCCTTGTTATGCCACTCAGATGGGGCGGAGGCTGCCGCCGCCATGCCCATCTTCGACGGGCGTGGGCTTGTGCCGCCTGTGCCCTCGAATGTCCCGATGGCGATGACTCCGGTGGACGTGTCTTCCGATGAGTCTCGGGAGGAGGAATGGGAGGAGGAAGAGGAGGAGGAGGAGCGCGACTCGGAGGTGACCCGCGAAGGGGCGGGGGAGACCTCCCCTTTGCGCAAGGCTGACATCCTCCGCATCATGCCTGATTACGATGACGAGGTTGATGTCCCCCTGGAAAGGGGGAGCTGCGCACGGCAGGGGGCTCCACGAGGTCCAAGGTCAGTGAACGGAGGAGGTCACCGGCCGAGGTTCCGATGAGGGGAAGGTCGGCGCTGATCTCCCGAGACGACGCCCTCGTTCTAACGCTGCCTGGAGCCGCTTCCGTCCTATCTGCTGCCCCCTCTTCTGCTCCTAGAGCCCGCGCGCCCGTGCCTCAGGCTGCGAGGCTCTCAGGATTCAAGCTTAGTAAATGGAGAGACTACGCCACGGTGGATCAGTAAGTATTCTCATTTTGCCTTGTTCTTGCTTTTGCTGATGATTCTTGGTACTTCTCCATTGCGCAATTAGGCCGACGCCCGCGGCGAAGAAGAGGAAGGAGGAACGGTGGTACTACTCGGGACGGGCAGTGACTGCGCCCGTGCTTCTCCGGCCCAATCGTCCTCGCGGAGCTTGGGGGAGTGTCCTCCGGAGCCAGCGGGGCTTGGGGGACGCTCCCCCATAGCCCCGCTGGCTCCGGAGGTGCCAACATCCGGCTCGGCTACTGGGGTCCCCCAAGTTCAGGAGCTCCTAGCCTCTCAGGCTATGGTGACAACGTTGTCTCCTCCTTCTTCTGCTGCACTGCTGACCCCGGATCCTTCCATCTCCCCTGACGTACTGGAGCACGCTCTCTCTGCGCTGACCCTACTACGAGAGGATCTTCAAGGCACCGACTGTCACCTAGCGGTCGGGCGCCTGGAGCTGATCTCTGGCTGGCTTCACTCCGATGTGTCCGTCCGGGCGGTGTTGAGCCAGGCTGCGGCGGCCTCCGAGAAGGACAAGCAGGACGTCGCCCAAGTCGTGGCTTCTAGTGAGGTGGCGCTGAAGGACGCTGGGGCCGCCTAGGATCGTTGTTGGTCGCTGGAGGCCGAGCTGGAGACTGTGCGCAATGAGCGGCAACCGAAGCTTGCGACCGCAAGGCACAGGAGGAGAAGATGAAGGCCCGAGAGGACGCCGTCAGGCGTCGCGACGCCGAGCTGGAGCAGCTGGCGAAGGAACAGGCCGCGGAGCATAGCCAGCTAGGGAAGCTGGAGCAGAAGATGAAGGTGGAGAAGGCCAAGCTGGAAGTCAAGGCGAAGGTCCTGGCTGAGGACCGCGTGGCCTTCAAGTCCCTTGAGGAGAGGTCCCGCGTAGCGCTGCGGGCACTCTATGAGAAGGGCTTGGAGGAGCCGCTGGCGACAGCCGATGAGGGCCCCACCCAGCTGCTTCCCCATCTGGTCGTGGCGCTTGAGGATGTCGTGGACGGGATCGGCCCCTTGGTGGAGGGGGAAGCCCTCATGCTTTCCTCGGCCGCGCTGACGCGCGTCTTCAGCCATCTCCATGTTCGTGATCCTGACACCAACCTTGACAAGCTGCTGGAGCCTGTGAATGACGAGCGCTGCGCAGCTGCTTCCGAAGCCGTGAAGGGCCAGGTGGAGGCTTTGCTGAAGAAGTTCCGTGCCTTCGATCCTGCGCCCTCAACTGGTGGTGTTGCTGAACCTGCAACTCCAGCAGGTGGCTCAGGTGAGGGCAACATCACCGTCGAAGGGGCGCCTCTTGCAAGCGACGGCGGCATCTAGGGATGATGAGATGACTTGCTGGTGACTCCTTTCCCTGCTTTGCTTCTGCAACATGTACCATGCCTCGTGGATGCGTTAAACTTGTGTTTGGTATTTAAAGAATAATATGTTTTGTAATATTCATTTGAGTTCCGCGATTTCCTTCCTGTTTGCTTCATGTTCTATGTCGACAGGGCCCAACCCCGCGCATACCTCAGCCGCCATTGGGTCATCCGGATCACCAGGATGAGACCAAGGGGTGAGGGGCTACGTGGCCAGTTAGGCTCCTGAGTCGCGATGCTCAGGAGTCCCCGTTGACACACACACAGCTTACAGAAAGGAGATGCAGGAGTAGGCCTAGTGTTCTACGTCGGCAGGGCATGACCCCGCGCATACCTCAGCCGTCGTTGGGTCGTCTGGATCACCAGGACAAGACCAAGGGGTGAGGGGCTATGTGGCCAGTTAGGCTCCTGAGTCGCGATGCTCAGGAGTCCCCCTTGACGTCCAAACGACCTTCATACATTGGCTCTGCTCGGGAGGGTGCGCGGTGACCTGGTCCGAGAGACCTGGCAGGGCGGCGTACACTTGGGCGTGGCCCAAGCGCAGCCCCCGTGCCCAGCCCCCTCGTGTGGCTCTCCCGAGGGGAAAGCGTTGCGGTGAGGCCGGACACTGAGCCGGGTGGCTCCCTGAGGTTGGTACGGCCATGGGGCCACCCTTAGTTGTTTATCACCAGTGCGAAGCATAGCGCTTCCGCACATGCACAGGCATAGCTACTCCTCGACCGTGTCGACTACAAGCGCGGAGCATGGTGCTTCCACTGGTGCGTGGGTGAGGGCTCCCTCTGAGTGGAGCCCCCGGGGCGTGTACAGCCCCGCCCCGACACGTGGCTTGCACAGCAGGGCTGGACGAGGTGTGTCTGGGCACTCGTGAGCTAGCGGGGGACTCACGAGGCCCTACCTCAAGGGGGGTTACGCTTGGTCTTGATTCCTGGTGGCCGCGACGGTCCTGCGAGATGGTTAGGCAACCTGCGCCGGGCAATTCTTCTGAGGCGATCACATGAGAAGGCCAGACACCAACGACCCCAGGAGGTGACGTGAGCGGGGCCAGCCCGCCAGACAGAGCTCTGTCGTTGGGTGTATCAACGCTGTAGGGACGGACCCGAGCATAGACGTTGTGCCCAGTCTTCTCATGCGAAGGGTCCCGAAGAAGGACGACTGGCGCGCGGCTCCTACGGTGATGAGGCACCGGGTCGCGCGCCCTAGCCTGTCCATTCATGACTGCTAGGGCGTGTTACGTTCATGGCATCGTAGTGTCGGGCAAGCAAGTGGTAATCATATGTAACTCATGGAGTGGAACAAACTAGCTTAGATAGATGCGAGGACGATACATGCCACTAGGACGGACCTGAGCGGCCTGGGGATGATGCAGCCCAAGGGGCGCCCCCAGTAGAGTAAGCTAAAGATGCAAAAGGATACATGCCGCAAGGACAGGCCTGTGCGACCTGGGAATAATGCAGCCCGAGGGGCGCTCCCAGCTGAATAAACTTGGAAAATGTCACCTGGCTACGTTACCGAAGGAGTGTTGGGGTAGCTGAAGGCACGCGCTGAAGAAGTCGCTCCTCATGAGCCACCAAGACCCTGAGCCTTGGGAGGCTCTGGGGGTTCAGGTGGTTCCTTGAGGACCGTCTCCATCTCCGCCAGGACCGCGTGATACCGGGCCTCCTGAGTTGCCAGGATGCTTCGTAGGTTGCGCTGGAAGGCGGCTGCCACGATCGGCTGGCCAAACGGCATGCGAACATAGTTGTGAGGTGGACCCTCGCACTGCCCAACGCGCGAAGGCCAGAAGTGCTCCTAATATGCGGCCCTGTTGAGCCCTGGGATATCGATGCAGACGCGCAGCCCGCCACCCTCGTCTGGATGGGGAACTGCACCAGGTGGGCGGCGGTCGCCGCGCATAGCCCTTGCTTCTTGAAGCTCCTGGGTGGCCTTGACGATGAACTCCTGAGCGCCGGGCGCTCCTCGCCCGGTGCCCTCCTGAGGGAAACGTGCCGCAAAGCACGCCTCCATGTGGTGCCCGAGCGCCTCCCTCGTGATGTTGGCCAGGTCTGAGGCCCTCCAGAAGAGAGCCCCCGAGCCTCGCCCGAGGAGGGCATCGGGCGTGCCTTCCTATGCAAGGGAGGGAGGTGCCCCAGGTGCAGGCACTGATCCTGAGGTGGCCCCGCTGAAGGCGCCGCTCTCCTGAGGCCCTGTGCGGAGTAGTTGCTTCTTCTTGGGGATGGCCTCAGGAGGGTACTGCGTGCCCTCGCCGTCAGGGTCTTCGATTGCTGCGGCTTGGAAGGCCGCTCGAGGGAGCACACCACATCTCTTTCTTCGCAGGGGACTGTGACGATTCTACCGCTTCCTGGCATCTTGAGGACGTTGTAGCCGTGGTGGGTCACTTCCATGAACTTGGCTAATGCTGGGTACCCAAGGATGGCATAGTACGGCAGACGTATGTGGGCGACGTCGAAGTCGATGAGCTCGGTGCAGTAGTTGTCGCACTGGCTGAAGGACACAGGGAGGCGAACTTTCCCTATCGGGGTGGTCGAGCCATCGGTCACTCCTGAGAAGGGCTTGGTAGGCTATAGCTGATCATAGGGCACTTGAAGGCTGTCGAACGTCTCGACGGACAAGACACTGAGCCCCGCGCCACCGTCGATGAGGGTCTTGGTGACTTGGACATTGCTGATGATGGGTGAACAGAGCATCGGGAGGATGCCCGCGGTCGCCGCGCATTTGAGCTGGTCCGCCGAGCTAAAGGTGATGGCATACTTGGACCACCTGAGCGGGCGTGTGGCCTCGAGCCTGGGAAGGACCGTGTTCACCTCACGAGCAAACTGCTTGAAGATGTGCTAGTAAGTCGGGGCCTGAGCACCGCCCAATGTGCAAGCGGTGGCGCGTGGCTCCTGGAAGCCCCCAGCCCCCTCATCCTGCTGAGGGTTGTCGTTCCTTCTTGGTGGTGGCGGCAGTGGAGGGAGGCCAGGATTGCCCTGAGGACGGTCCTCGCGAGGTTGGTCGCGCTAGGCGCCCTCACGAGGTTGCTGCTGCCAGTGGTCCTCACGAGGCCAGTCGCGCCACTCCTGGCGAGGGCCACGGTCGTCCCGGCGTCCTCCACCTCGTCCTCCTCCTCGACCGTATCCCCGGTCGTTGCGCTCGGGGCGTAGACCGAAGCGTCCATCTCGGATGGCCCTGGGCTCTTGACAATCGTTGGCGTTGTGGCTGTGTACGTTGTGGAAGGCGCAGAACAGACGGCTGCTATTGGACGACTCGGAGTGGTCCCGGCTGCGCTTCGTGTCCGGCTCTGCCGCGAGTATGGCTACTCCCTTGCGCTTCACGTCCTTGACCTTGGCTTTCTTCTCCTCCTGGTCGGTAGCAGGGAGCTCGAGGAGGGAAAGGCGCCCTTCCTCAGCTCTTGCGCACTTGGTTGCCATGTTGAACAGCTCCAGAGTCGTGCATAGCTCCTCGTGGATGGCGAGCTCCTCCTTCATCTTGATGTCGCGGACGCCATCAGAAAACGCTGAGATGATGGCCTCGTCCGTCACCTTGGGGATCTTGAGGCGAAAGTTGTTGGATGTACTTCTGCAGGGTCTCTCCCGGCTGTTGATTTACGCGGCGCAGGTCACCCGCGGCCGAAGGGCGGTCGCGAGTGCCCTGGAAGTTGGCAATGAAGCGGTCACGCATCTCACCCCAGGAGGAGATTGATCCCGCGGCCAGGTTCAGGAGCCACGAGCGAGCGTCATCCTTGAGAGCCATGGGAAACCAGTTCGCCATGACTTTTTCGTCGTCGTTGGCCGCCTCGATGCTCAGCTCGTAGAGCTGTAGGAACTCCACGGGGTCGGGGGTACCGTCGTAGCGTGGAGGCGGATCCGGCTTGAACTTGCCTGGCCAAACAACGGTGCGCAGCTAGGGAGTGAAGGCTCGGCAGCTTGTTATGGCCACTAGGACCCTTTGCAGAGTCGGAGCCTGCCCTTGATGTCCACGCACCGCCATCGCAGGCGGCACGCGGCCTTGTCGTGGTGGCGCCGGGAGAGCATGAGCGTTTTCTTGCGGTCGAGGGACCTCCTGATAGCTTCCTTCTTCATGCGCGGGCACACGGCGTGGCAGATCACACCGCGGGACCGCGTGTCTTGGGGCGAGGACACGGTCTTGATGCGGAGGAGGTGGTGGCGCTCCGTGAGCTGCGCGTCTCGGCGCGAGGGCGCCGTCTTGATGCGGAGGGGTCGGAGGCGCTCTGTGAGCTATTCGCCCGCGGCTAGAGGTGGGCAAGGCAGCGAGAGGGATGGTGTGGGAGATCCCCCAGCGGCGCTGACGAGCTCGGCGATGCGGTCTAACCAGTCCTCAGAGAGGTCGTCAACCGGGCCGTAACGCAGGAGCTCACGCGCCATAAGCAACGTGGCCTGCGCATCGGTGGGCGCGCGATGAGCGTGGGATGATGAGCCGGCCGGAGTCAGCGACGGGGTGGCGGTGCAGCCGTCCCGCCGCATGGAGGAGTGCAGTGATGATGCTTGCTGCTCGTTTGCTGCCAGGCCGGTAGCGGCGTTGGCAACAGGTGATGGAGAATGACGGGGAGGCCCGCTGACATGGGCCGTCTGAGCGAAACGGGCGGCGATGGCGGCCCGGCGCTCAACGCGGGCTCGACGCGCGTCTGCCATGGATGCGGTGGAGTGATGGAACATGGATCAACGGAAGGAAAGCTTCAGCGCACCCCTACCTGGCGCGCCAAATGTCGGATTTTGGGTTCCGGTAAAACCCTTGAGGTTCGAACTTTGGGGTGCGCACGAAGATCTCTCCTCCCCCTAGCTCACGCCCTCACCGCAATCTCAAAGCTCAGCACGTCGAACTCGCAGAACAAGGGACACATGGTTTATACAGTTTCGGGACACCGATGTGGTGTAATACCCTACTCCAGTGTGGTGTGGTGGATTGCCTCTTGGACTAAGGATGAACGAGTACAAAGGAAGAACAGCCTCCTGAGGAGAGGTGTCCTTAATCTTGGTGAGCTTGTATGGTTGAGGATGATCTGAATGATCCTAGACCCGTCCAAGATCAGTCTCCCCCCTACTGTGGTGGCTAGTCCTATTTATAGAGGCCCTGGTCCTCTTCCCAAATGTAGGCGGGAAGGGATCCAACAACGGCCAAATTTGAAGGGAGACAACTAGTACAAGTTATCCTGACAAAAGGTGGTCTTCGCCAGCCAAAAGCTCTGGTGGTGATGCCGTCCCGGGCTTCATGATGACCTCTATCCTGCCGTCCTGCTGGTCTTGGTCTTGTTGCACCGATATGGAAACCTTTGCCTGATGTCTCGGGACTCCTCGCATGCGCTTGCCTCTTTAGCACCAAAGAGGAAACAAGTACACTGTGCGCACTGGCGCCCGCCTGGTCTTGGTCGTCATGGCTTGCGTCACAGGGACCTCGCGAGGTGCCCCTCTGTAACGCCCCGAGACCGATGTGCCAGGTGTCCTCCAATTATTCGATGTTGTTTGCCTTGTCATTGCTTGCGTATCATGCATTGCATATCATGTCACCATGTGCATTTCATTTGCATACATGTTCGTCTCATGCATCCGAGCTTTTTCCCAGTTGTCCGTTTTGCAATCGGGCGCTCCTATGTCACCCGGTGTCCCTCTGTACCTATTTTCGTGTGCGGGCGTTAAACATTTTCGGATTGGACCGAGAATTGTCACGCGGCCTTGGTTTACTATCGGTAGACCGCCTGGCAATTTTCGTGCCATTTGGACATCATTTGATACTTCAACGGTTAACCGAGGGACCGAAAAGGCCTCGTGCGTGTTACAGCCCAACACCCTTCCAATTTGGCCCAAAACCCACCTAAACCTCCTCCATCATTTCGGTCATTCGATCACGATCGCGTGGCCGAAAACCGCACCTCATTTGGACTCTCCTAGCTCCCTGTACCTATAAATATGTGGCCTCCCCCAAAAATTTCGCGGTACAAACCCTAGATCTCTCCTCTCCGCGCCGCCGGAAAAATTTCCCACCGACGGACATGTCCGCCACCGCCCTGCAGCAAATCAGAGAGCGCCAAGTGTCAGGCGTGCCTCCCCCACCGCCACGGCCCGCCGTGGCCCGGATCGGGCCCTCCCGGCCCAGTACGCCGCCGCCACCACCCGCGGGCGCCCGAGCCCCGCGCCGCCGCCCGCCTTCAGCGCCGGCCACCGCACGCCGCCCGCCTCCGCCGACGAAGCTCCGCCGCCGCGTGCCCCCCGGTTTCCCCCACCACCGTGCGCCCTCGCTGCCTCGGGCGCAGTGCGCCACCGCGCCTCACCATCGCCGAAGCTGCCGCGCGCCGCCCGCATCGTCTCCGGCCAGCTCCGCCCCGCCGCTGCGCCAAGTTTCTCCGGCCAGCGCGCCGAAGCCAGCCGCCGCTCCGCCTTATCGCCGCACCCGGCGCCGGCCACCTCCACCGCCCCGGCGCCGACCTCCGCCGACGTCCGGCGCCTCCTCGTCACCGGCGCGCCCCGGATCCGGCCTCTCCTCACTCCGGCGGCCCTGCTCCGGCGAAACTCCGGCGATCCTCGAAGTGCATGCCGATCTGGATCCAGATCTGAAAATCTGAGAGGGTTGACTTTTTGCCCTAATTTCAGTAATTAATTGCATATTTCGCCATGCCATAACTCCCTCATTGTAGCTCCGATTCGCGCGTGTAGCATACCAAAATGTTCGTCTCGACGAGTACATCATTTTCATTTGAGCTTATCTTGATGCCCGAAATGCTGTTGGAAGAGGACTATATGAGGAATATGTCAGATATGTTTCAGCAAATGGTTTTTTGTCATTTTTGCAGTGATTAATGTGTGCATGATATAATCCTGAGCTCTACATGTGTTTTGTTATATGCCATGCCATCTTTACAGGTGTGCTTGCCATGTATTTTTGTGATATTTGTGGTGACTAGCACAAGTTTGCAAAGTAGCGTAATCGGTAATGCTGATTTCAGGGACTTAGAATTTCACTAAGTCCTTGTTCTGTTTTTGTTGTTATGCCTTATGTTCATGTTGTTTCCTAGTGATCCGTGCCTCTTTTGAGGATGATCAGTAAGGATGTCTTGTTTATATTATGGTGCTCTATCCATCCATGTCTTTGTTTGCATTTATGGAGTACCCTAGCTTGAGTCAATCGAGCTCTACTTTTGCTATAATATGATCCTGGCAGATTGTTGACATGTTTAGCGATTTTGCCAAGGATGTTGCTATTGGTCCGTGCATGCTATGTTGTTGTTCTTTCCATGTCTAGCTTCTATGCCATGTATTCTTGATGGGTGTATGCTTAGTTTGTCATGCCATGCTCTGTAGTGAGTGCATCGAGCTCGTAAACATGCCTACTTGTTAATCTGTTTTGCATGCTCCAGTTTTTCACTAAGTCTGTATCTGTTTATGTTTTTGCCATGTTCACATGCTTGCAATTGTATTTTCTGATCCCTTTTGGCTCAAGGTCACTAAGGGACTTTTGTTAAGTGCTTTGAGTAGCTTCATGCCATGCATTTCTTTGCCATTATATGTTCCTGTAGCATGTAGTTTTCATGCTCTAAAGTGTGTTTCCTGATGTTAAATTACAGACTTGTGTTAATTTCACTAAGTCTAAAACCTGTTATCATTTGCACTTTTGCCATGCTTGCTTGAGCTTGTTATTGAGTGAATTGGCCGTACCTCAGTGTTCATCTTTTGTCAAGCATCTTGAGTGGATCCCTGCCATGCCTTTTGTTGCTATTTTTGAGTGTTGTAGCATATTTATCTTGATGCATTTAGTTGGTCACTTGCTGATTATCTGATTATCGCAGACCGGTGCCATATTTGTTTTGCTTGCCATTTCTAAACCGTGCATCCGATTCCGGTGATCTTTTATTGATTTCAACCGAAATCACCTCACCTTTCTAGTGGCACTCTTGGTTTTCCAAGTTGAGGCCAGTTTCAATCATTCCTTTCCAAATCATGCATATGCACCGCATACCGCATCCCACATATCATACCATGTTCATGTGTTGTTTGTTTACTATGTTGTGTGCTTCTTTCCGGTGTTGCTTCTTTGGGTTAGTTCCGATAACGTCGCGTTTGTGAGGACCCATTCGACTACGTCCGTTTGTCTTCTTCAGGGACTCGTTCTTCTTCCTTGCGGGATTTCAGGCAAGATGACCATACCCTCGAAATCACTTCTATCTTTGCTTGCTAGTTGCTCGCTCTTTTGCTATGCCTATGATGCAATACCTACCACTTGCTTATCATGCCTCCCATAATGTTAAGCCAAGCCTCTAACCCACCTTGTCCTAGCAAACCATTGTTTGGCTATGTTACCGCTTTGTTCAACCCCCTCCTATAGCGTTGTTAGTTGCAGGTGAAGATTGAAGTTTGTTCCTTGTTGGAACATGGAGATGTTGTTCCATGTTGGAACATGTTTACTTGTTGGAATATCACAATATATCTTATTTAATTAATGCATCTATATACTTGCTAAAGGGTGGAAGGCTTGGCCTTATGCCTGGTGTTTTGTTCCACTCTTGCCGCCCTAGTTTCCGTCATATCGGTGTTATGTTCCCGGATTTTGCGTTCCTTACGCGGTTGGGTTATAATGGTAACCCCTTGGCAGTTCGCCTTGAATAAAACTCCTCCAGCAATGCCCAACCTTGGTTTTACCATTCGCCACCTAGCCTCTTTTTCCCTTGGGAGTCGCGCTCCCGAGGGTCATCTTTATTTTAACCCCCCCCCCCTCCGGGCCAGTGCTCCTCTAAGTGTTGGTCCAAACTAGAGCCCCTTGCAAGGCCACCTCGGGGAAACTCAAGGGCTGGTTTTAGTTGTAGGGATTGCTCATCTCAGTGTGCCCTGAGAACGAGATATGTGCAACTCCTATCGGGATTTGTCGACACATTCGGGCGGTGTTGCTGGACTTGTTTTACCATTGTCGAGGATGTCTTGTAACCTGGATGCCGAGCCTGATCGGATTGTCTTGGGAGAAGGAATATCCTTCGTTGACCGTGAGAGCTTGTGATGGGCTAAGTTGGGACACCCCTGCAGGGATATGAACTTTCGAAAGCCATGCCCGCGGTTATGGGCAGATGGGAATTTGTTAATGTCCGATTGTAGAAAACCTGAAGTTGATCTTAATTAAAATACATCAACCGCGTGTGTAACCGTGATGGTCTCTTTCCGGCGGAGTCCGGAAAGTGAACACGGTGTTGGAGTTATGTTTGACGTAGGTTGCTCTAGGATCACTTCTTGATCATAGATTCTCGACCGTGCTTTTGCCTCCTCTTCTCGCTCTCATTTGCGTATGTTAGCCACCATATATGCTAGCCGCTTGCTGCAGCTCCACATCATACCTTTACCTCACCTATAAGCTTAAATAGTCTTGATTGCGAGGGTGTGAGATTGCTGAGTCCGCGTGACTCACAGATACTTCCAAAACCAGCTTGCAGGTTCCGTTGAACCGTGCAGATGACGCAACCAAGCTCAAGGAGGAGCTCGATGAAGATCTTCTTCTTTATGTTGTTCCGTTTTCCAGTTGATCAGTAGTGGAGCCTAGTTGGGTCGATCGGGGATCTGTATAGCATTTGGGGTAGTCTTCTTTTATTTTGGCTCCGTAGTCGGGCCTTGATTGTATTTGGATGATGTAATGCTTTATTCATGTATTTGCATGAAGTGGCGATTGTAAGCCAACTATGTATCTCTTTCCCTTATGTATTACATGGGTTGTGTGAAGATTACCTCACTTGCGACATTGCTTTCAATGTAGTTATGCCTCTAAGTCATGCTTTGACACGTGGGAGATATAGCCGCATCGAGGGCGTTATAAGTTGGTATCAGAGCCTTCCCTGACTTTAGGAACCCCCTGCTTGATCGAATCGTTGGCGTTGTTGAGTCTAGAAAAAAAATTGAGTCATTTAGGAATTATATATATATCAGAGAGTTAGGACTTCTTTTTACTCCTCAGTCCCTTCGTCGCTCTGGTGAGGCATCCTGACGTAGAGTTTTAACTCTTCTCTTTTGAAATTTCACTAAAAAATGTTAGAATCACACGGGTATCTTGGAATCGTTCCGATGGTTTTGTGACGAGAACATTGTTCTTGGTGCCTCCTGTCATTTAGGGGTTGTGGCAGTGTCCCGGGGAGTTGAGCTCCGAGGTGTTGTCGTCACAATTTTATCGTTGCAGTTCTGGAATACCTGAGTTTAGTTTTGCCGACATCGAAAATCTCTTTTATGATGTTGTTGGTGAGATAACCTCGACGCCACCCAGTACTGGGGCGGGAGTTCGGGAGTATTGCCATAACTCGTATAACGGATACTTTTTGAAGGTTGAGGTAGACGATGTGACGCCCCCGATTTAATCGTACACTAATCATATACGCAAACGTGTACGATCAAGATCAGGGACTCACGGCAAGATATCACAACACAACTCTACAAATAAAATAAATCATACAAGCATCATATTACAAGCCAGGGGCCTCGAAGGCTCGAATACAAGAGCTCGATCATAGACGAGTCAGCGGAAACAACAATATCTGAGTATAGACATAAGTTAAACAAGTTGCCTTAAGAAGGCTAGCCTTAAAAAGGCTAGCACAAACTGGGATACAGATCGAAAGAGGCGCAGGCCTCCTGCCTGGGATCCTCCTAAACTACTCCTGGTCGTCGTCAGCGGGCTGCACGTAATAGTAGGCACCTCCAGTGTAGTAGGAGTCGTTGTCAATGGTGGCATCTAGCTTTTGGACTCCAACGTCTGGTCGCAGCAATCGGGTATAGGAAGGGGGAAAAGGGAGAGCAAAGCAACCGTGAGTACTCATCCAAAGTACTCGCAAGCAAGGAGCTACACTACATATCTAGTCATATTGAAGACTACGCTTTTGGCCACCTCCATCTTGCAGCATGTAGAAGAGAGCAGAAGGTAAGTCCACCAAGTAGCATCGTGTAGCATAATCCTACCCGGCGATCCTCTCCTCGTCGCCCTGTTAGAGAGCGACCACCGGGTTGTATCTGGCACTTGAAAGGGTGTGTTTTATTAAGTATCCAGTTCTAGTTGTCATAAGGTCAAGGTACAACTCCAAGTCATCCTGTTACCGAAGATCACGGCTATTCGAATAGATTAACTTTCCTACAGGGGTGCACCACATAACCCAAAACGCTCGATCCCATTTGGCCGGACACACTTTCCTAGGTCATGCCCGGCCTCAGAAGATCAACACGTCACAGCCCTACCTAGGCACAACAGAGAGGTCAGCACGTCGGTCTAAATCCTATGGCGCAAGGGTCTGGGCCCATCACCCATTGCACACCTGCACGTTACGAGGGCGGCCGAAAGCAGAACTAGCCCCCTTAATACAAGAGCAGGCTTACGTTCCAATCCGGCGCGCGCCGCTCAGTCGCTGACGTCACGAAGGCTTCGGCTGATACCACGACATCGAGTGCCCATAACTGTCCCCGCATAGATGGTTAGTGCGTATAGGCCAGTGGCCAGACTCAGCTCAAATACCAAGAACTCGTTAAACGTGTTATCTTGAAATAACCGCGAACGCCAACCAGGCCCAGGCCCACCTCTCTCCTAGGTGGTCTCAACCTGCCCTGTCGCTTCGCCACAAAGATCCACTCACGGGTACTCCTACGAGCCGACCCGTCTTTTAGTCATCACATGTATCATGTACAAAATATATAGTATATACCCGTGATCACCTCCCGAGTGATCACGGCCCAATAGTATAGCATGGCAGACGGACAAGAATGTAGGGCCACTGATGATAAACTAGCATCCTATACTAAGCATTAGGATTGCAGGTAAATGTAACAACAGTAGTAGTAAGGACAGGCTATGCATCAGGATAGGATTAACGGAAAGCAGTAACATGCTACACTACTCTAATGCAAGCAGTATAAAGAGTAGAGTAGGCGATATCTGGTGATCAAGGGAGGGGGCTTGCCTGGTTGCTCTGGCAAGAGAGAGGGGTAGTCAACACCGTAGTCGTACTGGGTAGCAGCAGCGTCGATCTCGGTGTCTAGCAGAGAAGATGGGGGAGAAACAATAAATATTAAGCAAACAGATGCATAGCGATGCATGACATGACAAGTAGCGGTGTTAGGGGTGCCCTAACGCGGTATGAGGTGGTACCGGTGAAGAGGGAAACATCCGGGAAAATATCCCCGGTGTTTCGCGTTTTCGGACAAATGAACCGGAGAGGGAAAGTTGTGTGTTCACTATGCTAGGGATGCGTGATGGACGAACGGGCTGCGTATCCAGATTCGTCTCATCGTTCTGAGCAACTTTGATGTACAAAGTTTTTCCATCCGAACTACAGTTTATTTCATATTAATTTTAAAGTTTAATTTATTTTCTAGAATTAACATATTATTCTAATTCGGGTTGAATAAGTCAATTTGACTAGTCAAAAGGGGATGTGTGGCCCACATGTCATAGACTATTTACCTACACAAATAAATAAATCTAACTTATTCAAAGTGAGGGCCTACATGTCATCTATTACTAGACTAACTTAGCACTACTAAAACCAGCTAAGGAGCAAAAAAATAATCCTAAAACTAATTCACCTAATTAAATTAGACCTAAACTAATTTTGGGACAGCCCCACACACATAGGCACATCGGCCACACACACTCACACGCACACACACCTACACAGCACACACACGCTGCTAGGGGTTAAGTATGTTCTATGTTAAAAGTAGCAATTTGTGAATTTCATAGGATTTAATCCATCCATCAAATGGATTTGGTCCAATGGGGTAAAATGAAGATTTTCAAGTGTACTCTCTGCCCAAATTATTTTTATCCACATAAGAACTTGCCTTGTGAATGTTTATTGGCTGTCAAAGGGGCTACCCAATGTGAATTTGCCAAAGCTAGCTGCAGCTACAGTAACTGAACGTTACTGTAGCAGAGGAGCTGCAGCCGAGTGCAGCGGGCAGAGCAGCAGTACGGAGCGGCAGCCGCGGCGCGGCCAGGCTGGCCGAAGGCGGGCGAGGCCGGAGATGGGCGCGGCCACACACTCAGCACACACACACACACTGCACGCACACACCGCGCATACACACTGCACAACACGCACACACACTCACGGCCGCTCGGCCATGGCCACGCAGTAGCCGGCGTAGCAAGCAGAAGTAGCAGTACGTGGCACGCAGGGGTGATAGCGGCAGCGGCTCTAGACAGCAGCAGAGCAGCGATAGGGGCGCGAGCGAAGCGGGAGGCGGTGGCGCAGGACCGGACGGAGCAGGACGGGAGCGGCCTCAGCTCGGAGCAGCGATGCAGGGACGCAATGGACACGAGCGGGCGCCAGCGGGGGCGAGGCTAGGCGCGCGGGCCGCGGGCAGAGGAGGGCAAGCGCGTGCACGCTGTAGGCCGCGGCCGGCCGCGGCAGAGGACGGACAGGGGGAGTTCGGGAGCGCGGGGCTCCTTGGCCATGGCGGACGCCGGCTTCGGCCTCGTCCAGGACGGAGCTACGGCAGGGAATTGAATCATGGGAAGAGAGGCGAAACGAACGGTGGCTCACAGTGAGGTCGGGGCGTGCTTGGAGAGGTCGGGGGGGGGGGGGCGCCTGGTTGCTCTGGCAAGAGAGAGGGGTCGTCAACACCGTAGTCGTACTGGGTAGCAGCGGCGTCAATCTCGGTGTCTAGCGAGAGAAGAGGGGGGAGAAACAATAAATATTAAGCAAACAGATGCATAGCGATGCATGACATGACAAGTAGTGGTGCTAGGGGTGCCCTAACGCTGTATAAGGTGGTATCGGTGAAGGGGGAAACATCCGGGAAAATATCCCCGGTGTTTCGCGTTTTCGGACAAATGAACCGGAGGAGGAAAGTTGTGTGTTCACTATGCTAGGGATGCGTGATGGACGAACGGGCTGCGTGGCCGGGCGCGGCAGAGGACGGACAGGGGGAGTTCGGGAGCGCGGGGCTCCTTGGCCATGGCGGACGCCGGCTTCGGCCTCGTCCAGGACGGAGCTACGGCAGGGAATTGAGCATGGGGAGAGAGGCGAAACGAACGGCGGCTCACAGTGAGGTCGGGGCGTGCTTGGAGAGGTCGGGGGGGGGGGGCGCCGATGTTGCAGGTCGAGGCAGCGGCAGCGGCGATGCCCACGGTGGTGGAGCGAGGCGATCCGGCGGAGGAGAGCTTCCCGGCTCCAGCTGGTGGTCAGGAGGAAGAAGCAGTGGGCGGTGCACCTCGTAGTCAAGGTCTCGGCGCTCGGGGGTGCCATTGGCCGCGGGATCGAGCGGTGCACGGCGACGACAGTGTCGACGAGATGCAGAGGAAGAGAACAAGCGATAGGGAGGGGGAAACGGGGGCTAGGGTTTGCACGGACGAGCGAGGGGGTCTAGTAGACGCCAAGAAGCAACGGATGGACGGCGCGTGGCGATCCTCGTCACGGACGCGCGCCCTGCGTCCACGGCGGGAGGGTGAACAGGAGGGAGAAGGAGATGTCAGCTGGGCTGGGCCGGCTCCTGTAGCGAGCAGGCCGAGTGCACAGTGTTCTGTTACGTATTGCCTTCTTTTCTTTATTCCTATTTTTGACTCTGTCAGAGATCTATTTGTAAGAGCAAATGACTTAGTTAAATAAGAAATTTGGCCCACAAATACTAGGTACTATACTTGGTTTGCACAAAAAGTTTGAGATTTAATTGACTTCCCATGATTTTATTTTTAAAAGAAATGAGCTATGGGGCTGTTTTGGTCTTGTTTTAAATAGGTCAGGAGCACCTAATTACCACAAAGATGTTTGTTCTTATTTGAATATTACTTAGTGATTATTTGCAATACAACCAACATTTTATTTTACCTTTTGAATAATTTAATTATTTGACTTGCATTTAAAATCAGAGTTGATTCGGTTTCGAATCAACGCGAGTTTAACAACAGTAATCATGGTGACGTGGCATCGTTAGTAGAGGATTACTATAGCTTAATTATCCAGGCATTACAGACGATTTCCGAAGGTTTCTTGGTTATGTGTTGAAAGATTTGCTAGTTTTGGGTGAGATATTACATTCATTCATTAGTTCCGGAGGCAGTGTGTTGTGATTTCATCAAGTATCTTCTCATCTTACCAAGTTCTTATTCAATTTCTTTTCTTTTTCATCGGAGTGCTGCCCGAAGTTGTTCTTCCTTGTCCCTCTTTCTTAACGAAGTGCTTTCAACTTTGTTCTTCTCCGTTGCTTTCTTTCTTTCATTTTTGCTCAACCTTTTCAAGGTTCTTTGGTCTCACTCATTTGTCAAAGAAGTAACTTAGTTTTACCTCTTCTCTTCCTCCTCCGTTGTCCCTCCGGTGCCATTCTAGATCTCGGGACGAGATCCTCTCGTAGTGGTGGAGTGTTGTAACGCCCCGAGACCGATGTGCCAGGTGTCCTCCAGTTATTCGATGTTGTTTTCCTTGTCATTGCTTGCGTGTCATGAATTTCATATCATGTCACCATGTGCATTTCATTTGCATACATGTTCGTCTCATGCATCCGAGCTTTTTCCCAGTTGTCCGTTTTGCAATCCGGCGCTCCTATGTCACCCGGTGTCCCTCTATACCTCTTTTCGTGTGTGGGCGTTAAACGTTTTCGGATTGGACCGAGACTTGTCATGCGGCCTTGGTTTACTATCGGTAGACCGCCTGGCAATTTTCGTGCCATTTGGACTTCGTTTGATGCTCCAACGGTTAACCGAGGGATCAAAAAGGCCTCGTGTGTGTTGCAGCCCAACACCCTCCCAATTTGGCAAAACCCACCTAAACCTCCTCCATCATCTCGGTCGTTCGATCATGATCGCGTGCCCGAAAACCGCACCTCATTTGGACTCTCCTAGCTCACTGTATCTATAAATATGTGGCCTCCCCCGAAAATTTCGCGGTACAAACCCTAGATCTCTCCTCTCCGCGCCGTGGGACAAATTTCCCACCGACGGACATGTCCGCCATGGCCCCGCATCAAATCGGAGAGCGCCAAGTGTCAGGCGCGCCTCCCCTGCCGCCACGGCCCGTCGCGGCCCTAATCGGGCCCTCCCGGCCCAGTACGCCGCCGCCACCACCCGCGGGCGCCCGAGCCCGGCGCCGCCGCCCGCCTTCAGCGCCGGCCACCGCGCGCCGCCCGCCTCCGCCGACGAAGCTCCGCCGCCGCGCGCTCCCCGGCGTTTCCGCCTGCCTCGCCATCGGTTTCCCCCGCCGCCGTGCGCCCTCGCTGCCTCGGGCGCAGCGCGCCACCGCGCCTCACCATCGCCGGAGCTGCCGCGCGCCGCCCGCATCGTCTCCGGCCAGCTCCGCCCCGCCGCTGCGTCAAGTTTCTCCGGCCAGCGCGCCGAAGCCGGCCGCCGCTCCGCCTCGTCGCCGCACCCGGCGCCGGCCACATCCGCCGCCCCGGCGCCGACCTCCGCCGACTCCGACGCCTCCTCGTCGCCGGCGCGCCCCGGATCCGGCCTCTCCTCACTCCGGCGGCCATGTTCCGGTGAAACTCCGGCAATCCTCGAAGTGCATGCCGATCTGGATCCAGATCTGAAAATCTGAGAGGGTTGACTTTTTGCCCTAATTTCAGTAATTAATTGCATACTTCGTCATGCCATAACTCCCTCATCGTAGCTCCGATTCACGCGTGTAGCATACCAAAATGTTCGTCTCGACGAGTACACCATTTCATCTCATTGCATCATTTTCATTTGAGCTCATCTTGATGCCCGAAATGCTGTTGGAAGAGGACTATATGAGGAATATGTCAGATATGTTTCAGCAAATGGCCTTTTGTCATTTTTGCCATGATTAATGTGTGCATGATATAATCTTGAGCTCTACATGTGTTTTGTTATATGCCATGCCATCTTTACAGGGGTGTTTGCCATGTATTTTTGTGATATTTGTGGTGACTAGCACAAGCTTGCAAAGTAGCGTAATCGGTAATGCTGATTTCAGGGACTTAGAATTTCACCAAGTCCTTATTCTGTTTTGTTGTTATGCCTTATGTTCATGTTGTTTCCTAGTGATCCGTGCCTCTTTTGAGGATGATCAGTAAGGATGTCTTGTTTATATTGTGGTGCTCTAGCCATACATGTCTTTGTTTGCTTTTATGGAGTACCCTAGCTTGAGTCAATCGAGCTCTACTTTTGCTATAATATGATCCTGGCAGATTGTTGACATGTTTAGCGATTTTGCCGAGGATGTTGCTATTGGTTCGTGCATGCTATGTTGCTGTTCTTGCCATGTCTAGCTTCTATGCCATGTATTCTTGATGGGTGTATGCTTAGTTTGTCATGCCATGCTCTGTAGTGAGTGCATCGAGCTCGTAAACATGCCTACTTGTTAATCTGTTTTGCATGCTCCAGTTTTTCACTAAGTCTGTATCTGTTTATGTTTTTGCCATGTTCACATGCTTGCAATTGTATTTTCTGATCCCTTTTGGCTCAAGGTCACTAAGGGACTTTTGTTAAGTGCTTTGAGTAGCTTCATGCCATGCCTTTCTTTGCCATTATATGTTCCTGTAGCATGTAGTTTTCATGCTCTAAAGTGTGTTTCCTGATATTAAGTTCCAGACTTGTGTTAATTTCACTAAGTCTGAAACCTGTTATCATTTGCACTTTTGCCATGCTTGCTTGAGCTTGTTATTGAGTGAATTAGCCATAGCTCAGTGGTCATCTTTTGTCAGGCATCTTGAGTGGATCCCTGCCATGCCTTTTGTTGCTATGTTTGAGTGTTGTAGCATATTTATCTTGATGCATTTAGTTGGTCACTTGCTGATTATCGTAGACCGGTGCCATATTTGTTTTGCTTGCCATTTCTAAACCGTGCATCCGATTCCGGTGATCTTTATATCGATTTCAACCGAAATCACCTCACCTTTCCAGTGGCACTCTTGATTTTCCATGTTGAGGCCAGTTTCAATCATTCCTTTCCAAATCATGCATATGCACTGCATACCGCATCCCGCATATCATACCATGTTCATGTGTTGTTTGTTTACTATGTTGTGTGTTTCTTTCCGGTGTTGCTTCTTCGGGTTGGTTCCGATAACGTCGCGTTTGTGAGGACCCGTTCGACTATGTTTGTTTGTCTTCTTCAGGGACTCATTCTTCTTCCTTGCTGGATTTCAGGCAAGATGACCATACCCTCGAAATCACTTCTATCTTTGCTTGCTACTTGCTCGCTCTTTTGCTATGCCTATGCTACGATACCTACCACTTGTTTATCATGCCTCCCATATTGTTAAGCCAAGCCTCTAACCCACCTTGTCCTAGCAAACCGTTATTTGGCTATGTTACCGCTTTGCTCAGCCCCCTCTTATAGCGTTGTTAGTTGCAGGTGAAGATTGAAGTTTATTCCTTGTTGGAACATGGAGATGTTGTTCCTTGTTGGAACATGTTTACTTGTTGGAATATCACAATATATCTTATTTAATTAATGCATCTATATACTTGGTAAAGGGTGGAAGGCTCGGCCTTATGCCTGGTGTTTTGTTCCACTCTTGCCGCCCTAGTTTCCGTCATATCGGTGTTATGTTCCCGGATTTTGCGTTCCTTACGCGGTTGGGTTATAATGGGAACCCCTTGACAGTTCGCCTTGAATAAAACTCCTCCAGCAATGCCCAATATTGGTTTTACCATTCGCCACCTAGCCTCTTTTTCCCTTGGGAGTCGCGCTCCCGAGGGTCATCTTTATTTTACCCCCCCCCCCGGCTAGTGCTCCTCTGAGTGTTGGTCCAAACTAGAGCCCCTTGCAGCGCCACCTCGGGGAAACTCGAGGGCTGGTTTTAGTTGTACGGATTGCTCATCTGAGTGTGCCCTGAGAACGAGATATGTGCAGCTCCTATCGGGATTTGCCGGCACATTCGGGCGGTGTTGCTGGACTTGTTTTACCATTGTCGAGGATGTCTTGTAACCTGGAAGCCGAGCCTGATCGGATTGTCTTGGGAGAAGGAATATCCTTCGTTGACCGTGAGAGCTTGTGATGGGCTAAGTTGGGACACCCCTGCAGGGATTTGAACTTTTGAAAGCCGTGCCCGCGGTTATGGGCAGATGGGAATTTGTTAATGTCCGGTTGTAGAAAACCTGAAGTTGATCTTAATTAAAATACATCAACCGCGTGTGTAACCGTGATGGTCTCTTTCCGGCGGAGTCCGGGAAGTGAACACGGTGTTGGAGTTATGTTTGACGTAGGTTGCTCTAGGATCACTTCTTGATCATAGATTCTCGACCGTGCTTTTGCCTCCTCTTGTCGCTCTCATTTGCGTATGTTAGCCACCATATATGCTAGCCGCTTGCTGCAGCTCCACATCATACCTTTACCTCACCTATAAGCTTAAATAGTCTTGATCGCGAGGGTGTGACATTGCTGAGTCCCCGTGACTCACAGATACTTCCAAAACTAGCTTGCAGGTGCCGTTGAACCGTGCAGATGACGCAACCAAGCTCAAGGAGGAGCTCGATGATGTTGTTCCGTTTTCCAGTTGATCAGTAGTGGATCCCAGTTGGGTCGATCGGGGATCTGTGTAGCATTTGGGGTAGTCTTCTTTTATTTTGGCTCCGTAGTCGGGCCTTGATTGTATTTGGATGATGTAATGTTTTATTCATGTATTTGTGTGAAGTGGCGATTGTAAGCCAACTATGTATCTCTTTCCCTTATGTATTACATGGGTTGTGTGAAGATTACCTCACTTGCGACATTGCTTTCAATGCGGTTATGCCTCTAAGTCGTGCTTCGACACATGGGAGATATAGCCGCATTGAGGGTGTTACACCCTCGCCTTGATCTCTCTGCCCCTCGTGAGCTAGCCTGGTGAGGCCGCCCCCGAGGAGGTCTTGCGTCGTCCGCCTCGCGAGGCTTGGCCCCTCACGAGGGTCTTGAGTGTTCGCTGATGAAGATGGGCCGTACAGGGCCGCTGGTGGAGCCATGCCGTGGGCCGCAGGCAAGCAAGTCTGGGGACCCCCGTTCCCAGGACGCCGACACCTACCAACGATTTCTTCTTATGTTCTCCTCTAGATAGGAACTTTGGAGTGATTCTTCATCGCACTTTGAGGGGTGATTATATGATCCAATTATATTAGCACTGTTGAGAGATTGCACTAGCGAAAGTACGGACCCTAGGCCTCATTTTCAAGCATTGCAATACCGTTTTTGTGCCCGTTTACTATTTTCTACCTTGATGTTTTTATTTATTCAAATTATAAAAATATATTTCTACCATCCATATTATACTTTTATCACCATTTCTTCGCTGAACTAGTGCAACTATACAAATTTCCATTGTATTGGGTGTGTTGGGGACACAAGAGATTTCTTTTATTTGATTGCAGGGTTGCTTGAGAGAGACCATCTTTATCCTACGCCTCTCACAGATTAATAAACCTTAGGTCATCCGCTTGAGGGAAAATTGCTATTGTCCTACAAAACTGTGCGCTTGGAGGCCCAACACATGTCTACAAGAATAAAATTGTGTAGTAGACATCAAGCTCTTTTCTGGCGCCGTTGCTGGGGAGGCTAGTTAAGCGGCACTCACATCCCGTCAACGAAGGTCTTTTCTGGCACTGTTGCCGGGGAGGTGAGTGCTTGAAGGTATATCTTTAGATCTTGCAATTGAATCTTTTAGTTTCTTGTTTTATCACTAGTTTGGTTTATAAAAGAAAGCTGCAAAAAATGGAATTGAGGTTGCATCATATTATTCATCTTTATAATGTATTTCGTGAAAATGATGGAAAGGAAAATTGTGCTCAATTGATAGTAGAAGAATTCAATAGAATGTTTGGTATAAATCGTGAGCATGATTGCAATGTTGTTAGTATGAATTCTTTGATTATCCATAATGCTAATGATATGCAAAGCCATAAGCTTGAGGATGCTATGTTTGATGAAGATGGTATTTTTAGTCCCCCGATATTTGATGTGCAAATTTGTTATAATGATTGCATGCCTCCCATTTATGATGATTATAATGATGAAAGTGAATGCGGAGAGGTCATGACATTATTTAATGATGAATCCACCATTTTGGATGAGGCTTCAATTGACTATGATGATTAAGGTGATGACATGTATGCTATATTAAATAATGATAACCATGAAACTTGTCATCATGATTTTAATTTTCAATCACATGATAGTTATTTTGTTGAGTTTGCTCCCACCATTATTGATGAGAATAAATTTGTTTACGTGGAGAGTAATAAAAAATTTATGCTTGTGGATCATGAAAAGAATGCTTTATGTGATGGTTATATTGTTTAATTTCTTCATGATGCTACTGAAAATTATTATGAAGTAGGAACTTATGCTTGTAGGAATTGCAATAATATCAAGTTTCCTCTCTATGTGTTGAAAGTTTTGAAGTTATGTTTGTTTTGCCTTCCTATGCTGGTTGATTCTTGTTCTCATAAGTTGTTTGCTCACAAAATCCCTATGCATAGGAAGTGGGTTAGACTTAAGTGTGCTATTCATATGCTTCATGATGCTCTCTTTATTTTCAATTCTTATCTTTTATGCGAGCATCATTGAAATCATCATGCCTAGCTCAAAGGCATTAAAGAAAAAGCGCTTGTTGGGAGACAACCCAACACTTTTACCTACTGTTTTCGTGTGTTCACATGATTAGGATATTGTAGTAATCATGTTTTATTGCTTTTGTTTCAATAAAGTGCCAAGTAAGACCTTTGGGATGGCTTACGGTGATAGTTGATTTGATCTTGCTAAAGTACAGAAACTTTTGCGCTCAGGCAAACAATTCTCATTTTCAATAGAAGCTTAATAAAATCGCAATTCTTCTTGCAGAAGATTAATAGACAAATTTCCCAGGCTTTCCTAATTATTTAGAATTTTTGGAGTAGCAGAAGTATGGTTGGAGTACAAATTACTACAGACTGTTCTGTTTTTGATGGTTTCTGTTTTCAATGCATAGTTTGCTTGTTTTCTAATTTCCATGGCTTATATTGCTCAATATAAATTGTGGAAATGATATGATACATTAGAATTGTGTGAGAACAATTATGAATCTTGTCTTTGACAGTTACAAAAGTGAAATGGTTTGCTCTTTATCATACTAATCTATCTCACGAAGTTCCGTTAAGTTTTGTGTGATTGAAGTTTTCAAGTTTTGGGTGAGATGTCGATATGAGGAGAATAAAGAGTGAAAAGAACCTAAGCTTGGGGGTGCCCAACGCACCCCAAGGTAATATTCAAGGAAGATCTAAGCAACTAAGCTTGGGGATGCCCTGGAAGGCATCCCCTCTTTCGTCTTCAACATTATCGGTAACCTCACTTGGAGCTATGTCTTCATTCGTCACATGATATGAGTTTTACTTGGAGCATCATTTTATTTTCTTAGGATTTTCTTGCTGTTATTTAGAATAATGCTCTCCATCTTTTATTTCAATAAAAGTGGCAATGATAGCCTTTGCCATGCTTATTTTGCGAGTATACATGTTGCTGTTTGAAAATAGAAAGTTTACCGTTGTTGCAAAAATTCCCTAGAAAAGTTAGAATGTGATAAAATGTTGAAACTTTTTGGAAAATGAGCTCTGATAAATTTTCTACAGTGTGGAAAATTTTCATAACTTTTGGAGTTAGGGAAGTATTGATACTCTTGAATTCTTTAAAGACTATACTATTTTGGCATATTGTTGTTATGTTTGCATTGTTTGCATATGTTTGCTTGTTTAATGATTCTATTTGAGGATAGGAGTATTAAATATGCAGAGGCATTTAGTGTGCAATGTTGAATAATAATTTTAGTGATTTGCTATAGTAGAGAATGATAAGGTTTTTGCATTGGTTTATACTAACTTATCTCACAAGTCCTTGTTGAGTTTTGTGTGGATGAAGCTTTTGAGATTTAGGAAAATCATGATATAATAAGAATTAAGGAGACACAAAAGCTCAAGCTTGGGTATTCCCAAGGCATCCCAAGATAATATTTCAAGAAGTCTCAAGCATCTAAGCTTGGGGATACCCCGGTAGCCATCCCACCTTTCTTCTTCAACAATTATCGGTTAGTATCGGTTGAGCCTAAGTTTTTGCTTCTTCACATGATGTGTGCTATTGTTGGAATGTCATTTTATTTTGTTTTGCTTGTTGTTTTATTAAAATGCTTAGATCTGAAAGTTTTTGAATAAGAGAGAGTCCTCAAATAGCTACCTATTTACTTAACTACTCGCTTGATCTTCACTTATATCTTTTTTGGAGTAGCTCGTCGTTTACTCTTGTGCTTCACTTATATCCTATGAGTAAATCATTGAATGAATTGAATATCATGAAGTTGAAATTATATCATGCCTAGTGGTAGCTTCACATTGGGTTTAGAAAGTGAATCTTTTGAGGCTTGACAAACACAATATTGGTCATACAAGCAATTCATGAATAATTAGTATAAGGAAGAGAACTTCACATGCAAATACACTATCATGGAAATCTTTTGTGATTGTGAGCCCCCATCAAACTATTATATGCCAAAATTGTTGACGTTGGAGAAGGAAGACAACTTAATGGTTTATGTTTGTTCATATTCACATAGAAGTAATATTGTCATAGATCCTTCAACATGTGGTGCTTGCCCCCCATATGTGCTAGCCAAATATTCCGCACCAAGTAGAGATACTACTTGTGCATCCAAAAACCCTTAAACCCAAATCTTATTTTCAAGAGTACACCATACCTACCCTACCTAAGGATTGAGCAAGATCCTTCAAGTAAGTTGTAATCGGTGCAATAAGGCAATAAAAATTGCTTATAAAAGTGTTAGATCATTTAGTGTAAGAGAAAATTGAGCATTGTACGAACTTGTGTTGGCAAAGAATAAAAGTGACAGACTGCATAATAAAGGTTGCTATCATAAGGGGCAATATAACGTAGCGTTCTTTTGCACCAAGGGTTTGAGCATACAAACAAATAAGCGCATGGAAACCTCTGCTTCCCTCTGCGAAGGGCCTATATTTTAATTTTATGTATTTACTTTCATGCAAGAGTCAAAGTTTATCTCTCTACTCCTTTCTATTTTTCTCTTTTGGCAAGCATCATGTGGTGAGGAAAGATCTAGGCACATATATTCTCGTGGTTTTGTCACGGCAGATGTCCTAGTGAATGGACTTAGTCGTGGAGCCATCACGACGGGTTAGCTTGAAGGGGTTAAAGCGGACAAGGGACGCAAGGAATTATACTGGTTCGGCCCCTTATGGTGAAGGTAAAAGCCTACTCCGGTTGTGATGGAATTGCTAGGGTTTCGATGACCAGGGAGCGAATCCGCTTTGCCTAGCTCTCGAGTTATTGTTTGTTGTCTGTCCCTAAACCGCCGTCGTGTCGGCGGTTTACAGAATCTCGAGGCCGGCTCATACACGTGCCCGGCTCGGTTTCTACCTTTCCTTGCCTTACAACATAAGTTACATATCATATGGTGGTTTATGTCTAAGGGCCCTAATCCGCCTTCGGGCCCTGGGCCTTCATGTTAGATCTCCTCTGTAAAGCGCTAGACTTCTTGTATTCATGGGCTTCAAACATGACTAACTCATTGTGGGAATAACCCGGCCCCTCATGGCCGGTTTATTCTTAGTAGTAATATCCCCAACATTAGGCCCAGATTGATTTGAACTTGTTCATGTCAATCTTCAACACTTAGAAAATTCCTCCTTCAGCACCTTCGCATAAATTTTGTAAATCGCCATGACGTCATCCTCCAAGATTGTAGTAAACCGCCATGACGTCACATGTTATTAAAAATTGTATGTCTCACCTTCATTAATTAACCTCCAACAATCGAGGCGGCAGCTCTGTCACAGATCCAATTTTTTGGGTTCCTTGATTTTCACGCCTGTCACTTATCCCTTCGCCTTATAAATAAGATCGGGGGGTCCTTTTCATTTTTCCCCTCTTGCCTCCTCGCTTCTTATTCTTCTTTGTGCCGACCTGACCCGTACGCGCCGCCGCCGTTGTCAAGCTCCGCCCTCGTCTTCACCTCCGGCTGTTGCATCAACTTGAATGTTCCAGAGAAACGCGGCGCGCCTCCGCTGTTTCAACAGCTTCGGTGAGTTCCTCTTCCCTTCCTTTGCAGATCCGCTAGGGTTCTCGCGAGTTCATAGAAGCTTCATGGTGTTCTACTCTTATTCTTCATTAGATCCTATATGACAGACTTCAAACTTGATGTTCTTCCGTGCGGTAGAAATGACAGTCCTTATTTTGCCTATCAAACCATGCCTTTTGTGTATAAACCCCGATCTAGAACTTCGCGATCTGCTCAAGCACCAACTTTTTAGGTCTAAATTTTTTCCTTTTCCTGACATGTGGTAGATCCAAAATTCCAATGTGAAACTGTGAAACTTGTTTTTCCTCACTTAGTCATTTTTTGCTTCAGATATGTACTTTCATTGTCTGCGTAGGCGGTTTATCCTTTAGAAAATAATCTTCCATATGCCATTAGTCCCCTTGTAAACCGCCAATCGCTTTGCCATTTATAATAGCATCAACCTCCGGTTTAACAATTTTGCATGCTTGAATACCTTTTCCTGAACATGGTACACTTTATGCTTGCCAACCATGAGTCTTAAACCGGCATCAATCTTTTTCCAGCTCTTCATTCGAAATGGCCAAACAATTTTATGCTTGTAACTGGATCCCTTCCCAGGTTACTGAAGAGCAACTAGATGGATGCGTCAGAACTAGCGCTTTATCAAAACGAAGCGAAATCCACTAGCGAGTTCCCGATCCAGAAAATCCTCCTACCCCCAAGGATGGCGAGGTAGTGGTATTTGTTGATCACATGAGCCGTGGTTTTAAACCGCCCGGATGTATGTTTTTTCGTGATGTGCTTGCCAGCTTCCGGATCCACCCTCAAGATATTGGACCTAACTTTGAGTCCAATATTTGCGACTTTCAAGTGTTTTCTGAGGCCTATCTGCAAGAAGAGCCAACTGTTGAATTGTTCAGGGATTTTTTCTATTTGAACCGTCGTACTGAATTTATAGACGGGCCCAACACTGAACTTGGCGGCGTCTCCATTTAGAAAAGGAAGGACGTCAGCTTCCCTCACGTCAAACTTCATAGTCATCCTAAGGATTGGAACCAGACTTGGTTCTACTATAAGGATACTTCCGTTGATGATGAGAACCCTATGTCGGGTTATCATGCTCACCGGCTTACCAACACACGTCCATTTCCGCAACGGCTGACTGCCAAGGAACGGGCCACATATGCACCACAACTCGCCAAGCTCAGAGCTTTTATGGCTAATAGTTTGACAGGAGTTGGCTTTGTTCGTTGCTGGATATCTTGGAGTATTTTACCGTTAAGCCGTCGCCCCGGTTTAATGTGTGAGTACACAGGGGACTCAAAAGATCCTCAACGACATATCTATTGATATTCAGCTAACAGAGGCTGAAGTTACTGAGTCTGTTAAGAAAATACTGAATGAATCAGAGGCTGTCTATAGCAAGACCGGGTTAAGCCCCTTCTATACTTTGAATAAACCGCCAGTTGTAAGAATTGCCTCATCCTACTTGTACTTGATATTCTTAACTGTGTAATCTTTTATATCCTCTGTCAATCTTTTAACAGGGTGACGACTCATTTTGGAAGAAGAAACCTCAAGATAAACCGACTAAAACCCCTTGACCTAAGACGAAGGTTGTCAAGAAACCTGCCAAGAAGAAGGCAGCTGAATCCACCGGGTTGAATCTCGATGAGGATCTTGATAATCCGGCCTCAGAGGTAGAACTTGACTCTCTTGGTTCGTTTTTCATACACCTCATTGACAATGATTATTATCAGGATGACGCTGAAGGCAGCCAAGCCGATGATGCAGAGGTAATTATCCTTTCCTCCGGTTCAGACCCTCTGCCAACACAAAAAATCCGTCAAGCAATCCGGAAAGTAAGATTTTCTCACCCCCTAGCTCACTTGGACCCACACTTTCTTTTTAAGAAGCAGCAACACGAAGCTTGCCAACAACCCAGCACAGCGTCCAAGTAGTCACTTCAGCCAGTTTACCGAACACTCCGGTTCGGAAACGTCGATCTGAGGTCTCACACACTTCCGATACTTCTTATCCCAAGGTGGGTTATTTCCGACAACCTCTTAATCCATCCTATTCAAATTATCAGGGAACGCCTCATTCATCATCTGGCGAGTCAACAACGACACAGCTCCCTCCTCTTAAGACTGTTCCTGGGTAAACACTTTAAACTTAATCCGTTGACGATTTATACTTGCGTGCTATACTAACCTTTATATCTTTTCCTTTCATAGCCAAGGCCAGACCAAGCAAGAAAGCTTAGGTAAATAAACCGTCTAATGACAATGTGGTTATTGAATCGGAGAGAACTCCAGAACCGGAAGGAACAAATGCTGACGCTGTGCTTGATGATCCGGCACCTCAAGATCATGACTTTTTTGTTGAACAAGCAGATGTTGACACAACAGACCATGCTGATAAACCGACCAGCCCGGTCCGAACTGATGATAAACCGTCAAGTCCAGCTAAGGCTACTGACAAATCGTCAACTCCAGTAAAAGCTGCCGATGACAAGGAAATGACATTATGATTACTGGCGTTGGCCACACCGCCCCTGGCAATCATGTTGCGTTATCAAAGCATAGTGCCAAGGAAGAGCTTTTTGCTATGGGCAAAGGCAAGTGGAGCACAGATTTGTCAAGCTACACCCACCTCAACGCCCAAGAACTTCATTCTGGTTTTTTAAACCGTCTGTACACAAACCGCGACTATGAAGCCGGTTTAGTGAATCTGATGAAGGAGCGATATGAGGTAACTACATATCTATTTCTCTCTTATGACCAATTTCAAGTACCAACTCCAATAGCCCCCAAGGGGCGATTTATGATGCCAATCTAAACCGGGACTTTGTAATATCTCAACTTTGCATGCTTAGCCTCCAAGGGCCGGTTGATCTTTTTAAGGTGACCGGTACTTTAGAATTGTAATCTTTTAACTTTCACGTGTGTAGTCCCCAAGGGCCGGTTTATCTTTCCAAGCTGAACCGAGACTTTGACCAATGTTACTTTGAGAAAATGTACATTAGCCCCCAAGTGCCAAGAATAATACTTGTATTGTGCTTGGGACTTGTAAAAATTTCTGATAATCAAGCAAATAGGCATTAGCCCCCAAGTGCCAAGTGTATAACTTGGTATGTGCTCGGTACTTCAAATATTCACTGCCACCTCATAATATGTCTTTCTCTTATAGGCTGAGCTGAGCAAAAAGGAAGCCCAAACCGCTGATCTTCAAGAAAATATCAAATCCCAGCAAGCAGAAACCTTCAAAGCCAAAGAGGAACTGGCCAGTGCCTTAGTAGCCATGGAGAAGCTGAAGGAAACTTTGAAGAAGGAACGGGCAGATTGGGGCATAGAGAAAACCGCATTGCAAAAGAGAGCTGAAGACGCAGAAGCAGCCCTTAAACCGGTGGGCGAAGAGCTGACCGGTTTAAAGCGGCAGATAAATGCCATGACCGCTGCTGTGTTTGGTAAGTATCCTCACCTGAAGTTTTCAACATACATTATATCGTCAGTTACCGGTTTACCGATGATCGCAATGACACAGGAACTCGCATTACCCATCTGGGCTCTGACATGCGGATGAAGCTGAAGGCTGCCTATACTCTTATAGAGCAGTTATATTCCGGAGCCCAATGGGCCATTTGCACTGCTGCTCATAACAAACCGCCTCCAACTTTTAAAAAGGAAACCCTTGAGAAGTTGTCAATGCTACCTGCCCGGTTGGACGAGCTAAAAAGATCAACTACAAGGTCAGGTGCGCTGACTGCGCTAATCCGGGCTAAGGCATGGATACCAGATCTTGACTGGTCAGATATAGGCAGCGGCTATCCTGGCATAAAGGAGGACGGTTCAGAGTTTAACAATGATGACCTTCGAAGGTTGACAAAGGAAATGCGCCCCTTAGCGAGCAAATTGGCTGAGGAAACAGATCTCTCTCACTATCAGCCGGTTTATGATTCTGATCATAAAAGATATCCTGCGCCAACACATGATGTAGAAGATCTTATTCTGCCAATCCGTAAGCACACCTATGCCCCTGATGTTGACCCCTACAACCTTATAAGTGATGAAGCTGTGTTCCAAGCCTTAACTGGAATCGATTGGGCAACCATTGACTTCCATCCACTAGGTAGAGAGGAGGAGATGCACCAGCACAAGACGATCCATAGCCTTCAAGTCAGCCTGGTGACGAGTCATGATCCGGAGGCCGGTTCAGCCTTCTGCGTACTACCACACTTGCTGAAAACAATTATTCTTTTTGGACATTAAAGCGCCTTGTAATAGGCTAGTTCAAAATACTTGGTCTGCTATGCCATCGCGCATATTTATGTTGCCTGATACTGTTAATCCATCCTGCTTTAGGATATATTATGTTCATAATCTGTAGCGGTGTTATGCAAAATGTTCCTGCATACAAGAAGTTTGAAAGTGTCCTGGCAGTTTACCGTTGGACGGGTCATGATGCCCAAATATATAGCCGGGGTTTATAACCAAGGCTGTACTTTGAAAATAATCAAAGATGAAAGAGATGATACATGTGATATTGAATGACACTATTGGTTGACCAACTTTGGTATATTTAGGGTGATAACCCCAATCTTGAGTATTGATAACTCCTTCCATGTTTTGCCGGTTTACGATAAAATTGTACCGGGTTACAATAAACACCGGTGTATCCATATATAATGCTGGTGACTTGTAGTCGAAACCAGACCGGGTCAATAAACGCCGGATTATAACTGATCATGTACTTACAACTTATCATTGAAAGCCAACCCAGGTCAATAAACGCCGGTTTATCATAAGATATTATGAATCTCACCAAAGGAGAAAAAACTTGGCAAATAAAAACATAAAAAGAACATGCAAGGCTTTTCATGGGCTGCCAGGCCCAAAATCGAGGCTTTTCATGGGCTGCCAGGCCCAAAATCGAGGCTTTTCATGGGCTGCCAGGCCACTGAGTTAAACCATTTTTCGAAGCCTTTTAAGATGGACCTCACATTAACCAATCGTTGTTTTAACTTTGAGAGTTCAGGGTCTATGAGATTGACTTGTCAAACGTTCGGCGGGTCATACCAGGATTACCTGGACGGAGTGGCTTACTTAAAAAGGCAGGATAACCTAGAGTTTTAGGTGAATACACCTGGCTTCCAAGCCTGGCTTGATAGCCTATTACAAGGGTGTAGAATTCTTTATTCTTTGAGAAGCAAAGAGCCCCCGAGCAATATTTTGAGCTGTGCTCCGTGGGCGCCTATGTTTGAGTTGTGCTTTTGCAACACTCTCTTTGGCCCCACGTGATTTCCTTTTGGCCTTAAGCTGATCAAGAGGTGTAGCTATGGTTCAAATACAACCAAGCCCCCAAGTGATTTCCCTGGTGGCCTTATGTCGATCAAGAGGTGTAACTGTGGTTCGAATACGACCAAGCCCCCAAGTGACTTTATATATATATATATATATATATATATATATATATATATATGGCTTTATAAGCCGGATCAATGGGTAAATAGAACTCCTCTTTATAAACAGAAGCCCCCATGTAACCACACATGATGTAAGAAAAAACAACAGAGACCCCGCTTTAGTTGAGGCTCCAGTTTATTATATTGATCATAATATATACATTGTCATAACTATGTACATAAGAAGAGCATATGGCTCAAGTATAGTAAGGCCGAAGATGAGCTATATTCCACGGTTGTTGGGTCTCCTCCTCCGATTTACGTGAGTCTTTGTGCTCTCGAACATCGATAAGGTAGTATGATCCGTTGTGCAGATTTTTGCTGACCACAAAAGGTCCTTCCCAAGGTGGGGACAACTTGTGCATATCAGTTTGATCCTGGATGAGCTGGAGCACCAGATCGCCTTCTTGAAAAGTCCTGGTTTTAACCCGACGGCTGTGATAACGATGCAGGTCTTGCTGATAAATCGCCGAACGAGCCACTGCAATATCACGCTCCTCATCTAACAGGTCCAGTGAATCCTGACGTGCTTTCTCATTATCAGCTTCAACATAAGCCGCCACACGGGGCGAGCCATGACGGATGTCACTAGGGAGAACCGCCTCTGCTCCGTAGACCATGAAGAACGGTGTGTAACTCGTAGATTTGTTCGGTGTGGTATTGATGCTCCATAACACAGAAGGTAACTCCTCCACCTAACAACTCGGCGTCCGCTTTAAAGGAACCATAAGCCGGGGCTTGATGCCTCTCAAAATCTCTTGATTGGCTCTCTCTGCTTGACCATTAGATTGGGGGCGAGCCACTGATGACACGTCAAGCCGTATGTACTCACGTTGACAAAATTCTTCCATAGCACCTTTGGACAGATTAGTACCATTATTGGTTACGATGCTGTGTGGAAAACCAAAATGGAAGATCACCTTTTTGATGAATTGAACCGTTGTAGCTGCATCACACTTACTGACTGGCTCTGCCTCCACCCACTTGGTGAACTTATCAACCGCCACCAAAAGATGGGTCTTCTTATCCTTGGACCTCTTAAAGGGCCCAACCATATCCAGCCCCCAAGTTGCAAACGGCCAAGTGATTGGAATCATCCTTAATTCTTGAGACGGAACATGAGCGTGGTGTGCAAACTTCTGACAACCATCACACCGCTTTACTAAATCCTCAGCATCAGCATGATCCGTCAACCAATAGAAGCCGTGCCAAAGAGCCTTAGCTACCAAGGATTTTGAACCGGCGTGGTGACCACAATCTCCTTTGTGGATCTCATGCAAAATCTCACAGCCTTCCTGAGGAGACACACAACGCTGAAACGCCCCTGTTACACTGCAATGATGCAACTCCCCATTGATAATGGACATTGACTTGGATCGCCGGATTATCTACCGGGCCAAAGTTTTATCCTCCGGTAACTCGCCCCGGTTCATATATGCCAAATATGGGACCGTCCAGTCCGGGATAACATGAAGAGCCGCCACCAATTGAGCCTCCGGGTCAGGAACAACCAAATCCTCCTCTGTAGGTAGCTTGACCGACGGATTATGTAGCACATCCAGAAAGACATTAGGCGGCACCGGTTTACGTTGAGAGCCTAAGCGACTTAAAGCATCCGCCGCTTCATTCTTTCGCCGGTCTATATGGTCAACCTCATAACCCTTGAAATGACCAGCCACTATATCCACCTCTCGTCGATACACCGCCATGAGTGGATCCTTGGAATCCTAAGTGCCAGACACCTGTTGAGCTACCAGGTCCGAGTCACAAAAGCGCTTAACCCGGCTTAAATTCATCTCCTTAGCCATCCGAAGACCATGGAGCAAGGCTTCATATTCAGCTGCATTGTTAGTGCAAGGGAACATTAAACGGAGAACATAACTAAACTTATCACCTCGTGGGGAAGTTAATACGACTCCAGCCCCAGAGCCCTCCAATTGTCTCGACCCATCAAAATGAATAGTACAATAAGTGTTATCTGGCTTTTCCTCCGGTGCCTACAACTCTGTCCAGTCATTGATGAAATCCACAAGTGCTTGGGACTTGATTGTTGTACGAGGTATATATTTTAACCCGTGAGGTCCAAGCGCAATAGCCCACTTGGCGACCCGGCCAGTTGCTTCCCTGTTTTGGATGATATCCACCAAGGGGGCAGAATTGACCACCATGATAGGATGACCCTAAAAATAATGCTTGAGCTTCCGGCTTGCCATGAAAACTCCATACACCAGTTTCTGCCAATGTGAGTACCTCTGCTTGGACTCAATAAGCACCTCACTGGTATAATAAACCGGCTGTTGAACCGGATACTCCTTTCCAGCCTCCTCGCGCTCCACAACAATAGCCACACTAACAGCCCGGGCATTACTAGCCACATATAACAACAAGGGTTCTTTATCAATAGGAGCAGCAAGGATGGGCGGCTCAGCTAGCTGCCGCTTTAAGCTCTCAAAGGCTTCATTGGCAGCATCACTCCAGACGAAATGGTCTGTCTTCTTCATCATCTGATACAGAGGGATTGCCTTTTCTCCCAAACGGCTGATAAACCGGCTCAATGCCGCAATACGACCCGCCAGACGCTGAACATCGTTAATACACGCCGGTTTAGCCAGAGACGTAATAGCTTTGATCTTCTCCGGATTAGCTTCAATGCCCCTGTTAGACACCAGAAAACCCAAGAGCTTGCCTGCCGGTACACCAAAGACACATTTGGCCGGATTAAGCATCATCTTATAAACCCGGAGGTTATCATAAGTCTCCTTCAAGTCATCTATCAATGTTTCCTCCTTTCTGTACTTTACCACAATATCATCCACATAAGCATGAACATTGCACCTAATATGATTATGAAGACAATTCTGTACACAGCACTGATAAGTCGCCTGGGCACTCTTGAGCCCAAAAGGCATAGATACATAGCAGAAGGCTCCAAAGGGAGTTATAAAAGTTGTATTCTCCTGGTCCTTAACTGCCATTTTGATCTGATGATAACCAGAATAAGCGTCCAGAAAACACAAACGGTCACAACCCACCATAGCATCAATGATTTGATCAATACGAGGGAGAGCAAAGGGATCAACTAGACATGCCTTGTTCAAATCTGTGTAGTCCACACACATATGCCAAGTGTCGTTCTTCTTAAGTACCAGCACCGGATTAACTAGCCACTCAGGGTGAAAGACCTCCACAATAAACCCTGTTGCCAAAAGCCGGGCTACCTCCTCACCAATAGCCTTGCGCCTTTCTTCATTGAAGCGGTGGAGAAACTGCCTGACCGGTTTAAACTTAGGATCTATATTAAGAGTGTGCTCAGCGAGTTCCCTCGGTACACCTAGCATATCAGAAGGTTTCCATGCAAAGATGTCCCCTTTCTCACGGATGAACTCGATGAGCGTGCTTTCCTATTTCAGATCTAGGTTAGCGCTGATGCTGAACTGCCTGGATGAATCGCCAGGAACAAAGTCAACCAGCCTAGTCTCCTCAGCCGATTTAAACTCCAAAGCCAGATCATGCTGTGTAGTTGGCTTTTTCAGAGAGGTCATATCTGCCAGATCAACATTGTCTTTGTAGAACTTCAACTCCTCTATTGCATAGACCGACTCGGCATAGGCCGCATCACCTTCTTCACATTCCAAAGCAATCTTCCGGCTCCCATGCACTGTGATGGTCCCCTTATGACCCGGCATCTTAAGCTGCAGATAAACATAACAGGGCCTTGCCATGAACTTAGCATAACCCGGCCGTCCAAACAGGGCATGATATGGGCTCTTGATTTTCACCACTTCAAAAGTCAATGTTTCTGACCTTGAATCATGATCATTTCCAAAAGCAACCTCTAGGGCTATCTTACTGACTGGGTACGCTGGTTTACCAAGCACCACACCATGAAAAACGATGTTCGACGGTTTAAGATTTTTATCTGTCAACCCCATGCTACGGAAGGTTTCATAATAAAGGATATTTATATTGCTCCCTCCATCCATGAGTACCATGGTGAACTTGTACCCCCCAACCTGAGGTGCCACCACTAATGCCAGGTGACCCGGATTATCAACCCGGGGTGGATGATCCTCTCGACTCCACAAAATGGGTTGTTCAGACCAGCGCAGATAACGGGGCACTATCGGTTCAAGGAGTTTACTGCCCTTTTATGAAGCTTCTGATCGCGCTTACACAAACTAGTGGTGAAGACATGGTACTGCCCACTATTCAACTGCTTCAGATTACTCTGATAACCCGATTGTTGCTGCTGCTGACTCCCTTGATGATTATAACCGCCTTGGTTGCCCTGATTGCCTTGATTGCCATGTCCGGTTTGGTTGCCTTGAAATCCTAAACCGGAGCTGCCACCACCATAACCCGGCCCATGAGAACCGCCTCATGAACCGCCGGGTGGTCCATGGTCATATTGGAACAGATTTGAATTTTTGAACTCCTGCATGATAAAGCAATCCTTCCAAAGGTGCATAGCTGGCCTTTCTCGCGACCCGTGCTTTGGGCAAGGCTGGTTTAATAGGCGCTCAAGATTGGGACCTGATCCTCCACCCCGCTGGGGCGGTTTACCCTTACGGCACTGACCATTATCCTGGGTGTTGGTGGTAGCCACAAAGTCCAAGCTATTATCTGCCTTGCGCTTACCATTATTCCCATGACCCGCCGGGGTATGCTGTTGCCCCTTGGCACTGCCATTCTTCTTTCCCTTCCCCGGCTTTTCATCCTCAGACTCAGGGTCCTTGGTACTATCCGAATCGGCATACTTAACCAGGGCTGCCATGAGCGTTGCCATGTCATTGCAGTGACGCTTGAGCCTTCCTAACTTCAGCTTCAAAGGCATAAACTGGCAATTACCTTCCAATGTTAAGACTGATGTATCAGCATTGATGCGGTCTGATGAATGCAGGATGGCTGATACCCGCTTCACCAAATGGGTTGTGGAATCCCCCTCCTCTTGAACACAGGTGGCTAAGTCCACAATTGACATAGGCTGCTTGCACGTATCTTTGAAATTCTGGATAAACCGGCTTTTTAACTCAGCCGATGACCCAACGGAGTTAGCTGGTAAACTTTTCAACCAAGTACGAGTTGTTCCTTCTAGCATCATGGTGAAGTACTTAGCACACGCCGCATCATTCACGTCCAGCATCTCCATTGCCATCTCATAGCTTTGGACCCATGATTCAGGGGGTAAATCAGCAGTGTAATTGGGCACCTTACGAGGACCCTTGAAATCCTTGGGTAGCCGCACGTTATGTAAGGCCGGGGTGAGACACGGCACCCCTAAAGAACTGAAAACCACACCTGGTTCCACCGAGGTGGTTGGACAAACTGGAGTAAGCTGACGGGCCGCGTTTTGCGCTGCTAACTCGGCTTCTCGTCGTGCTCTACTGTGATCCACCACATCCTGGGCATTAGCACCGCCGCCCGCCGGGTTATGGCCTCGCGGCGGGTTACGGTTTCGCGCACTGCTGGATACGGCCGGTTCATCAATATGCCTGCTGTAGCTCCGACTTGGGCGGGGGGTGGAATGAATCCTCTCCCGACTGTACGAATAAACATGTTGTTGGGTCAAAGCTGTCCGAAGGAGCTCCCTAGCCCGTCGTGTTTCAACTACTACTGGAGACTCGCCATCGATCGGGAGAGCTGCCAATCGTGAAGCGACGGCAACGATGTTATCCAACGGGTTAGAATAATGACCCGGAGGCGTTGAAACGCGTTGTGATGGGACATTATTCTAACGAGGCGGATCCATCGCGCGTGGCTGAACCGGCGCCCCCGTTCCAGGTGCCTCCAGCCGGTTTACCACTGGCTGGTTGCTGGTCCCTGCTCCCGGTGTGTTAAAGAGATTCCTTCCCTCGTAAACTGGAGGCAGGTGAGACCGGTACCTTCTCCTCATGACATCATTTGATGCGCTCTGATCCAGCATAAGCCGATAAGCCTGTGCCTCTAACTCGGCCCGCTCTACGGCCATCCTGGTGTTCTCCGCTGCCAGATCTACCTTAGCTTGAGCTATTTGATCCTTCCCCTTTGCAATTTCTGCGGTATGCTGATCCTGGTCTGCCGGATTAACCTCCGCTGCCAACAATGTTGCCAAAGTGTCCAATAAGTAGGACAAAACCTGAACCAGCGCTGGCGCGGGGCCTCCTGCCCCAGCGGGTGTTGCCGCTACTGAACCAGAAATAATTGCTACTATGGTAGAAGAATGTTGCACCGCCTGCGTACCAGCCATAAAAATCGCAACTCGACTCGGCAGATCAGAGAGGTCCGGAATACTATCGCCATCGGAACCGCCACTAATCCGTCCATCATGCAACTAATACAGTGACTCGGTCTCTCCGGTTGAAGACTCGTCATCAGAGTAGACGACGGTTTCGCCACCAGATACTGATCTATCCTCAGGTTCCGCTCCGTGGATGACTCCCACGAAGGCAGGCTTTACGGCAGGCTGAACTCGGGCAGGTCTTGCATGCTGAGCTGTCTCGACGATGTCGGTGCAGATGTTCGGCTCAGGGCCTGGTTCGCCGATCTTGCCAATGAAAACGTGTATTCCGCCGAAGGGGACCTGGTACCCGTACTCGATTGAGCCGGCCTCTGGGCCCCAGCCTGCGTCGTCGATGTATAGCTTGCCGCGATGACTCTTGGTCATCCGTCCCACAGCGTATCCCTTGAGTCCTTCGAAGCTGCCCTTCAAGAACTCGAAACCATCATGCGATAGCCCCACGGTGGGCGCCAACTGTCGTGGTTTTGTCATGGCAGATGTCCTAGTGAAAGGACTTAGTCGTGGAGCCATCGCGACGGGTTAGCTTGAAGGGGTTAAAGCGGACAAGGGACGCAAGGAATTATACTGGTTCGGCCCCTTACGGTGAAGGTAAAAGCCTACTCCAGTTGTGATGGAATTGCTAGGGTTTCGATGACCAGGGAGCGAATCCGCTTTGCCCGGCTCTCGAGTTATTGTTTGATGTCTATCCCTAAACCTCCGCCGGGTCATCCCTTTATATACACAGGTTAACACCCGGCGGTTTACAGAATCCCGAGGCCGGCTCATACACGTGCCCGGCTCGGTTTCTACCTTTCCTTGCCTTACAACATAAGTTACATATCATATGGTGGTTTATGTCTAAGGGCCCTAATCCGCCTTCGGCCCCTGGGCCTTCATGTTAGATCTCCTTTGTAAAGCGACAGACTTCTTGTCTTCATGGGCTTCAAACATGACTAACTCATTGTGGGCATAACCTGGCCCCTCATGGCCGGTTTATACTTAGTCGTAATATCCCCAACATATATCCAATTGGATATGGATAGCATGAGTTATTATTGTTGACATCACCCTTGGGGTGAATACGTTGGGAGGCGAAGTTATAAGCCTATATCTTTCTATGTGTCTAGTTGAAACTTTTTGCTCATGTGTATGCGTTGAGTGTTAGCAATCATAGAAGACTATATGATGGTTGAGTATGTGGAGCTCTTACTTAAACTCTATTGAATAAGTTGAATTACAATTGCTTGGTGACCGAGAACATAGGTTGTTGAGTTTCAAGGGAATTCGTTGTTTGAACCTTAACATGTGAATTGGTTGCTACTTTAACATGAGAAGTTTTATAAGAAAGAATTGCTGTTATGATGCTAGGAAAAGTGATTGAAATTGTCATTGATCTAACTTGTGCACTTTTCTAGCATTCACACTTCATAAATTATTTCTTTTATCATTTACCTACTCGAGGACGAGTAGGAATTAAGCTTAGGGATGCTGATACGTCTCCAACATATTTATAATTTATGAAGTATTCATGCTAATATATTATCATTCTTGGATGTTTCACAATCATTGTATAGCAACTTTATATCATTTTTTGGGACTAACCTATTGACCCAATGCCCAGTGCCAGCTGCTGTTTTTTCTCGTTTTTTACATCGCAAGAAATCAATATCAAACGGAGTCCAAACACCGCGAGACTTTTTGTGGATTTTTTTATGGACCACAAGACCACCAGTGGGCCAGAGCAGCACCTGGGGGGTGCCTCGAGGGGGCACAACTCACCAGGGCGCACCCAGGTGGGTTGTGCCCACCTCGGTGGCCTCCCACACCCCCTCTTCACCCTATAAATTGCCAAATATTCCAAAACCCTCGGGGTTTAACCTAGATCGGAAGTTCCGCCGTCGCAAGCCTCTGTAGACATTTAAAACCAATCTAGACCCCATTCTGACACCCTGCCGAAGGGGGGAATCATCTCCGGTGGCCATCTTCATCATCCCGGCGGCCACCACGATGAGGAGGGAGTAGTCCACCCTCGGGGCTTGATACGTCTCTGTCGTATCTACTTTTCCAAACACTTTTGCCCTTGTTTTGGACTCTAACTTGCATGATTTGAATGGAACTAACCCGGACTGATGTTGTTTTCAGCAGAATTGCTATGGTGTTATTTATGTGCAGAAACAAAAGTTCTCAGAATGACCTAAAACTTCACGGAACATCTATTCGGAAATAATAATAAAATCCTTGCAAAAGATGAAGACCAGGGGCCCACCACCTATCCACGAGGGTGGGGGCGCGCCTGCCCCCCTAGGGCGCGCCCCCTACCTCGTGGGCCCCCTGGAGCTCCTCCAACCTCAACTCCAAATCTATATATTTGCTTTCAGGGAGAAAAATCAGAGAGAAGAATTCATCGCGTTTTACGATACGGAGCCACCGCCAAGTGATACATCTCCAACATATCTACTTTTCCAAACACTTTTGCCCTTGTTTTGGACTCTAACTTGCATGATTTGAATGGAACTAACCCGGACTGATGTTGTTTTCAGTAGAATTACCATGGTGTTATTTATGTGCAAGAGCAAACAATCTCGGAATGACCTGAAACTTCACGGAGCCACTTTTCAGAAAATAAAAAAATATTTGCAAAAGATGAAGGCCAGGGGGCCCACCACCTCTCCACGAGGGTGGGGGCGCTCTTTCCCCCCTAGGGCGCGCCCCCTACCTCATGGGCCCCATGTTGACTCTCCGACTCCAACTCCACCTCCATATATTGACTTTCAGGGAGAAAGAAATCAAAGAGAGGAAATCATCATGTTTTACGATATGGAGCCGCCGCCAAGCCCTAAAACCTCTCGGGAGGGTTGATCTGGAGCCTGTTCGGGGCTCCGGAGAGGGGAATCCGTCACCATCGTCATCATCAACCATCCTCCATCACCAATTTCATGATGCTCACTGTCGTGCGTGAGTAATTCCATCATAGGCTTGCTGGACGGTGATGGGTTGGATAGGATCTATCATGTAATTGAGTTAGTTTTGTTAGGGTTTGATCCCTAGTGCCACTATGTTCTGAGATTGATGTTGCTATGACTTTGCTATGCTTAATGCTTGTCACTAGGGCCCGAGTGCCATGATTTCAGATCTGAACCTATTATGTTTTCATCAATGTATGAGTGTTCTTGATCTTATATTTGCAAGTCTATAGTCACCTATTATGTGCTATGATCCGTTAATCCCGAAGTGACAATAATCGGGATACTTATCGGTGATGACCGTAGTTTGAGGAGTTCATGTATTCACTACCTGTTAATGCTTTGTTCTGGTTCTCTATTAAAAGGAGGCCTTAATATCCCTTAGTTTCCGCAAGGACCCCGCTGCCACGGGAGGGTAGCACAAAAGATGTCATGCAAGTTCTTTTCCATGAGCACGTATGACTATATTTGGAATAGATGCCTACATTATATCAATGAACTGGAGCTAGTTCTGTGTCACCCTAGGTTATGACTGTTACATGATGAACCGCATCCGGCATAATTCTCTATCACCGATCCATTGCCTACGAGCTTTCTATATATTGTTCTTCGCTTATTTACTTTCCCGTTGCTATTGCTATCATCACTACAAAATACCAAAAACATTGCTTTTACTACCGTTACCTTTTGTTACCGTTACCACTACTATCATATTATTTTGCTACTAAATACTTTGCTGCAGATATTAAGTTTCCAGGTGTGGTTGAATTAACAACTCAGCTGCTAATACTTGAGAGTATTCTTTGGCTCCCCTTGTGTCGAATCAATAAATTTGGGTTGAATACTTTACCCTCGAAAACTGCTGTGATCCCCTATACTTGTGGGTTATCAAGACTATTTTCTGGCGCCGTTGCCGGGGAGCATAGCTCTATTCTTTGAGTCACTTGGGATATATATCTGCTTATCATTATGAAGAACTTGAGAGATCCAAAAACCAAGATCTATCCCTCAACTACGAGGGGAGGTAAGGAACTGCCATCTAGATCTGCACTTGATTCACCTTCTATTATGAGTAAGTTTGCGACAACTACACCTACTTCTGCTATTCGTTCTGATATGTCGCATGTTATTGATGATGCCACTTCTGCTATGCATGATACTTATGATGAAATTACCTCTATGCCTGATACTACTGTGCCACTTAGTGATTTCCTTGATGAACAAATTGCTAGGGCTAGAGAAATTGAAAATATTGAATCTGATGATACTGATGATGAAGAATCACTTGTTATTCCTAAGGGTTATGTTTTTAATCAAGAAGCTTCTTTCGCTATTTTAGCTTGCAAAAATAGAAATGAACTCAAAAGGTTATTAGCTAAATGGAGTAAGCAATCTCTAAATGCTAGAATGAAACCTGACCCTGCTTTTGCTACTTCACCTATCTTTGTTACTGATAAAGATTATGAATTCTCTGTTGATCCTGATATAATTGCTTTGGTTGAATCTGATCCTTTTCATGGTTGTGAATCTGAAACTGTTGTGGCACATCTTACAAAATTGAATGATATAGCTACCCTGTTTACTAAAGATGAGAGAACTCGCTACTTTTACATCCTTAAAATATTTCCGTTCTCATTAAAGGGTGATGCTAAGATATGGTTTAATTCTCTTGATCCTAGTTGTGTGCGTAGTCCCCAGGATATGATTTATTACTTCTCTGCTAAATATTTCCCTGCTCATAAGAAACAAGCTACTTTAAGGGATATATATAATTTTGTGCAAATTGAAGAAGAGAGTCTCCCACAAGCTTGGGGGAGGCTTCTCCAATTACTTAATGCTTTGCCTGATCATCCTCTTAAGAAAAATGAAATACTTGATATCTTTTATAATGGACTAACCGATGCCTCCAGAGATTACTTGGATAGTTGTGCTGGTTCTGTTTTCAGGGAAAGAACACCGGATGAAGCTGAAATTTTATTAAACAATATGTTGACAAATGAAAATAATTGGACACCTCCGGAGCCAATTCCTAAACCAACTCCGAAGAAGAGGGGTATTCTATTTCTCAGTCCTGAAGATATGCAAGAGGCAAAGAAATCTATGAAAGAAAAAGGTATTAAAGCTGAAGATGTTAAGAATTTACCTCCTATTGAAGAAATACACGGTCTTAATTTACCGCCTGTTGAAGCAACATATGGTCTTGATCCCTTACCTATTGAAGAAACTCATGGTCTTGATAACCCGATACAGGTAGTAAAGGTAAATTCTCTCTATAGATATGATAAAGCTGAAATCCCATTTACTAAATTTGCTAGCCCATGCTTAGATGAGTTTGATCAATTTAAGGCTAAGCAAGAAGACTTTAATGCTTATTTTGGTAGACAATTGAAATACAATTCAAATATGCTTGAACACTTGGGTGATTATATGGCTAATGTTAAAGGTGAACTTAAACTTATTAGTAAACATGCTTCTATGGTTACCACTCAAGTAGAACAAGTACTCAAAGCTCAAAATGATTTGCTCAATAAATTGAATAGTAAAGATAATGATAATGCTGTTAGAGTGGCTACTAGAACTGGTAGAATGACTCAGGAACCTTTGTATCCTGAAGGCCACCCTAAGAGAATTGAGCAAGATTCTCAGAGAAATAATATAGATGTACCTAGTTCTTCTAAAAAGAAGAAAAAGAAAAATGATAGGACTTTGCATGCTTCTAGTGATCCTATTGTTGAAACACCTGAGAATCAAAATGATATTTCTATTTCTGATGCTGAAACTCAATCTGGTAATGAACCTGAAACAAGTGATAATGTTAATAATAATGTTCATGATGATGCTCAACATAATAATCATAATGACATAGAAATTGAACCTGTTGTTGATCTTGATAACCCACAATCAAAGAATCAACGTTATGATAAGAAAGATTTTGTTGCTAGGAAACATGATAAAGAAAGAGAACCATGGGTTCAGAAACCCATGCCTTTTCCTCCCAAACCATCCAAGAAAAAGGATGATGAGGATATTGAGCGCTTTGCTGAAATGATTAGACCTATCTTTTTGCATATGCGATTAACTGATATACTCAAAACCAATCCTTATGCTAAGTACATGAAAGATATTAATACAAATAAAAGAAATATACCGGAAGCTGAAATTTCCACCATGCTTGCTAATTATACTTTTAAGGGTGGAATACCAAAGAAACTTGGAGACCCCGGTGTACCAACTATACCATGCTCCATTAAAAGAAACTATGTTAAAACTGCTTTATGTGATCTTGGAGCCGGTGTTAGTGTTATGCCTCTCTCTTTATATCGTAGACTTGATTTGAATAAGTTTACACCTACTGAAATATCTTTGCAAATGGCCCATAAATCAACTGCTATACCGGTCGGTATTTGTGAGGATGTGCCTGTTGTAGTTGCAAACGTTACTATTTTAACAGACTTTGTTATTCTTGATATTCCCGAGGACGATAGTATGTCTATTATTCTTGGAAGACCCTTTTTGAATACTGTAGGGGCTGTTATTGATTGCACTAAAGGCAATGTCACTTTACATGTTAATGGTAATGAGCATACAGTACACTTTCCGAGGAAACAACCTCAAGTTCATAGTATCAACTCTATTGGAAAAATGCCATCGATTATATTTGGAGGTTTTGAATTTTCTCTTCCTACTGTCAAGAAGAAATATGATATTCTTATTATTGGGGATGTGCATATCCCCATTGAGGTAACATAGTGTTATTTGAAATTTCTCCGGTTCCATGTTATTTGGAATGAGTTCGTTAACAAGACTTGATCAACCTTGTTAGTGGATTCCTTTTGATGAGCATGAGAAGGATGAAACTAGAAAGCACAACTCTCTGTACCTTCTTTTTACTTTCTGTTATTTATATTAAATAAAATAAAAATAAGTAGTTTCCGTCTGTTACCTGAATTATCCGTGCAATATAAAAATACCCCGAAAATAAAAGTTCTCCAACTGCCCTGAAATTTAAATATGATTTTTTCTGGAATATTTGAGAATATTTGGCACTGAGAACACAGCAGGAGGAGCTGGCACCTGGCCACGAGGGTCAGGGGCGCGCCCCTGCCTCGTGGTCCCATGGTGGCCCTCCTCCACTTATTCCTGCACCCACACACTCCTTCTTCCTCCCACAAACACGAATATCCAGCTCAAACCCGAGTCCAAGCTCATTTTGCTGCCATTTTCGATCTCCTTGCTCAAAGCACCTCTCACAAAACTGCTTGGGGAGATTGTTCCTTGGTATGTGACTCCTCCATTGGTCCAATTAGTTTTTGTTCTAGTGCTTTATTCATTGCAAATTTTTGCTGCCTAGGTGACCATGTTCTTGAGCTTGCATGTCAAATTTATATGGTTCCAAGTAGTTTTGATGCATGATATAAGCTCTAGGCACTTGTATGAGTAGTTGCTACCAATATTATTGAGTTTGGCTTACTTTTATTTTGAAGTTACTAAAAATTTCAGAATTTTTCAGAGAATAATGAAGAGATTTTTGAGGGGCACATCGAGCCGAAGCTCGAAGGAAAAGCAAAATGAAGAAGCAATGAAGCCCAAATATAATTTTCCTCGCACCGCGGAGGTTAGGCCGTGTGAATGGCCCTCCGATGATTTCTTGAGAGCCACCGGGATTTATGATGATTTTTATGAACTGGCTAAGAATGCAGGCCTCACCGACTTCCTCCGCGACCCACGCGAACAGTATCTCTTACTCACCAATACTTTTGTGCAAAACTTCTACTATTATCCTAGGGAATCACCTCCTTCAGTAGAGTTTCATTTATGTGATGTGGTTAAGAAGATGTCAATTTATGATTTTTGTTGGGTTTGTTTGATCCCTTTCGAGGGCAAAATAGAGGAACCACATTGTGACGATGTGGATGGGTTTATTGATACCATCAACGTAGGGGAAACGAGGAAGGTTTTCGATGCACGAATCACTAGCATACATTTCCCTGTTTTACGCTACTTTGCAATATTTGCTAGTCGTTGCTTAATTGGTCGTAGAAACTTTGGAAACCTTAGTGTTCCTGATATTATTATTTTGTTCCACAGGTTATTCTGTGATAACTCTGTGAGTATGGGCGGTATTATTGCTAAACGGTTGAGTCTGAACCGTACAAAGGGCCCCATCTTTGGTGGTATCTATGCTTCACGCCTAGCTGCACATTTTAACATACCTATTAGGCATTATGAGAAGGAAGAAAAATTGCTGCCTCGTGTTTATTTAGATTATAAGAGTATGGTAGCACTTGATTTTATTATAAAGAATAGGGAAGGGGGGCTTAAATACAAATTGTTCTTTGATAAACATCATCCGGAGACTATTACCTTGTCTGCTCCTTCCTTGTTTGATTTATCTGCATGCCAGTACCTCGTCTCGCCGGAGGACATTCACGCCTACCAGAACCCTACACCAGCCATAGCGCCAGAGTAGGAACCACAAGTTGATCCTCCACGACAGTCTAATTACCATTGGGATCCGGAGATGATTGCCAACCAGTGGCATTCAGAGTCTTCTTCATCGCAGTACAACCCCAACTATTATTATGGATATCCGCCAGGCCAGCCGTGGCCATAGACCAACTTAGGCCAAAAGCCTAAGCTTGGGGGAGTACGTATTTCCCACCGACATTATATTCATGTTCACACACTCATTGCTAGATGTCAGTGCTCATACTTTTTCATTGTATCATCCATGCTAGTTTATTTTTCTTTTTATGCTTTCTTCTTGTGTGTTTAATAAACCTTAAGAAAAACCAAAAAAAATTAGTTGTAACTTTTAGCTAGTTTTAATTTCCATGCTTGTAGTAGTAATTAAAAAGAAAACCCAAAAATATTTTATGTTCTTCTTTTGCTTGTTGGGAGCTTTCCCGTGTAAATAGTTTTATTTCTTTTCTTTTCTTTGGGGGTCGATAGGAGAAGACTGTCGGTGTCAAAACCGGCGGATCTCGGGTAGTGGGTCCCGAACTGTGCGTCTAGGCCGGATGGTAACAGGAGGCAGGGAACACGATGTTTTACCCAGGTCCGGGCCCTCTCGATGGAGGTAAAACCCTACGTCCTGCTTGATTAATATTGATGATATGGGTAGTACAAGAGTAGATCTACCACGAGATCAAGGAGGCTAAACCCTAGAAGTTAGCCTGTGGTATGATTGTTGTATATGGAGTTGATTGCCTACGGACTACAACCCTCCGGTTTATATAGACACCGGATAGGGTTAGGGTTACACAGAGTCGGTTACAATGGTAGGAGATCTTGAATATCCGCATCGCCAAGCTTGCCTTCCACGCCAAGGAAAGTCCCATCCGAGCACGGGACGAAGTCTTCAATCTTGTATCTTCATAGTCCAGGAGTCCGGCTGAAGGTATAGTCCGGCTACCCGAACACCCCCTAATCCAGGACTCCCTCAGTAGCCCCCGAACCAGGCTTCAATGACGATGAGTCCGGCGCGCAGATTGTTCAGCATTGCAAGGCGGGTTCTTCTCCAAATCTTGTGTACCTGTAGGAATAATGTCTAATTTTTGTAATGTAGTGTTCCTCGGCTTCCACGCCCAATAATGGCCGTCTTCCACGTGTCAAACGAATGCAAAAAGCCGGGGCTTTACATCCACACCCCTAGCCGTATAAACGAGCCGCCTATTTAACGGGATGGGGATTTAGGTCCAAACCACATCTTCTCCTTTCCGCGAGTTATCATCAGAGCGCTTCCAGCAAAGGTCCATTCCAACATGACCAGTCGTCGCAGCTCCTCCCCTCGCCCCTCCGGTCCCAAGCCCGGGGACTAGGAGAGTTGCACCATCCCGCATAGCGAGTTAGTGTCGCTTCAGGCCAAGGGATTTCTCCCTCAAGCATACATGGTCCCGGTCCGAGCCGGTCTCACCACCTACAATGGCGGGAAACAAGCGGAGAGCACCCCAAATCCTTCTAAAGGAGAGCAGGTGTGCCTCGTCCCCGATCTAATAAGGGGACTGGGATTTCCAATTCATCCATTTCTCCGCGGGCTTCTGGAGTTCTACGGCCTCCAGCTGCACAATCTCACGCCAGCCTCCGTATTGCATATTGCGGGTTTCGTCGCCCTTTGCGAGCTATTTTTAGGCGTTGAGGCTCATTTCGCGCTGTGGAAGAAGTTATTCTGCCTGGTGCCCCGTTCTCAAAAGGGGTCTATATACCAAGTGGGTGGAGCCGAAGTATGGCGCATCGCCGGGACCGGATACCTATCCGGAACCCCAAAGAAGGCGTCCGAGGACTGGCCTTCGAAATGGTTTTATATAGATGACGTCCCACTACCGGACCCTATCCAGGTCGGTCTCCCTGAGTTCAACAGTGCTCCATTGAAGAAACGCTTGAGCTGGCGTCCGCGGAGCTCTCAGAGAGAAAGCGACAGAGACGTCCTTTACCTGATGGGCTGGATAAGACTGTTGGCTCATTCCGGACTAACCATGATTGGAGTCATGGCCGCATGCATTATGCGGGGGGTGCAGCCGCTTCAATATAGAGGCCACCCCATGTGGAATTTCAACGGGGAGGATGACGCCACACGTTACGGTCGTAAGGGGCCGGCCTCAGCCGCCGCCTTAGTAAAGATCTTATCCTCTCTGTACAAGGGAGAAAAGGAGGAATTCCTCCGCGTCAACCCGCGGGCCGGATTCAGTATGTACGATCCTCCAAGTTGGGTAAGTGAACAATTGCGCTTGCCCGTTTGTTTTATACTCCCATGGTTAGATAGGTAGTCTAATGACTTCAATGCAGGAACTGCGACAGGAGGTAAAGGATATAAGCAGCCGCCCTCCACAGCTCGAGGACCCAAAACGGTCCCTCAATCCGGACTCCGAAGAGGATCCGGACATATCGGTGGAGCTTATCGACGGGGTGTTCCATCAGCTAAGCAAGGACAATACCTTGGTAGCCATTACGGCGGATTACCCAGGGTTAATCCCGGCCTCCCAGGTGACAGAAACCGGAGTCTCATTCCCTTGAGAGAGATTCCACTCTCATGTATTCCGGTGTTTCTGACGACAACCGTGTTTTTCAAGGGAGATTTCCGAGGCAGGAGGCCGAACCTGCGGCGGCTAGCCAACGAGGGGCCGCAGGACCCCGTGGGGCAAAAAGGAATGCAGTCCGGACTGAGATGCCGGCGCAAAGGTATAGCGCACCCTTTGTTTCCCTGGTGTTATTCTGTCAGGGCATATTAACGTGCGTGCTATCTTCAGAACGAAGAGACCTCGCCGGACTACATCCAGAGAGGTTGCCAATCGCGCCCCCACCAGCCAGGCTCCAACGTCTGGCCAGGAAGCGGAGGCGAGCACAAGGCGCGCACCGGACGCTCCTCCAACAGAGGATGCAGACAGGCTGTCTGCCACAAATTCTGAAGTGGAGAGTGCCATGAACCACAGGTGTCGCCGGACAGTTCTACGCGACGCTTGTTTCTCCCAAGAGGCTTTAGATGCCTTTAATTCGGGAGATGCATACCTCCGTGCCGCTCAAAATGGTTTAGCCAGAGCCACGGAGCAGTATGTAAAAGACATACGGGTAAGAAAATTTTGGTCAAATATAGATATACCAGTAGCCCCCGAGACTTGAAACAGTTAGAGCAACTGATTTAAGGATCATTTAATAAGCAGGTTCTTACAGAGAAGAATACCGTACTGTCCCAGGAGCTGGAAAAGTGCAAGGCCCAACTAGAGGCCGCACTAGCCGCAGCAGGGGAGCCCAAAGAGACCCCCTCAGGTAAGATATGCTTCGAATGATTAGTATTGCGCGGTGTGGGTGCAAATCTGACAAATCATGTGGTAGATGGCACCAGACTCAATCCGGAAAGCAACAACTCTTACGCCGGCTAAAGGCTGGTGAGAGTACGTTGACAAAGGTGAGGCGAGAGAAGAATGATCTTCAGGATGCCAACACCAGGCTGGACGTCTAACTTAAAGATGTTCGTGGCCAGCTGTCGGACTCCACGAGGGAGAATCAGCGGCTTCGACGCGGCATATTCAGTAAGTGCTTGAACGAACTTTGAAAAAAAAGAGTTCGGCGAGGAAGTCGACTAACAGAGTAATGTCTGTAGGTATGCTCACAGGTCGTCCTGCAGAGGAGATGCCCGGTTCTATGGGTGACCTTCTTCCTGAACTCATGCAACTGCACGAGCGAATTCGGCAGGCGATGCGAGGTGTTTCCCAAGCCTTATGGCATGCCCACTCCATGCCCGAGGGCCTTGGAGAGCTTGCTGAGAAGCTGAAGGGAGCTTGGCGGCACTTTCGGTTGTGGAAGATATCGGCCTGCCGACAAGGCGCTAGGGAAGCCTGGGCCATGGTGAAGACCCCTTTTACGAAGTCTGACCCAAACCACATGGCCGAGGTCGGACCAGTGGGGCCTGACGGGAAGGAGATCCCTGTGAGCTTAGTATACGGCCAAGTAGAGTTGGCCGTGAAGTATTCCCAGCAGGACGGTAAATTAGACAGCCTGTTAGATGGTATAGAAGAGGAATACAATCAGTCAGAATGACTATGTAAGTTTGAATTGACATGTGTAATGCCTTCTAGCCGGATTGTAGATCGTTTGTCGTTGCCGACCTTTTCGCTTCAACCTCGGGACCTGACGGTCCGGAGTGTGTCCGAATACCATAGCGGTTATATAAGAACTGTGGTATGCGTGGAGACCAGGCGTAGGGGTCATTAGTGCTTTATCAGACAAGTGCCCAACTAGTTATGTTATATTACATGGTTAGTAAGAAACATCTTCCAGAGAGAATAGTTCCGTTAGGGGTTCCTTTCGCTGGGAGGCATGCCCTAAAGTGCATGTCCGGACTGCGTAAAAAGACGCAGAAAAAGCATCTGGGGGCGCATAAAATGAGTAAAAAGATCATCTTTTATCTCACCGACCGAATATTCCCTTAAGAACGCTAGCTTTCGGCTTCACCCAGTCTAAGGTACACATCCGGCTGACCCGGCAGTAACAATCGCAGAGGTGCTCCCTTTACCAACTAGCCGAACAATCGGGAATGTAGGGGTAAGCACAGGAGCCAGGCAACCCAGCTTGGCCAAAACTTAAGTCATATCGATGCATATAATGGTGAAGAAAAAGGTACATGCGGAAGTTTGACGCATGTGTTGGGCGTGAAGCCCGTATAAATAAGCTTCTGTTAAAGAAGCCCCCAGGTTTAATGAGCGCGAGTGGCGCGTCACTAGATGAGCCTTTAAGGGCTATAAAAGAAAAGAGGGGAAGGAGAGAAATGTAAGACAGGAAAATGCAAAAAAATGGACAGAGGAAGGAGACGAACACAGAGTCCGGCGCTAGGCATAGAATCTTCGGAGACGGGTGGTGTTCCACGGGTTCGGCTCGAGTCGGTTATCCGACGCATCTCGCAGGCGGTACGCCCCGCCAGTCAGGACTTGGTCGATTATGAATGGACCTTCCCACTTGGGCTTGAGTTTGTCCTTTTTCTTATCCGGTAGGCGTAGAACTAGTTCGCCAACATTGTAATTTTTGGCCCGTACTTCTCTGCTTTGATATCTTCGGGCCTGCTGTTGATAAAATGCGGAACGGGCTTTTGCCACGTCACGCTCCTCCTCCAGGGCATCCAAGTTGTCCTGCCGATCGAGCTCGGCTTCTCTTTCTTCGTACATGCACACTCTAGGTGAGTCATGAATTATGTCGCAGGGCAGAACTGCCTCTGCGCCGTACACCATAAAAAATGGTGTGTATCTGGTGGTGTGATTTGGCGTGGTCCGCAGCCCCCGTAGCACGGAGTCAAGCTCCTCTACCAAGTGCGTGTTAGATTCCTTGAGGGACCGCACCAGTCTGGGTTTAATGCCGCTCATGATAAGACCATTTGCACGTTCGACCTGGCCGTTGGTTTGTGGGTGAAAGACGGAAGCATAATCGAGCTTGATGCCCATGTTTTTGCACCAGAGTTTTACCTCGTCGGCGGTAAAGTTTGTACCGTTATCGGTTATGATGTTGTGGGGGACGCCATAACGGTGTACAACCCCGGATATGAAGTCTATCACAGGTCCGGATTCGGCCGTTTTAACAGGCTTGGCTTCTATCCATTTGGTGAATTTATCCACCATGACCAGTAAGTATTTTTTCCTATCGGTCCCACCTTTAAGGGGTCCGACCACGTCAAGCCCCCAGACCGCAAAAGGCCAGGTGATGGGTATAGTTTGGAGTGCGGTGGGTGGCATGTGGCTTTGGTTGGCAAAAAGTTGGCAACCAGCGCATCGTTGGACTAGGTCCTGAGCGTCTGCCCGGGCCGTCAGCCAATAAAAGCCTGTACGGAAAGCCTTGCTAACAAGGGACCGAGCAGCGGCGTGGTGACCACCGAGTCCGGCATGAATTTCAGCCAGAAGGTTCCGCCCTTCCTCTTCGGAGATGCACCTTTGAAGGACTCCGGTAGTGTTTTTCTTATAAAGCTCTCCCTCATGGACTCTATAGGCTTTAGATCGCCGCACTATGCAGCGGGCCTCGTTTTGGTCCTCCGGGAGTTCCTGCCTAGTAAGGTAGGCTAGGAATGGTTCTGTCCACGGGGCGATGACCGCCATTATTACGTGGGCTGAAGGTGTAATTTCATTGGCAGAGCCTCCAATTGTGTCAGATTGTTTGGCGTCGAGTGGTGCGGCTGGGTCCGGGCTGTTATTTGCGGGTTCCCCCTCCCATGCTACGGATGGCTTGAACAATCTTTCCAAAAAGATGTTGGGGGGGAATGCATCACGTTTTGCTCCGATGCGTGCCAGGACGTCCGCTGCTTGATTGTTTTCTCGGGCTATATGGTGAAACTCCAGCCCTTCGAACCGAGCTGACATTTTTAGGATGGCGTTGCGGTAAGCTGCCATTTTTGGGTCCTTGGCGTCGAAGTCTCCATTTATTTGGGATATCGCGAGGTTTGAATCCCCGCGTACCTCTAGGCGCTGGATACCCATGGATACTGCTATCCGGAGACCATGTAGGAGGGCCTCATATTCGGCTGCATTGTTCGAATCCATGTACATGATTTGGAGCACATATTGGACTGTGTCTCCTGTGGGGAACGTCAGGACGACGCCAGCCCCCAGTCCGGCCAACATTTTGGAGCCGTCGAAATGCATAATCCAGTTTGAATATGTGTTGTACTCTTTAGGAAGCTCGGCCTTCGTCCATTCTGCAACGAAGTCGGCCAAAACTTGCGATTTAATAGCTCGCCGTGGCTTATAGGTTATATCGAACGGGAGAAGCTCGATGGCCCATTTTGCAATCCGGCCCATTGCGTCGCGGTTGTTGATAATATTGTTGAGTGGTACTTCCGAGGCTACTGTTATGGAACACTCTTGAAAGTAGTGTCGTAGCTTCCGGGATGCCATGAATACCGCGTATGCAATCTTTTGATAATGCGGGTACCGTGATTTGCATGGAGTGAGGACAGTGGATACGTAGTAGACCGGCCTTTGAAGGGGGGAATTTGTGTCCATCCGTTTCCCGCTCGACAACGAGCACTGCGCTGACAACTTGATGTGTTGCTGCAATGTACAATAACATTGGTTTGCCGGTGTTCGGCGTGGCCAGGACTGGGTTTGTTGCCAATATGGCTTTTATTTCATCAAGTCCGGCCGTGGCGGCCTCCGTCCACTCGAAGTGTTCGGTGCACCGAAGGAGGCGATAGAGGGGTAGTGCCTTTTCTCCCAAGCGGGAGATGAAGCGGCTTAAAGCCGCCACGCATCCGGTTAATTTTTGTATTTGTTTGAGGTCCTTTGGGATATCCAATTGTGACAAAGCTCGGATCTTGGCTGGATTTGCTTCAATTCCTCTACCGGATACAATGAAGCCCAAGAGCTTTCCGGCTGGAACGCCGAAGACGCATTTTTCCAGGTTGAGCTTGATGTCATATTTTCGGAGGTTATCGAATGTAAGCCTCAAGTCGTCTACTAGAGATTCGACATGTCTTGATTTGACGACCACATCATCAACATACGCCTCCACTGTTTTGCCGATCTGATTTGCCAGACATGTCTGGATCATGCGCTGATATGTTGCGCCGGCGTTTTTCAGCCCGAAGGGCATTGTGTTGAAGCAAAATGGGTCGTATGGTGTGATGAATGCTGTTGCGGCTTGGTCTGATTCTGCCATCTTGATTTGATGGTATCCGGAGTATGCGTCGAGGAAACACAACGAGTCGTGTCCTGCGGTGGCATCGATAATTTGATCGATACGGGGGAGGGGGAAGGGATCCTTTGGGCAAGCCTTGTTGAGGTCTTTAAAATCGACACACAGGCGCCAGGATTTGTCCTTCTTTGGTACCATCACCAAGTTTGCTAGCCAGTCCGGATATTTTATGTCTCTAATGAATCCGGCCTCCAATAGCTTGGCTAGCTCCTCTCCCATAGCCTGTCTCTTGGGTTCGGAAAAACGCCGAAGGGCTTGTTTGACAGGTTTGAATCCTTTTAGGATATTTAAGCTGTGTTCGGCCAGCCTGCGTGGGATCCCTGGCATGTCTGAAGGGTGCCAGACGAAAATGTCCCAGTTCTCTCATAGGAACTCTCGCAGTGCGGCGTCTACATCAGGGTTCAGTCGTGCCCCGATGGAAGCTGTTTTATTGGGGTCCGTTGGATGGACCTGGAATTTGACTATTTTGTCAGCTGGCTTGAAGGATGTGGATTTGGATCTCTTATCGAGTATCACATCATCCCTGTTAACTGTGGAGCGCAGCGCGGTCAGTTCCTCGGCCGCTAAGGCTTCGGATAGTGCCTCAAGGGCTAATGCGGCCGTCTTGTTTTCGGCGCGGAGTGCTACGTCCGGATCACTAGCTAGAGTGATAATTCCGTTCGGCCCGGGCATCTTAAGCTTCATGTACCCGTAATGGTGTATTGCTTGGAAGATTGAGAATGCTTCCCGTCCCAGTAAAGCGTGATATCCGCTTTTGAACGGGGCCACCTGAAACGTGACTTCTTCGGACCTGTAATTATCCGGCGTGCCGAACACCACATCTAGTGTGATTTTTCCTGTGCAGCGCGCTTCCCGACTGGGGATTATTCCTCTAAAGGTTGTGCTACTTCGCTCGATGTGGTTCCAGTCTATTTCCATTTTTTGAAGGGTTTCCTCATAAATGAGGTTCAGTCCGCTGCCTCCATCCATGAGCACCTTGGTGAGGCGAAAGCCGTCCACTATGGGACTGAGGACCAATGCGGCTGGTGCTCGGGCTGTTCGGAATCTAGGTTCATCACTTGCGTTGAAGGTAATAGCAGTGTCGCTCCATGGATTTATTGTTGCAACTTGATAGACTTCGGCGAGGCTGCGGAGTGTTCTTTTTCGCATACTGTTTGATGCGAAAGTCTCGAAGACTGTGAGAACGGTACTGGTGTCCTCGGGCTGGCTTTCTGCGGCCTCCAGAATTAAGAGGTCCTCGCCAATTTTGGCCACCTGCCGGAGTATCCAACATGCTCTAAGGCTGTGAGTTGGTGTAGCGTCCTCTGTACTGTGGATTCTACAGGGTCCATCAAGCCACCTTTCCAGTACGGTTCCATGCCCTGTAGAGGGTTTTGGCTTTTTGGTGTTTATCCCAGGTGTCCTATGATGATGCACCCTCTTAGTTCGGACGGGATTACTATTCGAGGCCGGATTATCCCAAAATTTTATTTCGGTTTTCCAGGCGCTTTCCATCGCACAGTATTTTTGTACTATGGACGCCAAGTCAGCGAAGCATGTAATATCACGACGACTTACGGCGTTAAGGATTCCCTCGTCCGTGCAATTACTGCAGAAAATTGAGATTGCGTCTCCCTCGCGGCAATCCTTTATCCTGTTCATAACCAGGAGGAATCTGGCCCAGTAATGATGTACTATTTCCTCGGGCCTCTGCCTGATTTGGGAGAGATCGCTTATGTTCGGGTGGGCGGGTGTCATTGAATCTGAAACCTCATCCAATCCAAGATTCGGAGGCCGAAGAGTTTCCGAACTCTGAAGTTCGGATTCTTGGATGTTGTCCAACGAATCTAGCCCGTTGCCTGATCCTAAGCTCAGGTCTTGAGTTACATCCTCCTCTCCGCGGGTATCCGGCTTGGAGGAGTCGGGAATTCGGACATAGCTAGTCCTTAAAATAGATGAAGGGTCGCCGCACTGCGCCTCTACCACGGCAACATGGTGGGTGACTTGGGGAGAGTTAATTTCTCTTAGATCGGGTTTAAGCCCAACCTGGTCGTAATCCGTAGCGACCCCCAAGGCGGTGATGCGATCCAAGAGCTCATTTACGGAAGAGAGCTCCATTGGATCTAGCTGCTCGACGAGCTCCGAGCCGACGTGTAGGTTGCTTTTGATGACCCGAGAGGTCAACGTCGGCGCAACAGCCGAATGGGCGGTCATGAGGAAACCACCTAGCCGGAGAGTTTGGCCGACAGCCAAGGCTCCCTTAGCAACTGTGCCGTCTTTAAAGACGGGAGGAGGCATCCTTCCTGATTGTGACGGCACAGAGGAACTCTCAATGAAAGCACCAATGTCGGTGTCAAAACCGGCGGATCTCGGGTAGTGGGTCCCGAACTGTGCGTCTAGGCCGGATGGTAACAGGAGGTAGGGAACACGATGTTTTACCCAGGTTCGGGCCCTCTCGATGGAGGTAAAACCCTACGTCCTGCTTGATTAATATTGATGATATGGGTAGTACAAGAGTAGATCTACCATGAGATCAAGGAGGCTAAACCCTAGAAGCTAGCCTATGGTATGATTATTGTATATGGAGTTGATTGCCTATGGACTACAACCCTCCGGTTTATATAGAAACCGGATAGGGTTAGGGTTACACAGAGTCGGTTATAATGGTAGGAGATCTTGAATATCCGCATCGCCAAGCTTGCCTTCCACGCCAAGGAAATTCCCATCCGGACACGGGACGAAGTCTTCAATCTTGTATCTTCATAGTCCAGGAGTCCGGCTGAAGGTATAGTCCGGCTACCCGAACACCCCCTAATCCAGGACTCCCTCAAAGACCATAATTAAATTGTTGAAGCGGCTCTTATATGCATTATTGTTGATCTGACAAAAGAGCCCATATTGCCTTGTCTTCTCCTGTTTATTGAATGCTTGCAGATTCCAGCTTAGTCCAATGCACGCGCACTATTATTATTATTCACATCATTCGCTCGTGCAAGTGAAAGGCAATTATGACGATATATGATGGACTGACTGAGATGAGAAAAGCTGGTGTGAACTCGACCTCTTTTGTTTTTGTAAATATGATTAGTTCATCGTTCCTGATTCAGCCTATTATGAATAAACATGTTTGCAATGGCAATTAGAGATCATAGCTTATAATGGTTTACCTTGCATGCCAAAATGCTATTAAAATGGTTGTGATGTGGTATGATAGGGTGGTATCCTCCTCTGAATGATTTAAGTGACTTGACTTGGCACATGTTCACGCAAGTAGTTGAAACAAAATCAACATGGCCTTCACGATATTTATGTTCATGGTGGATTATATCCTACTCATGCTTGCATTCAGTGTTGATTAATTTTAATGCATGTTCATGACTGTTGTCGCTCTCTAGCTGGTCGCTTCCCAGTCTTTTGCTAGCCTTCACCTGTACTAAGCGGGAATACTGCTTATGCATCCAATCCCATAAACCCCAAAGTTATTCCACATGAGTCCACTATACCTTCCTATATGCGGTATCTACCTGCCGTTCCAAGTAAATTTGTATGTGCCAAACTCTAAACCTTCAAATAAATATCATGTTTTGTATGCTCGAATAGCTCATGTATCAACTAGGGATGTCTGTATCTTCCATGTTAGGCGGGTTATTCTCAAGAGGAGTGGACTCCCCTCCTCACTCACGAGAAAGTGGTTGGTCACCGGGATGCCCAGTCCCATGCTTTATACAAGCTAAATCAAAATAATTGCAAACAAAACTCCCCCTAGGACTGTTGTTAGTTGGAGGCACTCGTTGTTTCGAGCAAGCCATGGATTGATGCTTGTTGGTGGAGGGGGAGTATAAACTTTACCATTCTGTTAGGGAACCGCCTATAATGTGTGTAGCATGGAAGATATCGCCATCTCTTGGTTGTTATGTTGACAATGAAAGTATACCGCTCAAAATATTATTCATCTCTATTTTAAAACTGAGCTCTGGCACCTCTACAAATCCCTGCTTCCCTCTGCGAAGGTCCTATCTATTTACTTTTATGCTGAGTCATCATCCTCTTATTAAAAAGCACCAGTTGGACAACACCGCTGTCATTTGCATTCATTACTGTTAGTTTACATTGAGTATGACTTGACTGGATCTCTTTTACCATGAATTACAATGTCTAGTCAGTCCTTGATCTTTAAAGGTGCTCTGCATTTATGTTTTGCAGTCTCAGAAAGGGCTGGCGAGATACCAAATTGTTATATCACATTATGATTGTTTTGAGAAAGTGTTGTCATCCAAGATTTATTATTATTGCTCGCTAGTTGATTATGCCATTGATATGAGTAAACTTGAGACCTAGGCGTTATTGTGAATGTGGTTAGTCATAATCTTTGCTGAAATTTTGAATGTTGGCTTTACATATTTACAACAACAAGAGCAAATGGAGTTTGTAAAAGTTTTTCTTTATCACTTTAAGTTTATCAACTGAATTGCTTGAGGACAAGCAAAGGTTTAAGCTTGGGGGAGTTGATACATCTCCGTCGTATCTACTTTTCCAAACACTTTTGCCCTTGTTTTGGACTCTAACTTGCATGATTTGAATGGAACTAACCCGGACTGACGTTGTTTTCAGCAGAATTGCTATGGTGTTATTTATGTGCAGAAACAAAAGTTCTCGGAATGACCTGAAACTTCACGAAACATCTATTCGGAAATAATAAAAAACCCTTGCAAAAGATGAAGACCAGGGGGCCCACCACCTGTCCACGAGGGTGGGGGCGCGCCCCCCTACCTCGTGGGCCCCCTGGAGCTCCTCTGACCTCAACTCCAACTCTACATATTTGCTTTCGGGGAGAAAAGAATCAGAGAGAAGAATTCATCATGTTTTATGATATGAAGCCGCCGCCAAGCCCTAAAACCTCTTGGGAGGGCTGATCTGGAGTTCATTCGGGGCTCCGGAGAGGGGAATCCGTCGTCATCGTCATCATCAACCATCCTCCATCACTAATTTCATGATGCTCATCGCCGTGCGTGAGTAATTCCATCATAGGCTTGCTGGACGGTGATGGGTTGGATGAAATCTATCATGTAATTGAGTTAGTTTTGTTAGGGTTTGATCCCTAGTATCCACTATGTTCTGAGATTGATGTTGCTATTACTTTGCTATGCTTAATGCTTGTCACTAGGGCCCGAGTGCCATGATTTCAGATCTGAACCTATTATGTTTTCATCAATATATGAGAGTTGTTGATCCTATCTTGCAAGTCTATAGTCACCTATTATGTGTTATGATCCGTTAACCCCGAAGTGACAATAATCGGGATACTTACCGGTGATGACCATAGTTTGAGGAGTTCATGTATTCACTATGTGCTAATGCTTTGTTCCAGTACTCTATTAAAAGGAGGCCTTAATATCCTTTAGTTTCCATTAGGACCCCACTGCCACGGGAGGGTAGGACAAAAGATGTCATGCAAGTTCTTTTCCATAAGCATGTATGACTATATTCGGAATACATGCCTACATTACATTGATGAATTGGAGCTAGTTCTGTGTCACCCTATGTTGTGATTGTTACATGATGAACCGCATCCGGCATAATTCTCCATCACTGATCCATTCCCTACGAGCTTTCCATATATTCTTCCTCGCTTATTTACTTTTCCGTTGCTATTGCTATCATCACTACAAAACACCAAAAACATTACTTTTGCTATCATTACCTTTTGCTACCATTACAGCTACTATCATATTACTTTGCTACTAAATACTTTGTTGCAGATATTAAGTTTCCAGGTGTGGTTGAATTGACAACTCAGCTGCTAATACTTGAGAATATTCTTTGGCTCCCCTTGTATCGAATCAATAAATTTGGGTTGAATACTCTACCCTCGAAAACTGTTGTGATCCCCTATACTTGTGGGTTATCAGGGCTAAGGGTTTGTACCAGTAGCTATGTATTTAATCTCTCTCTCTCTCGTGTTCTTGAGATGTCACGATCTTGATGTATCACGGGCTTTGTTAATATAGTCGGATCATATGGTGTTTTCCCCTCTCTATCTTGTGATGAATTGAGTTTTCCCTTTAAGATTCCGTTTCATTGGATTGAATACTTTTATGGATTTGAGAGCACTTGATATATGTCTTGCAAATGAATACTCGTGGTGACAATGGGGTATTATTTTGATTCACTTGATATATGTTTTGGCACTCAACTCGTGGATTCCCGAGGTGATATTGGGGTAATCTACACATAGGGGTTGATGCACGTTCTTGTATTTGTTTCTCCGCTAGAAATCTTGGGGCACTCTTTGAAGTTCTTTGTGTTGGATTGAGTATTATGAATCTGAAATTATTTGGTGTTATTTTAGTAAGAACTCTTGGATAGATCGATCAGAAAGAATAGCTTCAAGGTGGTTTCGTACCCTACAAACGATTTCTTCTTATGTTCTTCGCTAGATAGGAACTTTGGAGTGATTCTTCATCGCACGTGGAGGGATGGTTATATGATCCAATTATATTAGCACTGTTGAGAGATTGTACTAGGGAAATTACGGACCCTAGGCCTCATTTTCAAGCATTGCAATACCGTTTTTGTACCCATTTACTATTTGCTACCTTGCTGTTTTTATTTATTCAGATTATAAAAAATATTTGTACCATCCATATTACACTTTTATCACCATCTCTTCACCGAACTAGTGCACCTATACAAATTGCCATTGTATTGGGTGTGTTGGGGACACAAGAGTTTCTTGTATTTGATTGCAGGGTTGCTTGAGAGAGACCTTCTTCATCCTATGCCTCCCACGGATTGATAAACCTTAGGTCATCCACTTCAGGGAAAATTGCTACTGTCCTACAGAACTTTGCGCCTGGAGGCCCAACACATGTCTACAAGAATAAAGTTGCGTAGTAGACATTAGGTATTAGGCAGGACGGGGTCGCGCTTAGCGCCCATGCGAGCGAGTATGTCCGCTGCCTGGTTACTGTCTCGAGTGACGTGATGAAATTCAAGCCCCTCGAACCGAGCCAATATTTTTAATACGTCATTTCAATATGCCGCCATTTTTGGATCTTTTCCATCGAACTCTCCATTTACCTGGGATATTGTGAGGTTTGAGTCACCGCGCACCTCTAGGCATTGTATGCCCATGGAGATAGCCATGCGGAGACCATGTAGAAGTGCCTCGTATTCGGTTGTGTTATTGGAGTCCGCATACATGATTTGTAACACGTAGTGGACTGTGTCCCCCATAGGGGATGTCAAGATGACGCCAGCCCCCAGCCCGTCTAGCATTTTAGAGCCGTCGAAGTACATGGTCCAGTTGGAGTATGAACTGTACTCTTTAGGGAGCTCGGCTTCTGTCCACTCAACGACAAAGTCGGCCAACACCTGAGATTTAATAGCTCGGCGTGGCTTGTATGTTACGTCAAACGGTAAGAGGTCAAAGGCCCATTTGGCTATGCGGCCAGTGGCATCCCTTTTGTTTATTGTTTGGGAACGTAGCATGCCATTTCAAAAAAAATCCTACGCTCACGCAAGATCTATCTAGGAGATGCATAGCAACAAGAGGGGGAGAGTGTGTCCAAGTACCCTCGTAGACCGAAAGCAGAAGTGTTTGCTTAACGTGGTTAATGTAGTCGAACGTCTTCTCAACTCAACTGAAAGTGCGTTATATCGACTAGAGGGGGGTGAATAGGCGATTTTTATGAAATTCTTCACTGAGGAATTTGTCGGTGAGGAAATTCCTTAGCAAAGAACTACTAGCAGCGGAATAAGTACTCAAAAGTAAACATAACAGAATACAAGCATAGTCATCATGATGAAATGAAGACAGGCACAGAGTACAGGAAGCGTAAGCACAGGATAACACAGGATGAAGACAAACAGACTGAAGAAATTGAACTGAGGAAATTGAGAAAGTCTTCAGTCAAAGTCTTCAAACACAGATATGAATAAGTACACAACACAGTTATGAGGAAATGAAAGAGTTGAGGAAATGGAACCAGTAAGCTTGGTGAAGACAATGATTTGGTAGACCAGTTCCAACTGTTGTCTCAGTTGTACGTCAGGTTGGAACGGCTGAGTATTTAAACTCGAGGACACACAGTCCCGGACACCCAGTCCTGAGCACGCAGCTCAGGACACCCAGTCCTCATCGTATTCTCCTTGAGCTTAGGTCACACAGACCTCGCCCAATCACTCGTGATAAGTCTTCAGGCGACTTCCAAACCTTCACAAACTTGGTCACTCGGTGATCCACAATTCCTCTTGAATGCTCTAGACCATGACGCCTAACCGTCTGGAAGAAACACAGTCTTCAAAGGTAACAAGCGTCGGATCCACGCAGGATCAATCTCTTCAGTGATGCTCAATCACTTGGGGTTTGTAGGTGTTTGGGTTTTGGGTTTTTCCTCACTTGATGATTTTCGCTCAAAGTCCTCAGAGGATGGGTTGCTCTCAAATGACAAGTGTCAGTTTCTCTCGGAGCAGCCAACCAGCTAGTTGTTGTAGGGGGCAGCTATTTATAGCCTAGGGAGCAGCCCGACATGATAAGACATAAATGCCCTTCAATGATATGATCGTTAGGTGGATAGATATTTTGGGACAGTTGGCGCATAGCACAGCAACAGTCGGAATTTTGAGTAGCAAAATCCTCAGGGCTATCATGTTCCTCATTGTGTAGGCAATCCGCACTGGCGAATTCCTAACTCCTCAGTCAGGATAAATTCCTCGGATACCAGAAGAACTTCGTCTCTGTCACTGAAGAAATTGACTGAACTGTATGAGATTTCCAATGGCTTCACTCGAAGGGATTGGTAGGTGTAGGATTTTGAGTTGAGCATCACATGGAAATTTTTCCTTAGTATTTCCTCGACCCCCTTTAACGGTACGGTGTTTCCTATGATTCAAGAAAGAGAAAATGAAACTACTAAAACAAAAGTCTTCACGCTTCATGTTCCTCAAACGAATACCAAGTCTTCAAGGTCACACCAATTTCTTCACTTCCAAAGTCTTCAGAAAGTCTTCAGTGATCCAAAGTCTTCAGTCGAAGAACTTCATTTTTAGGGGTCGACTTTCTCTGTAAATATCAAACTCCTCATAGGCTTATAGACCTGTGTACACTCACAAACGCATTAGTCCCTTAACCTATAAGTCTTCAATACACCAAAATCACTAAGGGGCACTAGATGCACTTACAATCTCCCCCTTTTTGGTGATTGATGATAATATAGGTTAAGTTTTCAACGGGGATAAACATATGAAGTGTAACTACTGATATTGAGGAATTTGATTGCAAGATATAGAAGAACTCCCCCTGAAGATGTGCATAGTGAGGAATTTTCTTTTGAAGCAATGCACACTTGAAGAGTTGAATCATGGAGATCTCCCCCTATATCTTGTAATTCATACACGCATTTGACATATAACAGAGAAGAATTTGAGATGCATGATGAAATATGGTGACTGATGTAATTCAGCATGCGTGCAATAATATTAACGAGGAATAAGCATGCAGAAAAACATCAAAAGTATCAGAGCACCATCGGGTTTAAGTTTACAACTCGATCCAATAAAGTCTCAGAAGAACAAGAGTTGTAACTTAACAAAAACAAAAAAAATGCCCATATAGAAAGACCCGCTTGAAGACTAACTCAAAATTCTCCCCCTATGTCATCAAATGAAAAAAAGGATCGAATATGAGGACTAACACCCCTGAAGAATATCAAGTTGATGAAGGAGCGCCAGCGTTGTTGGGGTCGTTTGTCGTAGTAGGGCCTGCCGCAGTGTCGTCCAAGTCTTCATTTTCATCAGTGTCGCGCGATGAAGAATATGAGCTGGCCACCAGAGAAGGAACCTTGACCTTCTTGAATTTCTTCGGTGGAGGTGCAGACCAGTCAAAATCTTCATTGAGACCCATTTTCTACAGATCTTCTTCACCATATAGATGTGACAGGATTGCCCAGGTGCGACCGAATACTTGATGGAGGTAGTAGTGGTTTTTCTTCACTGCATTGTGTGTGGCAGTCATGTTGTGAAGAAGTGAACCAAACTGACGCTTAACCCATTTGTGATTTCGATCCACCTTCTGGTGAAGACTAAGCAGAAGTTCATGGTCAGTCATCACGCGCGGAGCAGTGGCTTGAGGAGTGGACTTGGGTGCATTGGTAGAGTCACGTGTGGCAGAGTCATCATTGGTGGAATAAGATGCAGCTTTGCGAAACTGACCATCCAATGGACGAAGGCCTTCATCTATTACAGCTGGTACCTTGCCCTTTCCATCAACTGAGGAATATGTCTGCTTGAGGACTTCAATTGGGGGCAAGTAGCTGAGGTGATTCTGGAAATCAGCTTTGTAGTTGAGTGAAGACCTTGTCCTGAGGAATCTCATAATCCAAGGTGCATAAGGCTTCAGCTCAAACGGAGACAGTGCAACATTTGCCATAGTCCTCATGAAGAAATCGTGATAATTGACAGGAATGCCATGAACGATGTTGAATACCAGATTCTTCATGATGCCAACAATTTCCTCATCAGATGAGTCGTGGCCTTTGATAGGACTGATTTTCCTCGTAATAATACGATAGACAGTTCTGGGCACGTATAGCAATTCCTTCACGAGGAATTTGGTTCTTGGTGCTTGACTTGGCTTCAAAGGTTTCATCAGCACATGCATGTAATGATGTGTGAGCTCAGGTTCACTGTAGATGCAGCGAGCTTCTTCAAGGGGAGGACTGAGTGGTAGAGCACGAAGCAATTCAGATGTCGGTGCAGTGTAGTGAGTGTTTTCAGACATCCAGTCTAGCACCCATGAATTCACATCTTCAGCATCTCCGGTGATGTGCAGCGTTGCATAGAATTGAAGAATCAGTTCTTCATTCCAATCGCAGATGTCAGAGCAAAAGTTTAGCAGTCCAGCATCGTGAAGAACACTGAGGACTGGTGCGAAGCACGACAGAGATTCCATATCCACGTGAGGAATATGCTCATGGTAGAAGATTTTCTCCTTGTTGAACAGCACTGAGGAATAGAAATTGGCTTGACTAGCAGTCCAGAAACGCCTCTTCCTAATGCGAGCAGAGTTATATGGGTTGTAATCTTCGAAGAATACGTGCTCGCCGAAGAAATCATCAGCCTTGAACTTTTACTTGCGTGAGAATGGATCCTTTGGCTTCGGCAGAGGAGTGTCAGTGAGTTGCATCACGACCTCAGGAATCTCAATCGCAGGTTCTTTAGGCTGAGGAATTTCTGGTTCCTCCTCAATGGCAGTCTGCATCGTTGGTTGTTCAGCAGCAGCAGTTTCTTCAGTGCTAGTGGCTGGAATTTCCTCATGGACAGATACAGTGGGATGAGTTTCTTCAGAGCCCATTTGAACAATTGGTGCAAGCGACTAAGGTATTTGCTGCAGCGGTGTGAACATTGGAGAGTTTGGATGCTGACTTTCCCAGAATTCATCACTGATTACGGGTGTGGAGCAGCCAACGTCCACATCTTCATCTTCCATTTCTTCAACGCCAGCCTCTTCAGCTGTGAACTGAGGCATGGGCGAGGAGATGACAGGTGTTGAAGGGATCGCATCCACTTCAATTTCTTCATCAATCTGCTCTGACGAAGTAGCAGAAGGAGTTTCTTCATCTGATCCGCTGGGGATCACATATTCTTCATCAAAAGGAACAAGGTCCTTTGATGGCCTGGTTGAGATGGGAACAACATCAATCGGATTAGCAAATGAACTTGTCATGGGCTTCATCTTCTTCGGAGCTGAAGAATCTGAAGCAGCTGATGCTTTCCTTTTCTTCACTGCAGCACACTCTGCAGCCTTGGTCTTCTTCACATCTGATGCAGATGGAAGGATTGGAGTTGAAGTTGGTGCAGGAGCAGCTAAGGAATCTGGTTGATTTTCTTCAGGCACAACTGATGCAGTTGCCCTGAGTTCTTCATTTTCTTCAGGCGCACCACTAGTGGGTGCCCTGGCAATTTCTTCAGTGGCTGGAATGCAGTCATCATCCCTGGAACTCACATTTTCTTCAGCAGCCTGATTGTCATCAGCGGTGCTGGCATTTTCTTCAGTAGGCTGAGCAGATGCTTCAGTTTGAGGAATTTCCTATTGCGTTGGGACTGCAACATTGGAAGTGAAGTTATCCGCAAGTTTCACAAAACGAACCTTGGCTCCAAGCCAATCAGCGCGATATGCGTCAAAGTCATCACTGAGTTTCTTGATCTCGGTCTAAATAGTGACAAGTTCTTCAGTTGTCATAGAGACAACGTTTTTCTTCAGATAGCGCTCTTTCTTGTACTGCGCTTTCTTGATCTGCCTGGCCTTCTCAAATTTCTACTTTTTTCTTGAATGAAGTGGGTCAGCATGTGACTTTGGCCAGGAGTCAGCTTGAAGTCAGGCATGGGAGCGTTGGGGTCCTTGTGCCAAACATCAATGTAGTCGAGGATCAACTTGGGATCCAAAAGCAGTGGCACCCCTGTTCCTTTGGCTCTAGCGGCCCTGACTTGCCTGTCTCTGATGATTTCTGCAAGTTCATCATCATCAGTTTCGTATTCTTCAGACGGCACTTGGAAAGCGACTTGTTTCTTTTGAGGACTTGGGCGAGGACCTCGTCCAGCAGTGGCCTTTGTCTTCAGCAGTGAGGGGCCAGCTGAGGAACTTGGTGCAGCTGAGGAACTAGCTGAGACACCTGAGGCAATGGAGATGCCTGCAGTCCTTTGGCACAAGGCGAGATGCACAGGTGCTGAGGATTTAGTCGGAACAGCTGAGGGCTTAGGCGGAGGAGCTGAGGACTTTGGAGGAACAGGAGCAGCATGAGGAATTGGTCGTGAGGGCTTTGAGGATTCTGGCCGTGAGGGCATTGCTGGGGAACTTGGCCTTGAGGGCATTGTTGGTGAAGCACTTGGCTTGCGCGCAGGCTTCTTTGACATAGCCTTCTTTGGCTTGACAGCAAAGGCCTCAGCAGAGGCAGCAGCAGCAGCAGAGTCTTCATTGAATTTCCTCACTGCTTCTTTGGCTTGCTTAGCCAACTTGGCTTGGTGCTTGGCCCATTCATCAGGATAGTCCTCGCCACGCTTGAGGCTGGTGGGATCAGCGATTTGGCCAGGTGCCAATGGAGCTCTTGGGCATGGAGGATTGAGTGCGAATTTCGAGTTACATACCTGTACTCCCTCCACTCTCTTGCCCATCTCCTTTCTATTTTCTGAATGCGCACCTTGCGCTCATTCTTGGTTTCCTCAGTAGGTGTGCACTACCCAGCATATATTTCATCAGGGATCTCAAACGTTGTATTGACCTCAGGCCTCTTTCCTCCCTTCTGTGGCTTCTTACTGTCAGCCATTTTCTTCAGTTGAGGAATTTGTACAATTGAATTTTTTGAAGAAGTATGCAACTTTTCTTCGAGGAACGCTGCAAATGAGTTAAGTTGATGAGAACCTAGTGATTCAGCAGCTGACATGTGTACCTGTGAACAGAGTATAGTTGCGAGGAATTTGGAGAGGTCATATGCGTTCTCAGAGGGTTTTTCAAAAAGAACAAGTTTGAGGAATTTGACCAGATGAGTCTTGAAGAATTTCACTAAGCGTTCTTTGTCTTAGGTTCCAGAGTTGTATAGATCGAAGATCCACACAATTGAGGAATCTTGAAGAAAAATGATGCTTAGAGAAACGAATCAAGAACAGATGACTTGTGAGGTGTTTACTGTGTGAAGCTATGAAGAAAAACACATTTGAAGATTTTGAAGATAATCATTCGAATCAACGAGGGCAGTAAAAGTAACTTTTAATTACCCTGGACGAAGAACACGACGAACTAGAGTGAGGAGATGTGAAGTTCGTCTGTGCAGATCTTCCACGCCCTAACTTGGCGAAGGAAGACGGCTACGGCGGCGGCGGAGTGAAGATTTCCGCGGTCGGCACGAGTACGTCGGCGACGAGGTCGAGGCAGTGAAGCTCTTCCTCACCGGCGGCGATGAAGTAGCGGCGGCGCTAGGGTTTGAGAAGCTCGAGCTGGAGAGAGAGGTCGAGTGGAGTAAAAGAAGTGAGGAAGGGGCGGAGGGGTATTTATAGCCACGGTGAAAAACTGCTCGCCCGAAGAAATTGGACAAACATGCCCCTGACCCTTCTCATTCGCTTGACATGTGTCACCCACGTACTGAGAAGTGGAGATCGTGTGCGATCGTGGGTGAGTGGATAAGTATAACATGGGATGTGGAACGGTTTGAGCAGCAAAGCCGAAAATTTTGATAAGATAGGTTTTAAAGTTCCGTTCGCAATTTCTTCAGCTGACAAGGACACAGTGAAGATTTTGAACGAGTTTCAAATAGAACGCACATGAAGAATTTGTGAATAGATTGGGTTGAGTATAGCATAGAGGGGGAAGGGTCCGATAACATTCACTTAGCAGAAAAACCAACTTGAATAATTAGCAATAGGTGAATGATGTAGAGGACATAAACTTAAATATATATAGCCAATGAAGAAAAACGACGGAAGCAGTGAAGACAATGCAAAGTTGAAGAATATGAATAATTGAGGAATCTCAACTTTTGGTGATGGCGTGACCCACCGTATAAGAATGATGATTTCAGACACCGCGTACAATTATCGTAGGGTTCTGAGAATCAAATTCTTCGTTAATTCTTCACACTAAAAGTGTTGTTCTTCATTGAATTGAAGAAAAATGTTTCTTCATGTGTTGCACATCTAAGTCATCAATTTTGCATAAGTGTTAGGATGAGTGTCCTTTTCAAAGAACATTCGAAGATTCTAGGATATTTAGCTCACACCGCAACTTGCTAAATCTCTTCTCATCCAAGGGCTTTGTGAAGATATCGGCTAGCTATTCTTCAGTCTTCACATGCTCAATAGAAATGTCGCCCTTCAACACATGATCACGAAGAAAATGATGACGAATCTGAATGTGCTTTGTCTTCGAGTGCTGAATTGGGTTGTGAGCAATCTTGATGGCACTCTCATTGTCACAGAAGAGAGGCACATTCTTCATGTTGACGCCGTAGTCCTGGAGAGTTTGCTTCATCCATAGCAGTTGAGCACAACAAGAACCAGTGGCAATGTACTCAACTTCAGCAGTAGATAGTGATACTCAATCACTTGGTAACAAGCGTCGGATCCACGCAGGACCGTCTGGAAGAAGCACAGTCTTCAAAGGTAACAAGCGTCGGATCCACGCAGGATCAATCTCTTCAGTGATGCTCAATCACTTGGGGTTTGTAGGTGTTTGGGTTTTGGGTTTTTCCTCACTTGATGATTTTCGCTCAAAGTCCTCAAAGGATGGGTTGCTCTCAAATGACAAGTGTCAGTTTCTCTTGGAGAAGCCAACCAGCTAGTGGTTGTAGGGGGCGGCTATTTATAGCCTAGGGAGCAGCCCGACATGATAAGACATAAATGCCCTTCAATGATATGACCGTTAGGTGGATAGATATTTTGGGACAGCTGGCGCATAGCACAGCAACAGTCGGAATTTTGAGTAGCAAAATCCTCAGGCCTATCATGTTCCTCACCGTGTAGGCAATCCGCACTGGCGAATTCCTAACTCCTCAGTCAGGACAAATTCCTCAAAGACCAGAAGAACTTCGTCTCTGTCACTGAAGAAATTGACCGAACTGTATGAGATTTCCAATGGCTTCACTCGAAGGGATTGGTAGGTGTAGGATTTTGAGTTGAGCATCACATGGAAATTTTTCCTTAGTATTTCCTCGACCCCCTTTAACAGTACGGTGTTTCCTATGACTCAAGAAAGAGAAAATGAAACTACGAAAACAAAAGTCTTCACGCTTCATGTTCCTCGAACGAATACCAAATCTTCAAGGTCACACCAATTTCTTCACTTTCAAAGTCTTCAGAAAGTCTTCAGTGATCCAAAGTCTTCAGTCGAAGAACTTCATTTTTAGGGGTCGACTTTCTCTGTAAATATCAAACTCCTCATAGGCTTATAGACATGTGTACACTCAAAAACGCATTAGTCCCTTAACCTATAAGTCTTCAATACACCAAAATCACTAAGGGGCACTAGATGCACTTACACCGATCAAGCACCGAACGTACGACACCTCTGAGTTCTGCACACGTTCAGCTTGATGACGTCCCTCGAACTCTTGATCCAGCAAAGTGTCGAGGGAGAGTTCTATCAGCACGACGGCATGGCGATGGTGATGGTGAAGTGATCCGTGCAGGGCTTCGCCTAAGCACTACGTGAATATGACCGGAGGCGTAAACTGTGGAGGGGGCGCCGCACACGGCTTGGAACAATTGATGTGATTTGTAGGCGCCCCCTCCCCATGTATATACAGGATGGAGAGGGAGGAGGCCGGCCCTAGGCGCGCCCAAGTAGGAGGAATCCTACTTGGGCTGCTAGTAGGATTCGCCCCCCCCCCCCTTCCTTTTACCGGAGGGGAAAAGGGGAAAGGAGAGAGGGGGGAAGAAGGAAAGGGGGGTGCCGCCCCCTCTCCTAGTCCTATTTGGCCTCCTTCCCTATGGGGCGCGCCTCCCCTTTATGGGCTGGTGTTCCTCCCTCCTATGGCCCATATGGCCCATATCTTCCCCGAGGGGTTCCGGTAACCCCCCCGGTACTCCGATATGCACCCGATACATTCCAAAACACTTCCGGTGTCCGAATACTATCATCCAATATATCAATCTTTACCTCTCGACCATTTCGAGACTCCTCGTCATGTCCGTGACCATATCCGGGACTCCGAATAACATTCGGTCACCAAATCACATAACTCATATACTCCCTCCGTTCGGAATTACTTGTCTCGGAAGTGGATGTATCTAGAACTAAAATACGTCTAGATACATCCATTTCTGCGACAAGTAATTCCGAACGGATGGAGTAATACAAATCGTCATCGAACGTTAAGCGCGCGGACCCTACAGGTTTGAGAACTATGTAGACATGACCGAGACACCTCTCCGGTCAATAACCAATAGCGGAACTTGGATGCTCATATTGGTTCTACATATTCTACGAAGATCTTTATCGGTCAAACCGTAATGACTAGGGACACCGTTGTAACATTCCAAAATTCTAAATTTTTGAATGTTATATTAAATAAATAGCTTTGCTTGATTGTTTGATTGTGCTGTGGTTGCTTGTGTGAAATTGCGTGAAATTTGAAACTTTTTGAAAGTTGAATGAGAGGGAATAAAATGACTTTCCCAAAAACTTTCACCTTGCATTTATGATCTCCATGAATTCAAATTCATTTCATCACAAAACCCTAGAGAGAAGATGATATGACTTCTTCGATTTAATTAAAAGAAAAATGGTTTTTGAAAAGGTTTGAATTCCATTTGAAAATATTTCAAATTCAGAAACTTTATGCAACTCAATGATTTTCATGAGAGAAGATAAAATGACTTCTTCAAATGCTATGAAATATGAGTTGGAAGTTTAAAAAGAATCAAATTTAAAGTCCCTTTGAAGGTATTTTGAAAACCATTTTCAATTTGGAGTTATTTGGTTTTATTCAAATTATTTTTCTCCAAAAATAAAATATATGAAAAATAGGGTAAAATGAATCCCTACAATAGAAATATGGAGAGAAAAAAATTGAAATTATTTTGATATTTTAAAATATTTTATTTGGTTTTTAAATGAACTAGTAGCACTGTTTGCTTTATTTAATTTTTTGTGGAATATATTTGCCGCTAAAAATATGTTCATGTTTTAGGAAATCTTTTTTTGAAAATTATGATATATAATATGCCTATATAAAAGTTTTTTATTTTTGTTATTCAGTTTTCCTTTCTGTTTCTATTTAAAAAAACTGTACGTGGGGCTCATAATTACTTGTCGCCCACATGCGCAGCATAGTAGACAGGCCGGCCCGTATTTTTATTTTTCTCTTTTTATTTTCGTTAAGGTTTACAATTTTATTTTATTGATTTTTTATTTACTTTTTCCGAAAATAAAAATTCCAGGAAAGAAAAATATAAAAAAACTGTCGTGCAGTGTATGCGCGCGGCCGGGCCGAACTCTTAGCCCATGCGCATGATCTTTGTCAATTTCATCTGCGTATGTATATGTTTAGTCCAACATTGACTAACCTTTGACCCCTAAGCCTCTTTTTCGCCTATAAATATAGACCCATAGAGCCTACAAAAATAATCCGATTCGAGTTAAATCAATATTTTGGTTTGACTAGATTCACTAAAGAAAAATATATTTCTTCTCTCCGGCGGGACTTATAAAAGTTGTTCTTTTCTCTAAAGTCGTCTTTTCACTACCTTATAAAGGTATCTTTCTTCGTAATTTTTTTATAGTTTCATAGCTTATTATTTCTAGACTAGTACGATAGAATAATTAGATTATCAATTGATATATATATATATATATATTTACACTTTAAGCATAGAAATCTTTTAGCAATAACTTTTTTTCTTTCGTAAAACAACTTGACCCTGATTTTTCAAATAGGCATAACTTTTTACTCGTTTGTCCAAATTCAACGAAACCAGCGTCAAATTCTTTGTCATGATCCTCTCTATCCAGAGAATATATAAAATAAACTTTTTAGAATTTTAAAATTTGAATTAGATCAGATTCAAATTTAAACTTGTTCTGGCTATAAGTTGAGTTTTATAACTCGGATTTAATTGATTCTTTTTGCAAATCGAAGCTCTGGACATGTACTTTCTGTTAAGATCAAAATCACATAATTTTGCTGCTGTTAGAAAAAGTATGTTTCTGTCTAGAAGCTTTATTTGATGGTTTTGAAGATTTCCGAAGTATTTTCTTCGTTCTTTTGGATCTTTGAGTGATTTCTTATGTGTGCAAATAATTGCTTGCTCAAGATAGATTGAACGGAGTGTGACGAGTAGAACTATCAGGAATTATGAGTGCGAAGAATCTTCATCCATAGTACAAGGCAAGTTCACACTTTGATCATACCCTTTATTACCCAGTTTTTATGCATTAGCTACATCCTCAAATATTGCATGAGTAGGATTGGGAACATGTGGTTATTGCTATGTAGTTAATGAGGTAGGAACCTAATACCTTTGATTACATCGGGAATATTCGTTATGCCATATATTGCTTAGCCATGCTCGTAGACGGGGATTGGTATGTCAGATTCATGAAAGTTGCGAGAGTTATAATAATTAAGGGTCAACTTAAGGTGGTAACATTAACACACATCTGGGTGGAATGGTTGGGGCACCCTGGGGAAACCAGTGGCTTGCCCGGGCACCTGGGGAATCCAGTGTTGTCCTAGGAGATCCCGGGGTATCCGTGTGATCATTCTATGGAATGCCACCCAAGCTCAAAGGGATCATGAGATTATTCATGCCTAGAAACTTCCGTGTGCAGTCACAAGCCATTATGGGCTTTGACATAGTTGAGTAAGTGGTGGGAAACCTTTCCATGATAGGCTAGCAGATGTAGGGGAATTTTAGGTGTACCGGCCTATCTATCGGTTAAGGGGACCTCTTCGGAAAGACTATGTCTCGATTACCCGGTTCTCAAACACCAGGCAGTGCGAGAAATTCAACGGAGGAGATCGAGTCTTGTGGGGAAAAGTGCGCAAACCTCTATAGAGTGTACAAACAAATCATGATTTATCGTGTCCCCAGTTATGGACAATTTTGAGTATCTGGTATTTGAGTTGTTGGTTGATCTCATCACTTTACTTAATGAATTTGTTGGGATATTATTATTATTGTTACTTGGAAATTTTGGAATTGAGTTGGGGATACCCTCTCAAAAATGGCATAAATTTAGTAGTAAAGTAAATTTTGTTCCTTTTTTGTAGGGAAAAATTAGCTTTATGCAAAATTTAAACTTAGAGCCTCCGCCAGTCAAATATGCATATAGAGATAGACATTTTCATTATTACTCTATGGTGTGAAATGGCCAGTACATTCAATGTACTGACCTACCTAGCTGCAACATCTCATGTTGCAGGATTCTTACGACGAGTAAGTGATACATTAGGCTTACAGTGTCTACACTCAACTTTGCCGTTGGTGTTGTTGGGAACTCCACAATCTTGTTGATACTTCCGCTATATTGATTGAGGTAATAGTATTTATGTTATTTTTATATGTGATTGCACTCTGTTATAAATCCTCGAGTACTGTGTGTGTCAGCATACCGATCCAGGGATGACACTTAAGCACAGAGACTTCGATCCATTCGGGTCGGGTCGCTACAACCGTGTTTTGTCTATGTATTCACACATGTATCAAGTTTCTGGTTAATACAATTCTAGCATGAATAATAAACATTTATCATGATATAAGAAAATATAAATAAAAACTTTATTATTGCCTCTAGGGCATATTTCCTTCAGTCTCCCACTTGCACTAGAGTCAATAATCTAGATTACATTGTAATGATTCTAACACCCATGGACTCTTGGTGCTGATCATGTTTTGCTCGTGGAAGAGGCTTAGTCGACGGGTCTGCCACAGTCAGATCCATATGTATTTTGCAAATCTCTATGTCTCCCTCCTTGACTTGATCACGGATGGAGTTGAAGCGTCTCTTAATGTGTTTGGTTCTCTTGTGAAAACTGGATTCCTTCGCCAAGGCAATTGCTCCAGTATTGTCACAAAAGATTTTCATTGGACCCGATGCACTAGGTATTACACATAGATCGGATATGAACTCCTTCATCCAGACTCCTTCATTTGTTGCTTCCGAAGCAGCTATGTACTCCGCTTCACATGTAGATCCCGCCACGACACTTTGCTTGGAACTGCACCAACTGACAGTTCCACCATTCAATATAAATACGTATCCGGTTTGTGACCTAGAGTCATCTGGATCAGTGTCAAAGCTAGCATCGACGTAACCATTTACGACGAGCTCTTTGTCACCTCCATAAACGAGAAACATATCCTTAGTCCTTTTCAAGTACTTCAGGATGTTCTTGACCGCTGTCCAGTGATCCACTCCTGGATTACTTTGGTACCTCCCTACTAGACTTATAGCAAGGCACACATCAGGTCTGGTACACAGCATTGTATACATGATAGAACCTATGGTTGAGGCATAGGGAATGACTTTCATTTTCTCTCTATCTTCTGCAGTGGCCGGGCATTGAGTCTTACTCAACTTCACACCTTGTAACACAGGCAAGAACCCTTTCTTTGACTGATCCATTTTGAACTTCTTCAAAACTTTATCAAGGTATGTGCTTTGTGAAAGTCCAATTAAGCGTCTTGATCTATCTCTATAGATCTTGATGCCCAATATATAAATAGCTTCACCGAGGTCTTTCATTGAAAAACTCTTATTCAAGTATCCTTTTATGCTATCCAGAAATTCTATATCATTTCCAATCAACAATATGCCATCCACATATAATATTAGAAATTCTACAGAGCTCCAACTCACTTTTGTAAATACAGGCTTCTCCAAAAGTCTGTATAAAACCATATGCTTTGATCACCTCATCAAAGCGTATATTTCAACTCTGAGATGCTTGCACCAGTCCATAAATGGATCGCAGGAGCTTGCACACTTTCTTAGCACCTTTAGGATCGACAAAACCTTCTAGTTGCATCATATACAACTCTTCTTTAAGAAATCCATTAAGGAATGCAGTTTTGATGTCCATTTGCCAGATTTCATAATCATAAAATACGGAAATTGCTAACATGATTCAGACAGACTTAAGCATCGCTACGGGTGAGAAGGTCTCATCGTAGTCAACTCCTTCAACTTGTCGAAAACCTTTCGCAACAAGTCGAGCTTTGTAGACAGTAACATTACCATCAGTGTCAGTCTTCTTCTTGAAGATCCATTTATTCTCTATGGCTTGCCGATCATCGGGCAAGTCAACTAAAGTCCACACTTTGTTCTCATACATGGATCCCATCTCAGATTTCATGGCATCAAGCCATTTCGCGGAATCTAGGCTCATCATCGCTTCCTCATAGTTCGTAGGTTCATCATGGTCTAGTAACATGACTTCCAGAACAGGATTATCGAACCACTCAGGTGCGGAACATACTCTGGTTGACCTACAGGGTTCGGTAGTAACTTGATATGAAGTTTCATGATCATCATCATTAGCTTCCTCACTAGTTGGTGTAGGCATCACGGGAACGGTTTTTTGTGATGAGCTACTTTCCAATTCGAGAGAAGGTACAATTACCTCATCAAGTTCTACTTTCCTCCCACTCACTTCTTCCTAGAAAAACTCCTTCTCTAGAAAGGATCCATTTTTAGCAACAAATATCTTGCCTTCGGATCTGTGATAGAAGGTGTACCCAACGATTTCTTTTGTGCATCCTACGAAGATGCACTTCTCCAATTTGGATTCGAGCTTATTAGGCTGAAATTTTTTCACATAAGCATCACAACCCCAAACTTTAAGAAACAACAGCTTAGGTTTCTTGCCAAACCACAGTTCATACGGTGTCGTCTCAACAGATTTAGATGGTGCCCTATTTAACGTGAATGCAGCTGTCTCTAATGCATAACCCCAAAATGATAGTGATAAATCAGTAAGAGACATCATATATCGCACCATATCTAATAAAGTACGGTTACGACGTTCAGACACACCATTACGCTGTGGTGTTCCAGGTGGCGTGAGTTGTGAAACTATTCCGCATTGTTTTAAATGAAGGCCAAACTCGTAACTCAAATATTCGCCTACGCGATCAGATCGTAGAAACTTTATTTTCTTGTTATGATGATTCTCAACTTCACTCTAAAATTCTTTGAACGTTTCAAATGTTTCGGACTTATGTTTCATTAAGTAGATATACCCATATCTGCTCAAATCATCTGTGAAGGTTAGAAAATAACGATACCCGCCGCGAGCCTCAACACTCATCGGACCGCATATATCGGTATGTATTATTTCCAATAGGTCAGTGGCTCGCTCCATTGTTCCGGAGAACGGAATCTTAGTCATCTTGCCCATGAGGTATGGTTCGCAAGCATCAAATGATTCATAATCAAGTGATTCCAAAAGTCCATCTGCATGGAGTTTCTTCATGCTCTTTACACCAATATGACCTAAACGGTAGTGCCACAAATATGTTGCACTATCATTATCAACTTTGCATCTTTTGGCATCAATATTATGAATATGTGTATCATCACAATCGAGACTTAATAAAAATAGACCACTCTTCAAGGATGCATGACCATAAAAGATATTACTCATATAAATAGAACAACCATTATGATTTAAATGAATAACCGTCTCGCATCTAACAAGATCCAGATCTAATGTTCATGCTCAACGCTGGCAACAAATAACAATTATTCAGGTCTAGAACTAATCCCGAAGGTAGATGTAGAGGTAGCATGCCGACGGTGATCACATCGACTTCGGAACCATTCTCGACGCACATCGTCACCTCGTCCTCAGCCAATCTTCATTTAATCCATAGCCCCTGTTTCGTGTTGCAAATATGAGCAACAGAACCAGTATCAAATACCCAAGCGCTACTTCGAGCATTAGTAAGGTACACATCAATAACATGTATATCAAATATACCTTTATTCACTTTGCCATCCTTCTTATCCGCCAAATACTTGGGGCAGTTCCGCTTCTAGTGACCAGTCCCTTTGCAGTAGAAGCACTCCGTTTAAGGCTTGGGTCCAGACTTGGGCTTCTTCCCGGGAGTGACAGCTTGCTTGCCATTCTTCTTGAAGTTCCCCTTCTTTCCCTTGCCATTTTTATTGAAACTAGTGGTTTTGTTAACCATCAACACTTGATGCTCTTTCTTGATTTCTACCTCCGCAACTTTGAGCATAGCGAAGAGCTCGGGAATTGTCTTATCCATCCCTTGCATATTATAGTTCATCACGAAGCCTTTATAGCTTGGTGGCAGTGATTGAAGAACTCTGTCAATAACACTATCATCCAGAAGATTAACTCCCAGCTGAGTCAAGTGGATATGATACCGAGACATTCTGAGTATGTGTTCACTGACAGAACTGTTCTCCTCCATCTTGCAGCTATAGAACTTGTTGGAGACTTCATATCTCTCAACTCAGGCATTTTCTTGAAATATTAACTTCAACTCGTGGAACATCTCATATGGTCCATGACGTTCAAAACGTCTTTGAAGTCCCGATTCTAAGTCGTAGAGCATGGCACACTGAACTATAGAGTAGTCATCAGACCGCATCTGCTAGACATTCAAAGCGTCTACATTAGCAGGAGGGGGCTTGTCACCTAGCGGTGCATCAAGGACATAATTCTTCTGTGCAACAATGAGGATAATTCTCAAGTTACCGACCCAGTCCGTGTAGTTGCTACCATCATTTTTCAACTTAGCTTTCTCTAGGAACGCATTAAATTCAAGGGAACGGTAGCACGGGCCATTGATCTACAACATAGATATGCAAAAACTATCAGGACTAAGTTCATGATAAAGTAAGTTCAATTAATCATATTACTTAATAGCTCCCACTTAGACAGACATCTCTCGAGTCATCTAAATGGTCACGTGATCCATATCAACTAAACCATGTCCGATCATCACGTGAGATGGAGTAGTTTTCAATGGTGAACATCTCTATGTTGATCATATCTACTATATGATTCACGTTCGACCTTTTGGTCTCCAGTGTTCCGAGGCCATGTCTGTACATGCTAGGCTCATCAAGTTTAACCCGAGTATACCGCACGTGCAAGACTGTCTTGCACCCGTTGTATGTTTACATAGAACTTATCACACCCGATCATCACATGGTGTCTCGGCATGATGAACTGTCGCAACGGTGCATACTCAGGGAGAACACTTATACCTTGAAATTTTTGTGAGGGATCATCTTACAATGCTATCGCCGTACTAAGAAAAATAAGATGCATAAAAGATAAACAATGATGTTTCGTCAAGTTTGCTGTTTTAACCTTCACCAAGGACCGGCCGCAGTCAAATTCGATTCAACTAAAGTTGGAGAAACAGACACCCGCCAGCCACCTTTATGAAAAACTAGTTACATGTCTGTTGGTGGAACCGGTCTCATGAACATGGTCATGTAAGGTTGGTCCGGGCCGCTTCATCCAACAATGCCGCCAAATCAAATAAGACATTGGTGGTAAGTAGTATGACTATCACCGCGCGCCCACAACTCTTTGTGTTCTACTCGTGCATATCATCTCCGCATAGACCTGGCTCGGATGCCACTGTTGGGGAACGTATCATGCAATTTAAAAAAGCCCTACGCTCACGCAAGATCTATCTAGGATATGCATAGCAGCGAGAGGGGGAGTGTGTCCACGTACCCTCGTAGACCGAAAGCGGAAGCATTTGCTTAACGTGGTTGATGTAGTCGAACGTCTTCTCGATTCAACCGATCAAGCACCGAACTTATGGCACCTCCGAGTTCTACACACGTTCAGCTCGATGACGTCCCTCAAACTCTTGATCCAGCAAAGTGTCGAGGGAGAGTTCCATGAGCACAACGGCGTGGTGACGGTGATAGTGAAGTGATTCTCGTAGGGCTCCGCCTAAGCACTACGTGAATATGACCGGAGGCGTAAACTGTGGAGGGGGCGCCGCACACGGCTTGGAACAATTGATATGATTTGTGGGCACCCCCTCCCCACATATATAAAGGAGGGAGGGGGAGGAGGACGGCCCTAGGCACGCCCAAGTAGGAGGAATCCTACTTGGGCTCCTAGTAGGATTCACCCCCCTTTCCTTTTACCAGAGGGGGAAAGGGGGAAGGAGAGAGGGGGGGAATTAAAGGGGGGTGCTGCACCCCTCTCCTAGTCCTATTCGGCCTCCTTCCCTATGGGGGGCATGCCACCCCTTTGTGGGCTGGTGTGCCTCCCTCCTATGGCCCATATCTTCCCCCGGGGGGTTCCGGTAACCCCCCCCCCCCCCCCCGGTACTTTGATATGTACCCGATACATTCCGAAACACTTCCGGTGTCCGAATACTATCATCCAACATATCAATCTTTACCTCTCGACCATTTCGAGATTCCTCGTTATGTACGTGACCTCATCTAGGACTCCGAACAACATTCGGTCACCAAATCACATAACTCATATAATACAAATTGTCATCGAACGTTAAGCGTGCGGACCCTACGGGTTCGAGAACTATGTAGACATGACCAAGACACCTCTTCGGTCAATAAACAATAGCGGAACCTGGATGCTCGTATTGGTTCCTACATATTCTACTAAGATCTTTATCGGTCAAACCATAATGACAACATACGTCATTCCCTTTGTCATCGGTATGTTACATGCCCGAGATTCGATCGTCGATATCTTCATACCTAGTTCAATCTCGTTATCAGCAAGTCTCTTTACTCATTCCGTAATGCATCATCCCCCAACTAACTCATTAGTCGCATTGCTTGCAAGGCTTATCATGATGTGCATTACCGGGAGGGCCCGGAGATACCTCTCCGATACTCGGAGTGACAAATCCTAATCTGATCTATGCCAACCCAACAAACACCTTTGGAGATACCTGTAGAGCATCTTTATAATCACCCAGTTACATTGTAACGTTTGATAGCACACAAGGTATTCCTCCGGTATCCGGGAGTTGCATATCTCATAGTCAAAGGAATATGTATAAGTCATAAAGAAAGCAATAGCAATAAAACTTAACGATCATTATGCTAAGCTAATGGATGGGTCTTGTCCATCGCATCATTCTCCTAATGATGTGATCCCATTCATCAAATGACAACTCATGTCTATGGTTAGGAAACTTAACCATCTTTGATTAACGAGCTGGTCTAGTAGAGGCTTACTAGGGACACTGTGTTTTGTCTATGTATCCACACATGTATCAAGTTTCCGGTTAATACAATTCTAGCATGAATAATAAACATTTATCATGATATAAGGAAATATAAATAACAACTTTATTATTGCCTCTAGGGCATATTTCCTTCATTTATAATGTTGTTAAGTGGTACTTCGGATGCCATCGTGATCGAACACTCTTGAAAACAGTGTCAGAGTTTTCAGGGTGCCATGAAGACCGCGTAAGCTATCTTTTGGTAGTGAGGGTATCGGGATTTGCATGGTGTAAGGACCTCCGATATGTAATACACTGGCTTTTGGATGGGGTACTTATGTCCCTCTTCCCCTTGCTCGAGGACGAGTACATCGCTCACTACCTGGTGAGTTGCGGAGATATAAAGCATCATGGGCTCGCCGACACTTGGGGCGGCTAGGATTGGATTCCCTGCTAATAAGGTTTTTATTTCTTCCAATCCGGCTGTGGCCACTTTCGTCCATTCAAATTTGTCGGTGCGTCTGAGCAGTCTATAAAGTGGTAATGCTTTTTCTCCTAATCTGGAGATAAAGTGGCTCAAAGCCGCCACGCACCCTGCTAGTTTTTGGACCTGCTTTAAGTCTATTGGTATGGAGAATTGCGACAATGCTCGGATTTTATCTGGGTTTGCTTCAATTCCTCTATGGGAGACAATGAACCCTAGTAGCTTTCCGGCTAGAATGCTGAAAACGCATTTTTTCGGACTGAGCCATATGACGTATGTTCGGAGGTTGTCAAATGTGAGGCGGAGATCATCTACCAATGATTTGACGTGTTTAGTCTTGATGAGCACATCGTCCACATATGCTTCGACTGTCTTGCCGATTTGTTTTTCCAAACATGCTTGAATCATGCGTTGGTAAGTGGCGTCAGCATTTTTAAGCCCAAAAGGCATAGTGTTGAAACAGAAAGGCCCATACGGGGTAATGAACGTTGTTGCAGCCTGGTCGGACTCCTTCATTTTAATCTAATGGTAACCGGAGTAAGCATCGAGGAAACACAATGAGTCATGTCCTGCGGTCGCATCAATAATCTGGTCAATGTGGGGCAATGGGAAAGGGTCTTTAGGGCAAGCCTTATTGAGGTCTTTGAAATTGACACAAAGGCGCCAAGATTTATCTTTCTTCGGCACCATGACCAAGTTGGCCAGCCAGTTCGGGTGTTTGATTTCTCTGATGAACCCAACCTTAAGTAGTTTGGCTAGCTCCTCCCCCATAGCTTGTCGTTTGGGTTCGGAAAATTGCCGCATCATTTGCTTGATTGGTTTGAACCCTTTGATTATGTTGAGGTTGTGTTTGGCCAGTCTGCGTGGGATCTCGGGCATGTCCGAAGGGTGCCAGGCAAAGATATCTCAATTTTCACGTAGGAACGTGCGTAGGGCGGCGTCTACCATCAGATCCAACTGTGCTCCAATGGATGTTGTTTTATTAGGATCCGTCGGGTGCACTTGAAATTTAACTATTTCATCTACTTTCTTGAAAGATGTGGGTTTAAGTCTCTTATCGAGAATCACATCATCTTTGTCCACCGTGCACCGTAGGGTGGTTAGATCTTCGGTCGCAAAGGCTTCTGATAATGCCTCAAGGGCCAAGGATGCGGTTTTGTTTTCAGCGCGGAGTGTTGTATCCGGATCACTTGTAACTGTGATTATTCCATTGGGCCGTAGCATTTTAAGCTTCATGTACCCATAATGGGGCATAGCTTGCAAGCGAAAAAAGCGCCCCACCCAAGAAGGGCGTGGTACCCGCTATTAAAGGGAGCAATTTGAAAGAGCAACTCCTCCGACCTGTAATTTTCGGGTGTGCCGAATGCTACGTCAAGTTTAATTCTCCCCAAACATCGTCCTTCTCGACTGGGGGTGATGCCTCAAAAGGTGGTACTGCTTTGCTCGATGTGTGTTCTATTAATCTGCATTTTGTCGAGCGTGTCCTCGTAGATGAGGTTAAGTCCACTATCGCCGTCCATGAGCACTTTGGTAAGTCAAAGGCCGACCACAATTGGGTTTAGAACTAAAGCAGTGGGTGCTCGGACTGATCGGGCCCTTGGTTCGTCGTCAGCGGTGAATGTTATTGTCGCGTCGTTCCATGGGCTCATTGCGGTTACTTGGTGGACTCTGGCGAGGTCGTGGAGTGCCCTCTTACACCGATTATTTGAAGAGAAAGTCTTGAAGACCGTAAGGACGTTAAAATCGTCATTCTACGGAGAATGCTTCTCTGGAGTGGCGGTTGTGAGGATGGCCTCCCCACTTTTAGCTACCTGTTGGAGTACCCAACATGCCTGAAGGCTGTGAGTTGAGTCAGTGCTCAGCGTCACATGTATCGGACAGGGCTTGTCGAGGAGTTCATCAAGAACGGACCTGGATCCCGTAGAGGGTTTGTTTTTCTTGCCGAAGGGCATATTGTTGGATGCCTCATAAGGGTGTATCCATTTTGCCCGGGCAGTGCACTGCTTAGAGGCAGTAGGTTCCAATTGGGTTTTCTAAGCCTTTCATGTGCTTCCCATCACGCAGTACTTCCGTACGACGTGTGATAGTTTCGTGAAACTCTGTATGCCACGGCGGTCGAGGGCATTCCGAATTCCCTCGTCGGTACAATTACGATGAAAGACCGAGACTGCATCATCGTCGCAGCAATCTTTAATCTTGTTTTTAACAAGTAGGAACCTGGACCAAAAGTGATGGACTGTTTCTTGAGGTTGCCGCCGTACATACATTAGATCATATATGTCTGGAGGGCCTAAATTACTTGGGGAGTATTGATTGTGGTGGGTGGGTGGGCTAAAACTCAAATCCCGACCCAAGATTGTATTCGGAGCTTGTAAAATCTTCGAGGTTGCCAGTTCGGGTCCGGGAAGATCCAAGTGCTCTCCGGACCCTATGTCCGGCCCTGAGTTCGGGGGATGCGAAGTCTCATCCAAGGGGAGAGTGTCCGACTCAAGGGATTCGAAGATCCGAACATAGTTGATCTTTAACTTAGGGGAGGAGGTGTTTTCGGCTTGTTCCTCGGCGACCGCTACCAGGTGGGTGATCGGCGGGAGATCGATTTCCCTCTGGTCAGGTTTAAGCCCGATCCGATCATAGTCTGTTGAAAGCCCCAGGGCGGCGATGCGATCTAGCAACTCGTTTAAGATGAGATGTCTGCTGGATCCATCTTTTCGGAGTATCCGAGACCGATGCGGGGGTGGTGTTTGGCGATCGTGGGGGATGTTGTCGGCTTGATGGCCATGCGGGCACCCATGGTGAAACCATCAAGCTGGAGGACCTGTCCTGAAGTTAGGATCCTTCCAAAAGTGATATTGTTGTTGATGACAAGGCGAGCCATATATCGCTTTTTGTGACTACACGGCAGAGCTCTCAATGAAAGCACCAATGTCGGTGTCAAAACCGGCAGATCTCGAGTAGGGGGGCAAGCTGTGAGTCTAAGGATCAATGGTAACAAGGGACGATGGGGACGCCATGTTTTACCCAGGTTCGGGCCTTCTTTAAGGAGATAAAACCCTACGACCTACTTGATTGTATTCGATGACTATAGGGGCTACAAGAGTTGATCTACCTTGAGATCGTAATGGCTAAACCCTAGTTGTCTAGCCTATGATTGTTCTGGTAGCCTCTACAGACTAAACCCTCCAGTTTATATACACATCGGAGGGGCCTAGGGTTGTACAGAGTCGGTTTGCAAAAGAAGGAAATAGTACATCCGAACACCAAACTTGCCGTCTACGCATATAGGAGTCCCACCCGGACACGGGGGATAGTCTTCTGTTTTATCTTCACGGCCCATCAGTCCGGCCCATATCGAATAGAGCGGACACCCGAGGACCCCCTAATCCAGGACTCCCTCAGCCAGAGCTGACAACATCGTCCTTCGTCACATCTTCCTCCTCGGGCACCAGTTCATCAACACCCCATTGTAGGATCCAGTTATGCAGAATGCAACAAGTAAGAACAACCTTAACCTGAGTGGGGAAAGTGGCTTCTAATCTAGGATCTTAAACCTGTTCTTCGGAGCTGCAAAGTCCCTCTCAATTGTAACTCTAAGGCTGGAGTGTCTGAGATTGAACAGCTCCTGTAGAGTCCTAGGATAGTTCCTACCAGTGAACTCATTTAGATGGTACCTGATTTTCCTGAAGGGTGGAAGAATACCTGGCCGACATGCATAGCCAGCATCTCCTAGGTAGAACTTACCATCGGGGATGTTGATGCCATCAGGACGACTCATGTTGTCGTTGAGAATGTTAGCATCATGTGCTGACCCAGCCAGCACATAGGTTAACTTCATATCGAAGTCAACAGCAGCAAGCACATTCTGGCTTGTGCAGTGCTTCGTCCCCCTGTATGTTGCAGATTGTGACCGAGGCACTCTAGCAGTGACATGAGTACCATCTATTGCCCCAATGCCACCCTGGAATGGCAAATGAAGATTGTGTTAGTGCCCACCCTGAACAATACAGGCATATCAAGCCATGAAGCACATATTGTCAGTGCTCACCTTGAAGTATGGATACCATCTTGGGTTAGTATGAATCTTCGTAGGAGCCCGGCCGGTCGGTGACTTGATCATCTCTCCTATGAGCTCCCCAACAGCATAGAGCACTTACTTGAACTCTTGAAGTACCTTGAGATGGTCTTCATTGATCTTATGAACGTGTTGTGTATAACCATGAACCTCTGGCTATGGCCAACAACATGGAGGAACATGGCCACTTGCTCTGCCACACTAGTGTGGATGCTATCTTGTAGCAGCCCCCTGCTCCTGAAGGTCTAGACAAGTCTGGCAAATGAAACTCTTTTCATTCGAAGCATCCACGGGGCCTTTGTGTCATTGTTGTTGTAGATGTAGTTTAGATTGACGATCTTCTCCCGCTCCCGCATAAGCATTTGAGCATAACAGATGACAGGTCTCTCATCACGACGAACAACTCTCTTGTGCATGAACATGACCATGTCTGAATCACAATAATTAGTGTTGTTGTTAGACGTCCATAACCTAGTCGGCATCGAGGGTCCGTTGAGCATGGGGAAATCGATCCTAACAACCGACCTAACATACAGGAGAGGGGGTGTTGCTTACCGGCATCGAATACGAGGAGGACAAAGGGGAGGCATGGTTGGGGCAAGGACGACCCGACGGTGGCCAACAGATAGGGGAGCACCAGCTCCTGCAGCCGGATAGTGATGTTGTCGCGTCCGTCGCGGCCACTGCTTGAGCAGATCTGAGCCGTCGCCGCCGCCGGTGGTGAGACTAGAGGAAGTGGTTGTCCTAGAGGTAGTGGTGACCGAGTAACTGGGGGAGGGGTGAGGCTAGATTTGGTGTCGTGCCGCCGCGCCCGATTTCCATCTCCCGCCATCCCCACTCGCTTTCGCTCTGCTCTCGCGCGTGCGACCTTGCGCCGCACTGAGCCTCGCTCGCTGGAAACTGCCGATTCGAGGGTTTCCAGCGAGCCAGGCTCTGGGCTGCTTTAAGCTTCGTGCCCATGCGAGCCAGCCCACCCTATATGCAACCAATCACACATTTCGTGGCCCAACTCGGCCTGGTTGGCCCTAATGCAGGCAACCAAACACGTCCGTGCTCTCTCAATTTCTTTTGACGGAAAACAGTGGGAAAGGTTCCTGTTCGACCTTTTATTTTAGGCCACTGATAGGCGCCGGCGCATTTCGGCCGGTCGCACCAGACGCGTTCGATAGGATGATTCGTAACCGTTCATTACTTATTCTTTGCCCCGTCCCTCACCGCTTCGCTTGGACCATGGTGGATTCCCTCGTGAGCATACGCCAGCCAGCCATGGTTGCATCCCGCGCACCCATCCGGCGCGACAAGCTAGCCGCGCCCCGCGGCCGTCGACCCCGCACCACAACGTCGACGACGAGCTAGCCACGCCCCGCGGCCGTCGACCCCGCAGCACAACGCCGGTGATGAGCTCCCTCACAGACCACTCGCTTACTTGTAGCATTTGTCGCTTCCAGCATCTCAAGCCTCCGTTTGTAGCTCTTCTCATCTGCGGTAGCAGCAAAACGGGCAGTTCCAACGCCGGTGATCCTTGGTTCCAGCGCCGGTGGTCCTTGGTTCCAGCAAAACGCACGACGGTTGCAGCTTGGGGCATCTATGGCTATAGCAAAAACGAATGGTGGCCTGGAGTGGCAGAGTTCTTCCAGCAATGGCAGACTCGGTTCCAGCATCTCACGCCTCTGGTTGTAGCAATCACAATTGCCACTTCCAGCTTTTTGCTGGCCGGTTGCAGCACTATGTCGTCGCCGGGTTGTAGCAACTGCCCAATAGTAGCTTTCGTTTTCGCCATGGAAGCTTTTTGAATAGACGGTTCCAGCATCTCATTCCGGTCGTTGCAGTGTCCGCGCGTCGCTGCCCGTAGCATCCTATGGACGCCATCCTCGGACATGCTGCACTGCCGGTTGCAGCTCCTGGTGATGCAGCTTTTGCTGTCGCCGGTCGTAGCTTCTTAGCTCGCCGGTAGAAACTTTTAGCTCCGCCAGTTGCAACATCGGTGGTCGCCGGCGTGGTCGGCATGGCCGCCCGATTGCAGCTTTCGTCGTGCCGGCCGTAGCTGTTTAGCACACTGGTAGAAGCTTTCAGCTCCGCCGGTTACAACATCGAGGAATCGCCGGTGTGGTCGCGCGCCTTCCAGTTGAGCTTCCAGTTCCACCGGTTGCAGAACCTTCCAGCTCCTCCCCCCATCCCCGCATCGCATCTCGGAGTTGTCTCCACAACACCGCTCTCCTGCTCAGGACGGCCTTGGTCAGCAGTGAAAAAAAGCGGCAACGCCCTTGACTTGTGCTCCGGCGTGGATGATTAAAAGAAGACAGGAGAAGAAAAGGAATGAGTGAAGGAGAGCGAACCATGTGTGCTGCGGCATGAAAGCTGGAAGAGATAAGGGATCGGGAGAAGAAAAAGCGGTGCCTGGCTCCACCATGTGTAACGCCCTGCCTGTGTCCGGCGCAACGTTTCGGCCGGCGCACCGGGTGAAATTGTTTCCCTTTATTTTATTCTATAAAGATTTTCTTTTTCAAGAACACCCAAGAGAACTAGGTGTCTTTATTCAGAATTTATATTTTGGAGAGAAAGTACGTTTACAAGGAACCAAGCCATTGAACTGACTACTGAGAAGCATATTTATTTCTATTATAATATGGCCACTTCATTGCTTAACAGTAGTTTTTGTGTGCGTGAGAGAAAGAAAGAGAGCACGCGAGCCTCGTGGTTGTGGCTGTCGGCAGCGTGGAGGTCAAGTCCACTGCCTTTGGACGGTGCGTCGGCCCGGCTTTGTCGATCGATCGACTGACTAGTCAGTCAGTCGCGCGCCTAAGTCCACATGCGGGCGTTAGAGCATCAATAGTCCGGCCCATACTCTTGCCGGTCGTCTGCTTATTGACGGTCACGAAAATCAGACCCAGACGAAAGCTTTAAACGGGTCTTGAACATTCGGGTTGATCAACATTCCTCATATTCAATTAAATATGGAACAGATATAAGGCGTCCGGGTGTGTTTGCCACGTCGAACCCAGCTCATTCTAGCCCATCCAACCCCACATATATTCGTCTTCATTCGTTTGTCAGACAAAACCATAGGCACTTCGCACCCCTCTTCCCTCCACTCTCTTCGCCACCCGAGCCGGCTGTCTCCGGCATGGCGGGCAGCGGATGTGACTCCGATCAGTCCGAATTCATCGACTGGGATGTCATTCCGTGCGGGTTGGAGGAGGCAATGGAAGGTCAGCATTGCACTAAGCCGCTCCCGGGAAGATAGTGCCCGGCAGACGGACGGATCTGTCTGGCGCAACTCCATAGCGTCAGCTTAACGGGCGCTCAGGTCCTCTGGGCTAGATCTTAGCGGTCTTGGCAGGCGGAAAATCTCTTTCCCAATCACCGGTCGGGCAGACTATGAGTCCCACCGGGAACGGGCAGCCCACCGTGGGAAGGAGAGGATAAAGGATACCGTGGCCTGTATGACGACGAAAATGGCGGCGGCGGGGGCGGCTGATGCGATGGCGCAGGCAACCGTAGAGGAGGAAGCCATCCACATCCGCATTGTAAAGAAACGACAACGGATGAACACGTGCGCCCTCGCTCGAGATCAGAATTGGGCAGTATGTGCCATGGCCGGACCTCCACTGAAGTAGGAGAAGGAGGACAGCTACGGCAAGGACAGCTCCGGCGACGAGCAGATCCGGCTCGATCCTTACTTCATCTTCGACCGACGAGAAGGACGACAATGGCGCCGGGAAGGACAAGGGCAGCCATGGATGATCTCCACTATAGCCAAACATGTCAAATTTTGATAGTTCGGTGACATGTTTAGTTAGTAGTGATAGAATAGCCGTACGACACGTGTACATTGATATAGTTGCATGAGTTTGTATGAGTTTAAGATATAATAACTGAGGTGTTCAAATGCGAATTGCATTATTTAAGATGTAATCGGCTAGTGTCCGTTAACATGCCCGGGACCGGATTTGCCCATCGCGTTTGTACATGCTCTTACTTCACTTGATTTCCGCCCAATGTCCACACCATTATTATCCTCCCACAGCCATAGCCATAGTGTGGCACCTCCGGTTAAGTGCGCACTTATAGTAGCGATCGGTAGATTGAAGCAGAGTTGAGAATAACATTGACAATTTGAGCCGAAAGCCGAAAGATATGTCCAAGACCAAGAGGGAGCCCCGTTCCGCCGGGACATGATTTTACCACTGCAGCAGATGCTCCGACGTGCCCCTCCCCTTGTAGCTAGCAAGGAAATGCAGTGGAGCTCCAGTCCAGTGTGGTTGCTCGGTCTGGACCGGGCACGTGGCATTAACGAAGCTAGAGAATCAAGTCCAACGGCAAGTCGAATCACTTGCTGTTCCTGAGGTCTTTTTTCATAAATAATGGAAGAGAAAACTCTCATGACGACCTTTGTATCCGAGGTGCACATATACAATCCCACGTCCTTTTCTTCTCTTCAAAAAAAAACACGCAACAGGATCAATCAAAATGGAGCAGGCATTTTTTTCCAGGATCAATAAAAAATGGCGCAGGCAACAGATAAAAAAATTGTTTTTTAGAAAGAAAAAAACAATTAGTGCAGACAAAACGGCTCGCCTGCAAGGAGCAGGTATTGAGCCGACTTGGTAACCACGTCCGATCATCATAGTGACAGCATGTTCTTCTTTTTCCTTCCATTTTTATTCACATTTTTGTGTTCTTTTTTATTTTATGCTTTATTTTCTTCCTTTTGTTTATATTTCGAAATATATTATATTACAAAAAAATACTTTACATAAAATTTTATAACAATCTTAATCCCATTCCCATGTATGAAAAATGTTAATCATGCGTACGAAAAATGTTTGTGAGATTTTAAAAATGCCACACGTTTCAAAAAAATGTGCATGAAATTTAAAAAAATGCCCGTGTAATCCAAAAAATGATTCATACATTCAAAAAATGTATGTTACATTTTTAAAAAAGTTCATAACTTTCGAAAATATGTTTGTGACATATTAAAGAAAATGTTTGTGCAGTGTAACAAAGAAGTTTGCAAAGTTTATAAAAAATGTTTGTGCAACGTAAACAAAAGTTTGCATAGTTTAGAAAAAATATTAGACATGTATAGGAAAAATGTTACACATTTATAAAAAATGTTTTAGATGTATAGAAAAATATAGAATATGTATGAAAAAAAGTAGACATGAAACTTATATTGGAAAAATGTGAATCATTTATCGACAAATGTTAAATGTGTGTAAAAAATGTTCCTGATGTATATGAAAAATGTATAATGCGTATGAAATATGTAGAGATTTGTTTGAAAAAGAAAAAAGGATAAAGGATAAAAAAAGAATGAAACTGAAGAAATAAACAAAAGAACGAGAAAGTAACAAAGAAAACCGAGGAAAAAAAGAAAAAGGAAAAAAGAGAAAAGACCAAAAACCTAAAAAATAAGGAAAAACAAAAACAAAAAGGCCAAAAAACCTGATAAAAATCATAGAAAACCTAAGGAAAACTAGGCTACAAACAAACAGAAAAAAGAACTCGCTTTGCGCTTGCTTTTTTTACAATTGAAACAGTGCGGGAGGCTCTTACAAGAGATATAATAGTACTCCCCCCGTTGTAAAATAAGTGTCTCGACTTTAATTTTGAACATTTTTCTAAGAGATATAAACAATTTTTGAAATCCTAAACTTTTAAAAAAATTCTGATCATTTAAAAAAATTCTGAAAAAGTATAGTACATTTTTTAAAAATATTGTTTTTTGGAAAATGCGAATAATTATTATGTTTCTGAAAAAAATTAAAAGTAAGTAAAGTTAAACTTGTAAAATAAAAAATGATAAACAGGAAAGAAAAATAAAAATTAGAAATACAAAAAGAACAAAAAATGAAAACTGGCCGGCCCAGTCATGGGGGCCCCTGTGAAAGCACTTTTAGTTATTTTATTGTTTTGTCGTTTTTATAAATTGCCTTTTCTCCACCTTTACAATTTTAATTGTTTAGTGTTTATTTTCGTTCTTCTTAATTTCTAGTGATTACTTTCTTAATTTTTAGCGAATACATGCCTTTTTTTAAGAGATACGTGGACAAATATATTTTTAGGCATGCACATATATTTGTTAGAGAAAAATACTTTAAAAAGCGATCATTTCTCTTGTAAATGTAAACAGAGAAAAAATGTTTTTTATCTAGAATAAAAAATGTTCATGCAGCTAGAGAATTGTTTTTCATGCACACTAAACATTTCACGCCACTAGTAATATGTACTATGAAACAAAAGGAAATACATCAATTTTTTAAGCTCGCACAAACTTCATTTAACACTGCTCTCCTGCATGATCTGGCTAAACGGTCCAGATAATAGGACTATATGCCAGTATGGCCCGAGAACGTATCATGTGCACCCAACGAACTCGTACACCAGGTGCTCCGATCCAACCTGAGCCATTGGATTAAAAAGAGAGGGACATGATGAGATGCAAGGGGACCTGCTGGTACATTTTGCAAAACTGACCTTGAAGTCTAGCTGATTTCCGTCCTCCCTTGTCTTCTTTACTGTGCCCTGTTTGAGGCAAAAAATCTGATTGAAAAGAGTAGTCAACCAACAACCAGTAAATCAGAGCCCAAAATTCCACTAATTTGAATCAATGTAAAATATCAGGAGAAGTCATTTGCGACAAATAACGATTATATACAAAACAATTGAAAGTTCTCATATTGTTCTGCAAGTAGATTACTCTGGGTTTTGAACAATGTCAAGTAGAAGGTGTACTTACAGTGTCCAAGTGAACTTTGTGAAACCGTTACAAGTTCATCTTCCAAGAACTTCTTCTGAGACCTGGTTCTATATTGTGTACTATTTAGGTTAGGAGCAGGATTTTTTTTCAAAACTATCACCTTTTTATAGCTAATTCGGAAACTATAGTATCCATTGCCAAAATATCAAAAATATGACCTTGTCGGCCTTGTGGTGGCCGAAGTGGTAGTTTTCGGCCGGAACTTGGCCGAAAAGGATATTTCATCCAGCAGTAGGCCGAAATGAGCCTCAGTTGGGCCGAAGAGGTGTCGTCGGGTGGGGGTGGCCGAAAATAGTAGCTTCGGCCAGGCCTAGACCGAAATGGGCCGTTTTCGGCCAGCCCGCAGCCGAAAAGATTTTTGGCCAGGCCTAGACCGAAAAGGTCTGGATAAGGCCAATCCGCGTCGTCACCTTCCTCCTCGTGCTCGCCTCTGTTCTTTCTCGTTCCTCTCGTTCTTCTCTGTAGAGCTCGCGTCTCCTCCCTGATCTCCTCCAATTTGCACTCATTTTCACAACCAAGGCACAGAATAGATAGATCATAGCATTCTCCATCGGCCTACGGTGTTCTTTTTGTTATGGGATAGTTTTTTGTGCGCTTGGGGGAGGAGCCATGGTGGGGTGGAGGAGGTGCGGTTGGGAAGGAGGTGGTGGTGAGGAGGAGCAGCAGCTGTGGAGGAGGAGGTGGTGAGGAGGAGCAGCAGCTTGGGGGGTGACCGGAGTTGAACCTCTGGTCGTCGAGTGGGCGGCGCTGCCATTGTCCGGTGGCCGGTGCCGCTGACCGGAAGAGACGCACGCTTCGAAGGTATAACCATGGCGTCACAAATTTTCTCTAAATTGTATAGTTTATTAGTTAGTGTTAATATGTTTGTGGTGGCATTTTAGCGCGTAGTTAGTGTAGCGGGTAATATTAGTGTTCGTTGTGATTAATGAGAAGATGACAATGTCTGACAGGTGAAAATGTCTGAATCGGTAAATTTGATTGTTTACTACGGCGCTGGTAATGTTCGATATAATGAGTTGGGAGTTGATCTTAGCGAGTTTAAAAATGGCGTCATGACACTAGCAGACCCGGACAGACTGAACATTAGACAATTGAAGTACTAGTTGACAACTAGTTTCGGGCTGGATCCTGAAGTATGTTCCATCAGTATGCATGCATTGTGGACCAAATCTTGTAAAAATGTCAAGTGGGAGTTGATGCTGGTAGATAGGAGCCAACATTGGTTGTCCCTGTTAAGACGCTGCCGAGACCGAAGAATCCACCCATATGCACTTGTGCAACCTGTGCCGAAGGAGGAGAATGTCGTACAACTCCACAGGGGGTATGAACCCGGCCAAGGCAGTGAAGTGGCTAACGAGATTGTTTTATCCGGGTCACAGCCACAAGATGTGGATGCTAGCCAACCCGAGAAAGAGTCAGACTATGTGCCACACGATGTTTGTGGTCCTGATACTGGGCAGAGTAGCCAGTCGATAATATTAGCTGGTTCTGGTTTTGCTGATGGGGATGAGGAAGGGGATGAAATGCAGAGGGTGATGGAGGAAGAGGACGAGGATGGATTGGTGGAGGAACTGGATTCTGAAAATTCTGAGGATGAAGTGGAGGTACCGATTCCTTTTGCATGGGAGCAGGACATATCCACCGGCCTTACGGTCAACGATGGCCATGAGACTCCATGGCACTATAATCTGAACCAAGTACAGATAGGGGCTATGTTTGATACAAAGAAAAAATTAAAGTATGCGGTGATAAAGTGGGCTATGTCTACGCAGAGGGTTTTCCGGACACACATATCAAGTCCAACAAACTATACCGTGAAATGTGTTGAAACAAGTTGTCCTGGGAAGGTGCACGGGCACGTGCCGAAGTATGACATCCACTGGGTTGTCATCATTGTCGTCCCACATAATTGTGTGAGGAAGAACCTACTGGTGAAGCATCCGAACCTGACTTCAAGTCTCATTGCGCAACTCATGTATACTGAGATAGTAGAGAAGAAAGATATGGAAGCAAAACACATCCAGACAGCAGTGAAGGTCAGATGGAATTATGTCATTCCTTATGGGAAGGCTTGGAGGGCTAAGCAGAAGGCTATGGAGGAAAGGTTTGGGACGTTCTTCGACTCATATGATAATGTTGTCCGTCTCCTGGGCATACTGAAGGAGAGGAATCCCGGCACTTATGTGAACGTACATCACATGAGGTTGCTGAGTATACCAGATTTCAAGGTGTTGAAACGAGTATTCTTCTCTTTTGGTATGTGCATCGAAGCTTTCCGACATTGTCCTCCTGTTATGTTTGTGGATGGTACATTCCTGACCGGTCAGTATAGAGGGCAAATCCTGACTGCTATTGGTGTGGACGGGAACAATCAAATCATCCCACTTGCCATGACATTTGTGGAGGGTGAGAACTTTCTCAGCTGGGTAGGTTCTTCCGCCAAGTGAAAATTGCCATCGTGAAGGACCGACCAAACGTGTGTGTCATTCATGACAGACATGCTGGTATATTGAAGGCCGTGAAGACACTTCGTAATCCAACAGATGACGAACCAACACCTTGGAGGGACTTGCAGAGCCGATGGTGCATGCGCCATCTTGGGGCTAATTTTTTCTCACAGTTCAAGAACAAGCGGTTGATGAACTTGTTCAAAAAATTATGCAAGCAGAGCCAGCAATGCAGATACGAATTTATTTGGTCAAAACTAGATGAGTTTACTAAGAAGCAGGTCCGCGCAAGGAAGAAAATGGAAGAAGATCAGGTTAAATTAGCAGCACTCATCGCGGAGCTAGAGGAGCCAGTAGGTCTTTGTGACTTGTCAGCAATTGACCCTCCTAATACTAAGAGAAAGAAGGGAAGGGCAATAAAGAATTTTTCTGAGTGGATAGAGAAAGAGCCTCTAGTGAATTGGTCTTTGCTGCATGACACACATGGAGATAGGTATGGCCACATGACAACCAATCTTGCAGAGGTGTATAACTTTGTGCTGAGAGGGAATAGAGCATTGCCACTCACAGCTATTGTGGAGGCTGTATTCCATGGTACTTTGAGATATTTCAGAGAAAGGCACGAGTTAGCAAAGAAGCATATTGAAGATAATCAGAACACACCTTATTGTAGCCGTGTCATGGAATACATGGCAAAGAAGATAGAGAAAGCAAAGAAGCACACTGTTAGACTCATAGGGAATCAAGAAAGGAGGTATGAGGTTCAGCTTCCTACCGATGGTTTTGGTTCTGGAAATGAGGTGAAGACACATGAGGTAAAAATTGGAACGGAATTTTATCCAACGTGTGAGTGTACATGCAACAAACCGAAGTTATTGCACCTACCTTACTCTCATGTGTTGGCTGCCTGTGGCCAGATTGAGTTGGATGCTATCTCCTTCGTGTCCCCATACTATTTAAAAGAGGCAGTGCTCAACACCTAGACAGGCGAGATGTCCATTATTGGATGTCCATTATTGTTGAAGTCTAGAAAATCTAGTCTTGTTGGATGTCCATTATTGTTGCAGCTCTGGTCATACGAGAGATTCCCTATTGGACAACCCTATGTCTACGTTGATAAACCTTTTGGTTTGGAGGACTTAGCTGGGACTTATGTGCCTGCTATCGGCGACTTACCTACCATGGGATCTGTTTGGGCACGGCGAGAGGTACTTTTATATTAAGTAACAATTAATTCAATTATTTCTTACCATTCAATAGTATTACTAATGTTTATTTGTTGTCATGCACAGAGACAGTTTGCGCATACTCAGGTTAGGGGATGCTACCCGTCCTTCATGGCGCAGTTTGATAGTTTGCACGAGGATCAAGTTATTTGGGAGCCATACTCGCCTCAGGCTATATCATCGAGGTACCCAATTGGGATTTCTGGATTGTGCACTAGAGATCGGCACTTTTGGATGACCAAGGCCAAGTTGGTGTTCGACGTGACGGTTGAGGAGATGTCTCTTCATAGGGTGATGAGACAGTTCGGTCTATATCAAGAGCCTGAGATTCCAGATATTCCACACTTGCCAGAACACGTGCACAAGTAAGTACTAATACTATTTTAGTTGTCAGCTCTGCATTCATAATATACCTAATCATGTATCGTGCATGTCAGTCTCAGGGACAGTCGCCTAGGAGGAAACAAGTCCATGGCTTATTGGCTTAAGAGCATTACCCCTTACGTTGACGAATGGACTACCGCTGCGACAAATATCTGGGGTGAGGTTCGGCCCTTTAACTGGGAAATGTTCGGGTTGTATCTGCAGCGTTACCGGCATACAACGAGGATCTACTTGGTTCCATTAGCTGCTCCTGATCAGATCGAAGCCCCTCTCACCAGCGATATGTACCCAACTGCCTCTGTTGTGGGAACCAGACACCACACGGTAAATGCCTTGGTTCTCATATGTTAAGTCTTTTGTTAATCTGGACATATTCGCTTGGTTGTCTATTCGTGGTGTCTATCATACAACGAGGATATAATTGGTTAACTCTTTGTGTACAGGGTGACTTGACAGTACAGACGCGAGAGGAGGTTTCCGCTTTAATGCGGCGCTTTCAGAGGGGAGAAACTATCCCACCGCGAGAGGGCGTCTCATGGTTGAGGCGTCTTGATGACAAGCTACGCGGGATTTACGCAGCTGTTACGTGTAGACGGACTTCGGATGTTGCACTTCCTTCTCCAGCACATCGTCCGCCACGTCCCTCTGTACAGCATTCAGAACCACGACCCTTTGTGCACCGTTCAGAACCACGACCCTCTGTGCATCGTGCAGAACCTCATCCTTCACAGCCAGGGAGCTCTTCCTGGCATGAGCCACCTCCTTCACAGCCAGGGAGCTCTTCCTGGCATGAGCCACCTCCTTCACAGCCAGGGAGCTCTTCTTGGCATGAGCCACCTCCTTCACAGCCAGGGAGCTCTTCCTGGCATCAGCCACCTCCTTCACAGCTAGGGAGCGCCTACTGGCATCAGCAGATGGAACTAGGTAACACTACTCACTACATTCTTTTGAACAGTGTAGTAATCGTTCTTGCATTCTCAGCAGTCACTGATGCTTACTAGTGGTGCTTCGTTCATGCATTTGTATCAATTTTACATGTTTTACTTTACCGCTAGCCGCAACCAGTCGCAACCGTTCATGCATTCAGAGCAGTCACCGATCCTTAGTGGTGGTGCTTCGTACTTTGAGGGCGACCGCGAGGATGATGACCGAGCTACAAACATTTATGGCTTCTCGCAGACAGTGTTTCACACTCCACCACCACCACCGACACAGGAGACACAGACCGTGACAGACAAGGTTAACTATGGTCGTGGTTATCGCGAGCCTCGTCCACCGCCTCAGCGCTTATTGCCTTCTGGTCCTCGCCCGAGGAAGACCCAGACTCGTCGTCGTCCCCCGCAGTGATATGCTTATCTATCTATGTATGACTCATTATCTATGTTAGTTTCAGACTATTCGCAGCTGTGTGTCAGTATTTATGTATGAGACATGCTTCATGTATGTGTTACTATCACACTTGCTTCTATCTGATCAGGAGACATATATTGTTTTATGTATGCGAGAGACATATTACTATTACTTCGCATTCTTATTCCAGTTACATTTCCGAATAGACTACAACCGATAATTAAGATACAAGTACGTCTGAATTAAACGGTGCGGCTGAACTTATGCAATACATCTTACATACTACAAAATGAAATTCAGATAGAACATAATGCCCTATAATAATACAATACAAACTAATAATGCAAATACATATGAATGAAACGGTACAACGGGAATACATCTTACATACTACATGAAGTCATCATCGTCATCCTCCGTTGATGCAGCCCTCTTGCCCTTCGACGATGCGGTCCTCTTGCCCTCCGTCGATGCAGAACTCTTGCCCTTGGTCGATGCAGAACTCTTGCCCTTCGAGGATGCAGAACTCTTGCCTTTGGACGATGCAGAACTCTTGCCCTTCGACGATGTAGAACCCGGAAGCGGCGGCATGAAGATATCATCGTCGTCCTCGCTCTCCTCAGTCCATAAAAATGGATGCTTTTCTGCAGTCCTTTTGAAAGTTTCACTCTTCGGCTCCACCACCTTCTTCCACCTTTCATGCAACCTAAGAAGTTCTTTACGTACCTCCTCATAGGTCCTTTCAGGCCACCCGGACCTACGTAATTCGTGAGCCAACTCATTCATTATGGTGTCACTACCGGTGAGTTCGTCCCATGGAACTATCCTATTGTCCATCCTGAAATCGGTAGCTAGACTCAGCAGAGTGCTGCTCATCTAAGGGTGAAAACTACGATCGAATGGATAATGGGACATCTCGACTACACTACACTGGAATGCTTATCCACCTCCACCGGAAGGGGATTTTATAGATACAGAGGAGAAAATGGCGGGAAAGAATAACTGCAGTATGGCGGGAAAGAATAACTGCAGTATGGCGGGAAAATAAGGCGGGAAGGGGTTGGCGGGAAACGGGTGGCAGGAACATATGGCGGGAAGGGGTTGGCGGGAAACGGATGGCGGGAAGGGGTTGGCGGGAAACGGGTGGCGGGAACATATGGCGGGAAGGGGTTGGCGGGAAACGGATGGCGGGAAGGGGTTGGCGGGAAACGGGTGGCGGAAACATATGGCGGGAAGGGGTTGGCGGGAAACGAATGGCGGGAAACGGGTGGCGAGAAAATACATTTCAGCATAATGTATGAGCCATGCAACTTCGGCCTACACGAGACCAAAAAGTACTTTTCGGCCTAGGCTTGACCAAAAAGTCTATTTCGGCCTAGACTTGACCAAAAAGTGCCTTTTCGGTCAGGACCCCACCACTTCGGCCAAGAGATGGCCGAAAAGTTCACTTCGGCCTAACTGTGGCCGAAAAGTCCTATTTCGGCCAAGAGATGGCCGACAGGCTACTGCTTTTGATTTTTATGAAAATCATGCTATAGTTTCCGAAAATGCTATAAAATATATTATAGTTTTGAAAAAAAATCTAGGAGCAGACCAGAGCTTTGTTTCACCTCTCAACAGAGTTTCCGCTATGTGGTTCACTTGAACCCGCCATGGGACAAGTTACCGCACCCATCTCCGAGAAGTAGGCGAGGTCGTTGTGTTAGCCAGGAGTGTGTGCAGTTCAACACGGAGGTGATCTATTTAGTTTTCACAGAATGCACTGTATTAAAGAAAAACAGTTGTGTTTTAATCCAAATAGGCTCAGCATTGCAGAACACTTGATTTTGAACACCCTTGTCTTGATGTGTATATGAGTAATAGCTGATGAGAGAACAATAGCTGATGCAGTCTCTGTCATGTACTATAATTTTGCTCTGTATTTTTAAAAATTCAGTTACGTTTTACTTCCGGTATGCTCAGCATCGCAGAAAACTAGACCTGAATGTCCCGGTCTCTATGTGTACATGAATTGGTATTGTTGATGCAGTCTAACTATATTTCTCTTCTTTTCTACCAGACTCCAGTAGCAATGGTTCCGGTGAAGATTTCAGGAACTTCTTTGGCGACGGTGACAATGCCTACTCAGAGGCGAAGAGACACTCAGACACCATCCTTTGATTCCCAATAACGATTGTTCATAGCAGTTGTTCATAGGAGCAGTGATACATATGAAGATTATCTCCATACATATTTTCAGGCCACACAAGTTCAGGGATTTTTGGCACCATGTAAACACTTGCCCCAAAAAATAGTATGTACCATTTTTCATTGTTCAGAGGGGTGTCTGTTGTAAAGTTCATGTGCATGCTTGTGATGCTCCAATATGAAATACAGTGATGTTCTTGCATGGAAGCATTCAAAAAAATGTGTTCAGAGATCTTTAGTTCAGTTTCAGAACAAGATATCATCACAACAGTTATTTATAAAGTTGTTTCTCTCATACTTAATACTTATTATAGAGTTATAACTGCTGAACAATGAACAATCATGCAACAGCTACATAAGTCGATACAAGAGCACACGTGAGAAGACAGGCATAGTAGAGAAGACAGTGCAAGGCAGAGTTCATCTAGACTTCAAGGTCCGTATTGTTGGATTGGGGCACCTGGTGCATGAGTTCGTCGGGAGCACAGGATACGTTCAGCTCCCCTTGCCCCTCATCATGTCCCTCTTTTTTTAATCCAATGGCTGAGGTTGGACCGGAGCACCTGGTGCACGAGTTCGTCGGGAGCACAGGATATGTTCTCAGTGTGACCCATACCATCGCTTATATGGACATAAAGACAATCAAATCTAGACAAGGAAATGCTCTTACAGTGTGACCAGCCATGTGCATGAGAGACTGAAATCACTACACGATTTAACAGCAAAGTAAAAGGGAACCAAAGCCAATTATAAATACTAAATTAACACATCTTTATTGTGTGACTGCAAAACGGCATGGATCTGGCGGATTAGTCATGGATCCACGTACTGCATCGCGTTTCATGGCGCGGTGCTCTCTCATGGTTGAGGCGACGACAACTCAACTCTCTCCACGCAGCGCTGATCCCCTGTGTGATCTCTGCTTCAAGACCATGCCTCCCTGTGCCTTGGGAGGATAGTGTCTTTTCCTGATAAAAGAATAAAGTATGTATTAGCATGGACTTCACTGTAACATAAAAGCAAGGTATGTACATATATCTTTCTAATTTCGTAGAAAGGAAATAGCCAATTAGTATAACTAAACTCAAATAGGAAACAACAGAAAATTAGTGTTTTTCTTTTAGTCCTACCCTTCGATCATATCACACGACCATGTTTTTCCATCTAAAAAAACAAGTACCATGTCATGTGATAGGTTCGTTGCAATCTTGTGTAGTTACTCTTCTTTTTTTGGGGCAGTGTAGTAACTCTCTCATATTCCTAAATAATGATCAATGCTCTATTATTTCCATTTTTTGCTTCAACATGGGACAAGATTTTTATCACCAGTCCTTAATTCATACTAATGCAAATCACTGATTGATATAATCAAAGACCAATCATGTGGAGATAAGTTTTTTTATTCATGTGGAGATTTTTGTCACCAGTCCTTAATTCATGCTAATGCAAATCACTGTTTGATATTATCAACAACTTAGTGCCCACACACAGGGCATGATTCTCCTTGCAGAACATATAGGCACTCTCCAGAAATAATTGGTCGATACCAATTCTAGTTTTGACTCCTCACTGGGGGTTGTTGTGATTAATTACTACCTCTGTACCAAGATATAAGATGTTTTTGCTGCAAAAACGTCTTATATTTTGATACGGAGGGAGTAGTTACGAGTTTACTTGCACAACAAAGGTTACTGTTTCGTATTCAAATATTCAAGCCACAAGTCAACCAAGTGTAACACCATTTTCGTCTCCAGAAATCCTATCTCTCGATACAAATTCCAGTTTGCCCCCTGACTGGAGAGAAGACTTTTGTCATTAATTGATTATGTGTTCGCTTGCAAAATTAAGGTTAATGTTTTTCATATAGATATATTTAACCTAAAGTCACACCAAGAAAAAACAGGTATGATCGAACAGCATGATCATAGGTCATAACAAGTGAGCAACCAAAGAGACCTAATTGTGTGCAATATTAGCTTGGTCAAAATAACAAACCGTACAAACAAAATGTTATATTTTCTCTTAGTACCCTCATAAAAGAATAATTCAATCCAGAACCTATTAATTTTTTTCTGTAAATACCAACCACACAGGTACGAGGTACGCCAGAACACAAAATCTCCACTTTGCACCATTTCTTTAGCCAAAAATACCAATATTACCTCCATTTCCAGCAAGAAAATGAGTGTGCACTTCAGTATTTCATGGACACGCCAGTGCACTCATGTGTGAATGTATCAGCACCCTATTTGCTTCCTGACAAACACACGCGCAAGAGAGAGATGGCTCGAGGAAGACAATGACACAAGTGGTTTAGCACTGCTCAAACTTCCGCAGCTCTTCTGATTCTTGCCATTGCTTATTTGTGGCTAACATACTCCAACAGAAAAGACCGAGAGTGAAGTGATTTTGCCCTTCACGAGTCCTACCATCTCACAGCTTTTCTGATTCTTGCCATTGCTTATTTGTGGCTAACAAACTCTAACAGAAAAGACCAAGAGTGAAGCGATTTTGCCCCTCATGTGAGTCGTGCCATCTCACAACTCAAGAATCACCTCGCGCAGCTCCTGGCGCCGCTAGACTAGCTCACAAACAAACCCGTGACGACCCCTATGTTATTGTATGTGAAAGGGGAAAACAGAAGGAAAATAATGTGACAGGCCATGGGGTTTATCCCAACAATATCACCCCCTAAAGCATGTGCCATTGTAACTTTGACCATGCCGATCTTTGCACGAAGCTCCACGAAGTGCACATGCCCAAGAGCTTGAGTGAGAATGTCGGCGAGCTGTCCGTTGGTGCCAACAAACTGCAAACCAACCTTCATGGTCTCTCCGCATTCCTGAATGCAGTGGAAATGTGATTGCTTCGCTTGTGGAAAACTGGATTTTTAGCAAATGAGATGGCGGATTAGTTGTCAATGTAGAGTTGATCGCAGGCTGGCTCCTCCTTCAGTTTATTGAGGAACGAAGTGAGTGAAATTCCTTAGCACGCCGCTACAGTGGCAGCTAAGTACTCTGCTTCGCACGAGGAGAGAGGCACCACATTCTACTTGAGTGACTGCCAGCTGTTAACATTGTTGGCATAGAAGAACAACGGTGCTCAGCTCAGACGAGTGTCAAGATCACCGATCATGACGTTGTCGCTATAGCAGACGAGGTAGTCGTCCCCGCTCCCCTCAAGAGTAGTGACAACCCCAGTTCGGCGTGCTGGCGACATAGCGCAGCACTCTTCACCGCAGCAATGTTTTGGGTGGTCGGTGCCTCCATGAAGCACGAGACATAGCCGATGGCGTAAGAGGGACTAGCACACCTTGATCCACAGGTAAAAACTCAAGGTACTGAGGTCACCCATTTTGAAGTGCTCGATTTCCCCCGACGTCGAAGCCAATGATGACACAGACACCACAAGCAGACGAGACGTGGTGCTGCCGCCGCGAACCTGGACGGCGCGCTCTCCGGCGCTCCGCTCGAAACAGAGTGATAACGGACACGATCGAACTTTTGGTTCCAAGCACGTGGTGCTTGCTTCAGTGCATAGAGCCTTGTCAAGGTGTAGCACTTTCCTCTCTTGTCCGAAAATGGTGTATCCCAACATTGTGCGACGTAACCTCCTCCTCAAGTTTGTCGTTGAGGAAGGCGGACTTTACGTCCTTTTGGTGCACGCCCCAGCCGGCGCGCGTTGCCAGAGCTAGCAAAAGCGGCACAGACTCGAGACGAGCGACAAGGGCGAACACTTCATCATGGTCCACCCGCTGGCACAACACATAACCCTTTGCCACAAGGTGCGCCTTGTGCCGGAGCACCGCACCGTTTTCGTGTCTTGACCTTGTACACCCACTTCAAGCCTATGGGACCAAGGCTGGAAGGGAGCTCGATGAGGAGCCACCGTACCTTGTACACCCACTTCAGGCCTATGGGACCAAGGCTAGAAGGGAGGTCGATGAGGAGCCACGCGGTTTTCCTCAATGGACGTTGTCTCCTCATCCAAGGCGTGTAGTTAGGCCGCGTGCTGCTCGGCCACGAGGTGCAGCTCTCCATCATCCGGCAGGATTTTGTCGCTGAACTGCATATTGGGTTGCACAATACCGTCATGAGCGCATGGTCATCAAGTGCATACTTGCCGGCGACGACGAGGGTGGCATGCCAAAAGATAAATTCGCCGAGTCGAGGTCTACCATGTTAACCAGTTGGGGAGAAAGGGTTGTCGTGTCAAGGTCTACCGTATTAACCAGTTAGGGCCAAAGGGTTGCCGTGGAACCGCTTCTTGTTGTCGTGGCAATAGTCGCGGCAGTCACTGTCGCCGGTGCTGCCATGGCAGCATTCTCGGGCGAAACCGATCAACAGCAGCGCTTCCGCATGAAACGAGTGCCATAGCAACCTTTTCTAAGAGCATCTCCAACAGCCGCGCCAAACTAGCGCCGCGCCGCAAAATTGCCCGTTTTAGCACGCGCGCAACCGGTATAGTTGCTCCAGCGGGCGCGCAAAAACAGCGCGCACGGCATATGTAGTTCAGCGCGCGGGCCGAAACTCAATCGCGCGCCGCTTATTTGCTGCGCCCGCTCCCGCGCGCTGGACTCTCCCGCGCTCGCTCGCAACTCCCACCCCCCATCCAGCCGCGCCACCCGGCGACCGTTCCGGTGCTTCCCTGGCCTATCCCCGCGCCGAAGCCGCCGCCCCTCGCGCGCGTCCGTCCTCCGACAAACAGCGCCCGAGCGCTCGCTGCCGCTCGGCGCCCGCAAGGTGTTCGACAAAACGCCTACAAGGTATGTATTGCTCAAACTTCGTGAATTTGGTGCATGTTGATTGTAGTTTTTATAGCATAGTATTGAACATTGTAGATGAGTTCGTCGTATGATTCTTCCGAAGAAGAATTTGATATGGAAGAGGAGGAGGATCTTGCAATGATCCTAGCTATGCATATCAATAAACCGAAGCACGGTGGTTCGGTTATGGGTCGGCAGAAAATTTGGAGAGATAGGATCGATGCCCATAACAGATTGATGAGGCACTATTTCGTGGAGAATCCCACATACCCGGAGTCGTATTTTCATCGCCGGTTTAGGATGAGCACCGACTTGTTCAGGCGCATTGCAGAGAAACTAGCGAGCCATGACCGGTTTTTTTAGCAGAGGAATGCCGCCGGAGAGCTCGGGCATAGCACCTTTCAGAAGGTGACAGCCGCTTTGCGTATGTTGGCATACGGTATCCCGGCTGATCTAGTTGATGATCACTTGGCTATGGGTGAGAGCCAAGCCATCATGTGTGTCAAGCGCTTCGCAGTCGGAATTGTGCAAGTGTTTGGCGAGGAGTATTTGAGAACTCCCAATGCTGAAGACGCCGCAAGGCTATTGGCGATGAACAAAGCTCGCGGCTTTCCTGGCATGCTTGGCTCAATAGATTGCATGCTTTGGAGTTGGAAGAATTGTCCAAAGGCATGGCATGGGCAATTCCACGGCCAAAAAAAGGGTTCCACTATAATCCTTGAAGCGGTGGCCGATCAAGAGACTTGGATTTGGCATGCATTCTTTGGAATGCCTGGATCTTTGAATGACATCAATGTTGTCAACCGGTCACCACTGATGAATAAGATTACAAATGCTGAGTTGCCACCGGTGCAGTTTGTAGCAAATGGCCGTACATACAACTATGGCTATTATCTAGCGGATGGCATCTATCCAAAGTGGCAAACCTTCGTGAAGCCGTTGAAAAAGCCGGAAGGTAAGAAAAATCTTGATTTCCACAATGCTCAAGCGGCGGCTAGAAAAGATGTGGAGAGAGCTCTTGGGATTTTGCAAGCCCAATTTGCTTGTGAGAGGACCGGCTAGATTTTGGGATCAAAAAATGCTTTGGTACATCATGCACGCTTGTGTGATCATGCACAACATGATCATCGAGAATGAGCGTGGCCAAGATTTAGACTACTCACAGTATGAGCTCTTGGGACATCCCGTGCGAATGCGACGGAGGGCTGAAAGGTTGGCCCGTTTTGTTGCCTCCTATCATGCCATTCGGCGTCCCGCAGCGCACAATGATCTTCAGAAGGATCTCATTGAGTGGTGGGCATGGCATGGACGACAAAGAGCATGATTTCTGCGTTCGACATTGTATTGTTCATGAACTATTTGTTGTGTTTATTGCACTATTTGTTGTACTGAACGATAAACTATTTGTTTGGGTTGTAATAACGAAATTGAACTATTTATTGTTGATTTATTTTTGTTTAGTTTGATCATTTTTGCTTCTATTTGAAATGTACTCCCTCCGTTCCTAAATATGTCTCTTTAGAGATTTCAAATGGACTACCACATACGGATGTATATAGACTTATTTTAGAGTGTAGATTCACTCATTTTGCTCCGCATGTAGTCACTTGTTGAAATCTCTAGAAAGACAAATATTTAGGAACGAAGGGAGTATATGTTGTTTGTGCGAGTCGCGCGCGCTGCATTTTAGCGCCGCTGTTGGAGCCAGCGCTAGCGGCCGCGCAAAACCAGGCGAACGGCGCGCGGCAAACTAGTTTTTAGCGCGCGGAGCGAAGCGCGGCTGTTGAAGATGCTCTAATAACATGACACGTTCTGCCAGGATCTGTTATCATGCCAGGCACCTCTCCCTGGTCCTCCGCGACATCTGGTGCGTCTCCTAGGGTGTGTTGGGCGCCAAGTACTTACTTGATGGTGACGTGCGAAGGATGTGCTTGCGGGTAGGTCTGCTCCTCACAGCCAATCCCAGCTTCCCCATTGGTCAAAGACGAATGGTGTACATGTGCTGAGGGGACGCTTTACCTTGGCGAGGAGGTTCTTTTGCGGGCCGTGCACCGTCATGCTCCACGTGCGTCGAGTATCCAATCTCGTCAAACTGCCCAATGTTGACGATGTTGCTCTCCAGGCGGGAAATTCAATACACGTTCTTTAATTCACGGTGGTGGCTACCCGTCGCGGCGAACAAGATAATGCCTTGTCTACATTCCTCCACCACAGAGTCCTCGCCGAACTTCACCGTGCCCATCACCGTACTGTTTCATGTGGTCCAACGAAGACAGAAGCGTTGACAGTCATTTGGTTTGACACACCGGCGTCAAGGTACCAGGGTACATCAACGTCACCAGAGGCATGCCGAAGCTTGATGCAAGCTCACTCTTCATTGAGGAAGACGCGCTCGTACTCTGCCATGGCAGCTGGAATGGAGTTGCTGCAATGGCAACATTGGGCACAATTGCTACCATTGCAGCCTTTCGGGGCAAAAGCCATGCCATGGCAGGATTTCCTACCGCGATGACTGCTGATAAGGATGTTGTCATTGCAATGCTTTGGGCGATTCCGCTACCATGGCAGGACTTTGTGCTGTGGTGGCAAGGTGTGTTGTGCACTCCTGCAGCAGCAGCAGCGTTGACTTCGTCGGCCTACACCAGGTGAGCCTCCTCCTGCTTCTTGCGGCAATCACTTGCCCAGTGGCCTAGCTTTCCACAATAGCGACACTTCTCGCGGCCGCCGCTTCTCGGCTGACCTTGGCTTTTGCGTCCGCCGCTGAACTTAGCTCGGGAGCACCCTCCACCACCACCACCACCACGGCAAGAGCTATTGTTGCCTGAGGTGTTGCTGCTGCCAGAGAACCCGCCTTGGTTGTATCTATACTATCGCACAACCTACTGCTCCTCAGCTAGCACTAGGCAGTTGCCGCCCTGGCTAGATCCATCCAGCCTGTGTCATACCTCTGCCGTGTTGAACCATCTCGTCAGCTCCTCGATGGAGAGTGCAGAGTGGTCGAACGGGGTCTATGTAGAGGGCGACATGTGAGTAGTGCGGCGAGACAGCCCAGAGAAATTTCTCCGAGGCTTCTTCCTGCAGCTAATCACCAGGTACTGCTAGATTGTTCATCATACCGTTGAGCCATAGGGCGAAATCATCGAAGAAGCTGCGGAAGTTTGAGTAGCGCATAACTACTCAACAGTATGAATTAGAAAACCTCATCCGAGTGCATAACTCTATGACCGCAACATAGTAAGTAAGTGCACAGGCATTTGGCACTGCCTCTACCATTACCATCCTGATTTCCTCTAGACTAACGAAGCACCAGAATTGTTCTCTGACGGTAGAAAAGCCTAGAAATTCTCCTCTTTCGCACTGACAGAATAATAGTACATTGTCTTATTGAAACGAGCTGTGCATAATGACTTGATCAAGAAAGATAGAGAGATCCAGAGTCCTCACCTAGCAGGTTTCTCGGTAGCCAGCCCCATCCCGTTCCACGGGAAGTTTCCCCCCTTCTCGTCAGCTTGCTCATTCGCCCTGGCACGTCCCCTCCTCTTGTTCCCCAGCCTCCCAGGGTTTCCATACACGATCTTGCCGCATCCAGCCCTGGAGAAGCCCTCCCTCTCGTCCTCCATCCAATGTTTCCCCTTCCCCTCCCTCTCCCCCTCGACCTCTGCCCCTTCCACAACCTTCCTCCTCGCCGCGGCTGCGCTGGCCTTCCGCTCCCTCTCCCCGAGGATCGCGCCGATGGGGAAGATGTCGGGGGAAACGGAGAGCGGGGCCTGAAGAGTGACGTAGGCCTTCTTGTAGTCTGGCTTGGCGGCGAGGAAGGGTCCCCGGCGGTGCTTCTTGCCCTCCATGTTGAGGGTGCGGACTTCGGCGATGTTGAAGCCGTAGACGGACTCGAGGCAGCGGCGGATGTCGACCTTGGAGGCGGAGGGGACGGTCCTCACAGCGAACTCCTGGACGGAGGTCAGGGGGGCCGGGGGGAGCATGAGCTTGATGGGGAGGTTGGCGAAGTGGAGCACGCGGCGGCCCAGCCTGCTACCCATGGCCGGATGCGGCGGCGAAGGGTGGCCGGATGCGGCGGCGGAGGAGGGCGTAGGGTTTAGAGAGTGAAAATGGTTCGGTTCGGGTTCAGCGGCTCAGGCGAAGGACTCGGGACAAGAGGGACTATTGGGCTTGGTTCGGCTGTAGCGACCAAAAATGCCCACAAGCAAGCATTCGCGGCATTGGGCGGGCCCAAGCGCACGGGAGGCCACAGCCACATTTTATTGTTTCTTTTTCACGTTCTTAGTTTTTGTTTTCTGCTTTACTCTTTTACTTTTGTTATTTATACACTTCCAAACGTTATAAATAAATATATTAACAAACAAATCTACATAAAAACATTTGTAACAAATGGTAACCAAGTATTTGAAAAATAATAAATGTGTATAGAGAAAATGTTTCTCCTGTGTATGGAAAAAATGTTAATCAAGCATTTGAAAAAATGTTTAAAATGTTTATCAAGCTTTCGAAGTAAAACATCAAGCCGGAACATTTTCAGCACCCTCCGGCTCGGTTTTCTCTCTGAAACATTTCCGGAAGGTCCCGGAACATTTTCAGCACCCTCCAAAATTGTTTCGGAGTAAAACATCAAGCCGGAAAATTTTCGGAATACGTACGATTTTGGAGGGTGCTGAAAATGTTCCGGGACCTTCCGGAATTTTGCCAGAGAGAAAGCGAGCGAAAAACACCATGTTCCCGCCAGGGCGACAAGATTCCCCTTTTCGTGGGGAGTTATTTTTCGGTGGGGGCCCCTTTTGGGGATCAGCCCATAATTGATAGAAGCTTGTTGGGGGCATGGTGGGGGCAGCCTCATAGAAATATGCCCTAGAGGCAATAATAAAGTTGTTATTATTATATTCTCTTATTCATGATAAAGGTTTATTATTCATGCTAGAATTGTATTGATCTAAAACTTAAATACATGTGTGGATATATAAACAAAATACTGTGTCCATAGTGAGCCTCTACTAAACTAGCTCGTTGATCAAAGATGGTTAAGGTTTCCTAACCATAGACATGTGTTGTCACTTGATAATAGGGTCACATCATTAGGAGAATGATGTGATGGACAAGACCCATCCGTTAGCTTAGCGTAATGATCGTTCTGTTTTATTGCTATTGCTTTCTTCATGTCAAATACATATTCCTTCGACTATGAGATCATGCAACTCCCGGATACCGGAGGAATTCCTTGTGTGCTATCAAATGTCACAACATAACTAGGTGATCATAAAGATGCACTACAGATATCTCTGAAGGTGTCTGTTGAGTTGGCATAAATTGAGATTAGGATTTGTCACTCCGTGTATCGGAAATGTATCTCTTGGCCCTCTCGGTAATGCACATCACAAGAAGCTTGCAAGCAAAGTGACTAATGAGTTAGTTACGAGATGGTGTATTATAGAACGAGTAAAGAGACTAGCCAGTCACGAGATTGAACTAGGTATGAAGATACCGACGATCGAATCTCGGGCAAGTAACATACCGACAGACAAAGGGAATTACGTATGATGTCCTAAGGTTCGACCGATAAAGATCTTCGTGGAATATGTAGGAACCAATATGGGCATCCAGGTTCCGCTATTGATTATTGACCGGAGAGGCGTCGCAGTCATGTCTACATCATTCTCGAACCCGTAGGGTCCGCATGCTTAATGTTCGTTGATGATATAGTATTATATGAGTTATGTGATTTGGTGACCGAATGTTGTTCGGAGTCCCGGATGAGATCACAGACATGACGAGGAGCTCCGAAATGGTCCGGAGGTAAAGATTGATATATAGACGATGCTATTTGGTCACAGAAAGGTTTCGGAGTGTATCGGTAGTCATCGGATCACCGGAAGGGGTTCTGGGAAGCCCCGGGAGGTTAATGGGCCTTATGGGCCAAGAGGGGGAACACACCAGCCCAAAAGGGGCTGGCATGCCCCTTCCCTTGGCCGACGGCCCTATGGATGGACAGGGGGAGGGCTAGCCCCTCTTTCCTTCCCTCCACCTAAGAGGAAGGAAAGGGGGTGCCACCTCCTCCTGCCTTCCCCCCACAGGCAAACAAGGAAGGGGGTGCCAAAGGGTAGGCGCCCAAGGGGCCCGGCCGGCCACCTTGGGCCACCCCTTGGCTGCAACCCCTCCCCCCCATCTCTCTCTCTATATATATATGTGTGTGTGTGTGTGTGTGTGTGTGTGTGAGGATGGGGGAACCACACAAAACCACGACAATCTCTTAGCCGTGTGCGGCACCCCTCTCTAAAGTTTAGTCCTCTGTCTAGTTTTCCGCAATGCATGACGAAGCCCTGCGGGAACGAGTTCACCACCACCGTCACCACATGAAGGAAATATGCCCTAGAGGCAATAATAAAGTTTTTATTTTATATTTCCTTATTCATGATAAATGTTTATTATTCATGATAGAATTGTATTGATCGGAAACCTTAATACATGTGTGAATACATAGACAAACACTATGTCCCTAGTGAGCCTATACTTGACTAGCTCGTTGATCAAAGATGGTTAAGGTTTCCTAACCATGGACATAAGTTGTCATTTGATAACGGGATCACATCATTAGGAGAATGATGTGATGGACAAGACCCATCCGTTAGCTTAATGTAATGATCATTTTGTTTTATTGCTATTGCTTTCTTCATGTCAAATACATATTCCTTCGACTATGAGAGTATGCAACTCCCGGATACCGGAGGAATATCTTGTGTGCTATCAAACGTCACAACGTAATTGGGTGATTATAAAGATGCTCTATAGGTATCTCCGAAGGTGTTTGTTGGGTTGGCATAGATCGAGATTAGGATTTGTCACTCCGAGTATCGGAGAGGTATCTCTGGGCCCTCTCGGTAATGCACATCATAAGAAGCCTTGCAAGCAAAGTGACTAATAGTTAGTTGTAGGATGATGTATTACGGAACGAGTAAAGAGACTTGTCGTTAACGAGATTGAACTATGTATTTAGATACCGATGATCGAATCTCGGGCAAGTAACATACCGATGGACAAAAGGGAATAACGTATGTTGTCATAACGGTTCTACCAATAAAGATCTTCATAGAATATGTAGGAGTCAACATGAGCATACATGTTCCGCTATTGGTTATTTACCAGAGAGGTGTCTCGATCATGTCTACATAGTTCTCGAACCCGTAGGGTCTGCACGCTTAACGTTCGATGACGATATTATCTTATATGAGTTATGTGATTTGGTAACCAAATGTTGTTCGGGGTCCCGGATAAGATCACGGACATGACGAGGAGTCTCGAAATGGTCGAGAGGTAAAGATTGATATATAGGACGATAGTATTCGGACACCGGAAGTGTTCCGGGGTGTATCGGGTATTTATCGGAGTACCTGAGGGGTTACCGGACCCCCCCCCCCCCGGGAGAAGATATGGGCCATATGGCCCATAAGAGGGGAGCACACTAGCCCACAAGGGGTAGCCCGCCCCTATGGAAGGAGGCCGGGTGGGAGAAGGGAAAGAGGGGGTTTGCCCCCCCCCTTTCCTTCTCTTCTTCCCCTTCCCTTCCCCCCTCCGGCAATTATGGAAGGGGGAGGCCGAATTGGGGAAGACCACAAGTAGGATTCGACCTACTTGGGGCGCCCCATGGCTGCCTCTCCTCCCCTCCCACCTATATATATGTGGGGAGGGGGCGCCTAGAAGACACAACATCAATTGTTAGCCGTGTGCAGCGCCCCCCTCCATAGTTTACACCCCCGGTCATATTCTTGCGGTGCTTAGGCGAAGCCGTGCGCAGATCACTTCACCATCACCGTCACCATGCCATCGTGCTGACGGAACTCATCTACTACCTCGACACCTTGCTGGATCAAGAAGGTGAGGGACGCCACTGAGCTGAACGTGTGCATAACTCGGAGGTGTCGTACGTTCGGTACTTGATCGATCGAAGCTAGAAGAAGTTTGACTACATCAACCGCATTGTCAAACGCTTCCGCTTACAGTCTATGGGGGTACGTAGACACACTCTCCCCCTCGTTGCTATGCATCTCCATGGATAGATCATTGCGTGTGCGTAGATTTTTTTTGTTTTCCATGCAACGATTCCCAACAGTGGCATCATGAGTCAGGTCTATGCGTAGATGATATGCACAAGTAGAACACAAAGAGTTGTGGGCGGTGATAGTCATACTGCTTACCACCAACGTCTTATTTTGATTCGGCGGTATTGTGGTATGAAGCGGTTCGGACCAACCTTACATGTCCACGCACATGAGACTGGTTCCACCGACAGACATGCAACTATTTTTGCATAAAGGTGGCTGGCGGCTGTCTGTTTCTCCTACTTTAGTTAAATCGAATTTGACCGCGGCCGGTCCTTGAAGAAGGTTAAAACAACAAACTTGACGAAACACCATTGTGGTTTTGATGCATAGGTAAGAACGGTTCTTGCTAGAAGCCCGTAGCAGCCACGTAAAACTTGCAACAACAAAGTAGAGGACGTCTAACTTGTTTTTGCAGGGCATGTTGTGATGTGATATGGTCAAGACATGATGTGATAAATGTTATTGTATGAGATGATCATGTTTTGTAAGACATCTGACAACCGGCAGGAGCCTTATGGTTGTCTCTTTATTGTATGAAATGAAAACGCCATGTAATTGCTTTACTTTATCACTATGTGTTAGTGGTAGTTGTAGAAGCAATAGTTGGCGAGACAACCACAACGCTACGATGGAGATCAAGGTGTCGAGCCGGTGACGATGGAGATCATGATGATGCTTTGGAGATGGAGATCGAAAGCACAAGATGATGATGGCCATATCATGTCACATATTTTGATTGCATGTGATGTTTATCTTTTATGCATCTTATTTTGCTTAGTACGCCGATAGCATTATAAGATGATCCCTTAACTAAAATTTCAAGGTATAAGTGTTCTCCCTGAGTATGCACCATTGCGACAGTTCGTCGTGTTGAGACACCACGTGATGATCGGGTGTGGTAGACTCTACGTTCACATACAACGGGTGCAAGACAGTTTTGCACATGTGGAATACTTGGGTTAAACTTGATGAGCCTGGCATGTAAAGACATGGCCTCGGAACACTGGAGACTGAAAGGTCGAACGTGAATCATATAGTAGATATGATCAACATAGAGATGTTCACCATTGATGACTACTCCATCTCACGTGATGATTAGACATGGTTTACTTGATTTGGATCACATATCATTTATATGACTTGAGGGATGTCTATCTAAGTGGCGGTTCTTAGGTAATTTGATTAATTGAACTTAATTTATCATGAACTTAGTCCTGATAGTTTTTGCATATCTATGTGGTAGATCAATGGACCGTGCCACCGTTCCCTTGAATTTTAATCCATTCCTAGAGAAATCTAAGTTGAAAGATGGTGGTAGCAACTACACAGACTGGGTCTGTAACTTGAGGATTATCCTCATTGCTACACAAAAGAATTATGTCCTTGATGCACCGCTAGGTGAAAGGCCTGTTGCAGGAGCAGATGTTGATGTTATGAATGCCTGGCAAGCTTGATCTGATGACTGCACGATAGTTCAGTGTGCCATGCTTTATGGCTTAGAATCGGGACTTCAAAGAAGTTTTGAACATCATGGACCATATGAGAGGTTCCAGGAGTTGAAGTTAATATTTCGAGCAAATGCCCGAGTTGAGAGATATGAAGTCTCCAACAAGTTCTATAGCTGCAAGATGGAGGACAACAGTTCTGTCAGTGAACACATACTCAAAATGTCTGGGTACCATAATCACTTGACTCAGCTGGGAGTTAATCTTCCAGATGATAGTGTTATTGACAAAGTTCTTCAATCACTGCCACCAAGCTACAAAGGCTTTGTGATGAACTATAATATGCAAGGGATGGACAAGACAATTCCCGAGCTCTTCGCAATGCTCAAAGCTGCGGAGGTAGAAATCAAGAAGGAACATCAAGTGTTGATGGTTAACAAGACCACTAATTTCAAGAAAAATGGCAAGGGAAAGAAGGGGAACTTTAAGAAGAATGGCAAGCAAGTTGCCACTCCCGGGAAGAAACCCAAAGCTGGATCCAAGCCTGAAACTGAGTTCTTCTACTGTCAAGGGACTGGTCACTTGAAGCGGAACTGCCCCAAGTATTTGGCCGATAAGAAGGATGGCAAAGTGAACAAAGGTATATTTGATATACATGTTATTGGTGTGTACCTTACTAATGCTCGTAGTAGCGCCTGGGTATTTGATATTGGTTCGGTTGCTCATATTTGTAACTCGAAATAGGGGCTACAGATTAAACGAAGATTGGCTAAGGACGAGGTGATGATACGCGTCGGGAATGGTTCCAAGGTCGACGTGATCATCGTCGGCACGCTACCTCTACATCTACCTTCGGGATTAGTTTTAGACCTGAATAATTGTTATTGAGCATGAACATCATATCTAGATCTTGTTTAGTGTGAGACGATTATTCATTTAAATTAGAGAATAATGGTTGTTCTATTTATATGAGTAATATCTTTTATGGTCATGCACCCTTGAAGAGTGGTCTATTTTTATTGAATCTCGATTGTGGTGATACACATATTCATGACATTGATGCCAAAAGATGCAAAGTTGATAATGATAGCACAACATATTTGTGGCACTATCGTTTAGGTCATATTGGTGTAAAGCGCATGAAGAAACTCCATGCAGACGGGCTTTTGAAATAACTTGATTATGAATCATTTGATACTTCCGAACCATGCCTCATGGGCAAGATGACTAAAACTCTGTTCTCCGGAACAATGGAGCGAGCCAATGACTTATTGGAAATAATGCATACTGATGTATGGGGTCCGATGAGTGTTGAGGCACGCGACGGGTATCGTTATTTCTGACCTTCACAGATGATTTGAGCAGATATGGGTATATCTACTTAATGAAACACAAGCCTGAAACATTTGAAAAGTTCAAAGAATTTCAGAGTGAAGCGGGGAATCATTGTAACAAGAAAATAAAGTTTTTACGATCTGATCGTGGAGGCGAATATTTGAGTTACAAGTTTGTCCTTCATTTAAAACAATGTGGAATAGTTTCACAACTCACGCCACTCGGAACACCACAGCGTAATGGTGTGTCCGAACATCATAATCGTACTTTATTAGATATGGTGCGATCTATGATGTCTCTTACTGATTTACCACTATCGTTTTGGGGTTATGCATTAGAGACAGCTGCATTCACGTTAAATAGGGCACCGTCTAAATCCCTGGAGATGAAACCGTATGAACTGTGGTTTGGCAAGAAACCTAAGTTGTCGTTTCTTAAAGTTCGGGGTTGCGACACTTATGTCAAAAGGCTTTAGCCTGATAAGCTTGAACCCAAATCGGATGAGTGCATATTCATAGGATACCCTAAAGAAACAATTGGGTACACCTTCTACCACAAATCCAAAGGCAAGATCTTTGTTGCCAAGAATGGTAACTTTCTAGAGAAGGAGTTTCTCTCGAAAGAAGTGAGTGGGAGGAAAGTAGAACTTGATGAGGTAATTGTACCTTCTCTCGAATTGGAAGGTAGCTCATCACAGAAAATTGTTCCCGTGATGCGTACACCAACTAGAGAGGAATCTAATGATGATGATCATGAAACTTCAGATCAAGTTACTATTGAACCTTGTAGGTCAACCAGAGCACAATCCGCACCAGAGTGGTACATTAATCCCGTTCTGGAAGTCATGTTACTAGATCATGAAGAACCTACGAACTATGAAGAAGCTATGAGGAGCCCAGATTTCGATAAATGGCTTGAGGCCATGAAATCTGAGATAGGATCCATGTATGAGAACAAAGTGTGGACTTTGGTGGACTTGCCCGATGATCGGTGAGCCATAGAGAATAAATGGATCTTCAAGAAGAAGACTGGCGATGATGGTAATATTACTGTCTACAAAGCTCGACTTGTCGCAAAAGGTTTTTAACAAGTTCAAGGAGTTGACTACTATGAGACTTTCCCACCCGTAGCGATGCTTAAGTCTGTGTGAATCATGTTAGCAATTGCTGCATTTTATGATTATGAAATCTGGCAAATGGACGTCAAAACTGCATTCCTTAATGGATTTCTTAATGAAGAGTTGTATATGATGCAACAGAAGGTTTTGTTGTTCCTAAAGGTGCTAACAAAGTGTGCAAGCTCCAGCAATCCATCTATGGACTGGTGCAAGCATCTCGGAGTTGGAATATACGCTGTGATGAAGTGATCAAAGCATATGGTTTTGTATAGACTTTCGGAGAAGCCTGTATTTTACAAGAAAGTGAGTGGGAGCTCTATAGCATTTCTAATATTATATGTGGATGACATATTGTTTATTAGAAATGATGTATAATTTCTGGATAGCATAAAAGGATACTTGAATAAGAGTTTCTCAATGAAAGACCTCGGTGAAGCTGCTTATATATTGGGCATCAAGATTTTTAGAGATAGATCAAGGCGCTTAATAGGACTTTCACAAAGCACATACCTTGATAAAGTTTTGAAGAAGTTCAAAATGTATCAGTCAAAGAAAGGGTCCTTGCCTGTGTTACAAGGTGTGAAATTGAGTCAGACTCAATGCCCGACCACTGCGGAAGATAGAGAGAAAATGAAAGTCATTCCCTAAGCCTCACCCATAGGTTCTATCATGTATGCTATGCTCCGTACCACTTGCTGATGACCCACAAGTATAGGGGATCAATTGTAGCTCTTTTTGATAAGTAAGAGTGTCGAACCCAATGAGGAGCAGAAGGAAATGACAAGTGGTTTTCAGTAAGGTGATGTCTGCAAATGTTGAAATTGTAAGTAGCAGAGTAGTTTCATAGCGAGATAATTTTTAACGAGCAAGTAACGATAGTAGTAACAAAAATGCAGCAATGTTACCCAACCCTTTTGAGGCAAAGGATAGGCCAAAACGGTATCTTATGATAAGCAAAGCGTTCTTGAGGTTACACGGGAATTTCATCTAGTCACTTTCACCATGTTGGTTCGATTTGTGTTCGCTACTTTGATAATTTGATATGTGGGTGGACCGATGCTTAGGTGTTGTTCTTACTTGAACAAACCTCCTACTTATAATTAACCCTCCCGCAAGCATCCGCAACTACGAGAAAAGTATTAAGAATAAATTCTAACCATAGCATTAAACTTTTGGATCCAATCGGTCCCTTACGGAATAACACATAAACTGGGGTTTAAGCTTCTGTCACTCTCGCAACCCATCATCTAATTGCTACTCCATAATGCATTCCCTTAGGCCCAAATATGGTGAAGTGTCATGTAGTGGACGTTCACATGACACCACTATGGGAATCACAACATACATACTATCAAAATATCGAACACATGTCAAATTCACATGATTACTTGCAACATGATTTCTCACGTGACCTCAAAAACAAAAGTAACTACTCACAAAATTAAACATAAGACTTTTATCATATACTTCTCATGAATAAGTAACAATTCATCGCACAATTGAAGTATAAAGCAAAAACTCTATTAAAACCAACAAACTATGTTCTCAGTCAACTTTGCAACTACAATTCATCATCTTTTCAGGAAGGGTCACGTGTCGGAGCCTTTAGGCAAGTCCACTGTTGGGTTCTATGGTAGGGTGCGTCGACTGCAAATTAAAATTTTCCTACGCACAGAACAACCAAGAACATGCTACGGGAGATGGATCACAGATCGTTACCACTAGACGCGTAATGCCATGCAGCGGAAGAAGAGTTGGGGCAGCGCGTCCGCGTGGATCGTTTCCTCCTCATCCGATCTCCCTCGAACAGCCGGTCATCGGTTCCCATGTATAGGTTCACCGGAGCGGCGCAAGTGCACCGCCTCTAACGGTATCCACGCGTGCAGGAGGAACACCATGCGACGGACTGCTAGGTCCGATCACACAGTCGGCGATGAGTGGAGGTGGTTACTCGCAACACATGCAAACCCTAGTGACAACGCCAAAGCGATCAATCGCATGAGTGTGCCGCACCCCCACTTTATATAGGCGTCCGTCGTGGGATCAACACTTGGGCCTCTCACGGACCCTAAAGCCCAAAATTTGTTCGGCCTGGATCCGAGTCCGGATAGGATCACTTCTGACTTGTGGACTCAGACCGGGCCTCACAGGTTCCTTCCCTTAAGCGCGCGACCCCTTAGGTTCTCGTTCACTTGGTCGCGAGTCATATCACATCCGACTCGGCTGGTGGGTAGCGGCCTCTAGCAAAGCGTGCTGACTCCAAGTGTCCGATGAAGCTGGTTAGGCGAACCCGTACATCACACATTTGTTCCCTTTGCCACACGATATATATTGTCAGGCTCAAGGCGAGTCTGTCATCCTTGTGCTAGCCCGACCTCTTTCTCGTTCCAGTGATGTCGACCACAAACCGGATTATCTCATAATCCTAATCGCATGGCCATGCTTATCTTGGTCGGATCACACGAGGGGCCTAGAGTATATCTCTCCTGATCGGAGGGGCAAATCTCATCTTGCTCGATGATGACCCACAAGTATAGGGGATCTATCGTAGTCCTTTCGATAAGTAAGAGTGTCGAACCCAACGAGGAGCAGAAGGAAATGATAAGCGGTTTCCAGCAAGGTATTCTCTGCAAGTACTGAAATAAGTGGTAACAGATAGTTTTGTGATAGGATAATTTGTAACGAGCAACAAGTAACAAAAGTAAATAAAGTACATCAAGGTGGCCCAATCCTTTTTGTAGCAAAGGACAAGCCTGGACAAACTCTTATATAGAGAAAGCGCTCCCGAGGACACATGGGAATATCGTCAAGCTAGTTTTCATCACGTTTATATGATTCGCGTTCGGTACTTTGATAATTTGGTATGTGGGTGGACCGGTGCTTGGGTACTGTCCTTACTTGGACAAGCATCCCACTTATGATTAACCTCTATTGCAATCATCCGCAACTACCACAAAAGTATTAAGGTAAACCTAACCATAGCATGAAACATATGGATCCAAATCAGCCCCTTACGAAGCAACGCATAAACTAGGGTTTAAGCTTCCGTCACTCTAGCAACCCATCATCTACTTATTACTTCCCAATGCCTTCCTCTAGGCCCAAATAATGGTGAAGTGTTATGTAGTCGACGTTCACATAACACCACTAGAGGAAAGACAACATACATCTCATCAAAATATCGAACGAATACCAAATTCACATGACTACTAATAGCAAGACTTCTCCCATGTCCTCAGGAACAAACGTAACTACTCACAAAGCATAATCATGTTCATAATCAGAGGGGTATTAATATGCATATAGGATCTGAACATATGATCTTCCACCAAATAAACCAACTAGCATCAACTACAAGGAGTAATTAACACTACTAGCAACCTACTAGTACCAATCCCGGACTTGGAGACAAGAATTGGATACAAGAGATGAACTAGGGTTTTGAGAGGAGATGGTGCTGGTGAAGATGTTGATGGAGATTGCCCTCTCCCAATGAGAGGAGCATTGGTGATGACGATGGCGATGATTTCCCCCTCCCGAAGGGAAGTTTCCCCGGCAGAACAGCTCTGCCGGAGCCCTAGATTGGATCCGCCAAGGTTCCGCCTTGTGGCGGCGGAGTTTCATCCGAGGAGATGGCTTATGATTTTTCCTCATCGAAAGACTCCATATAGCAGAAGATGGCCATCGGAGGGCCACCAGGGGGCCACGAGGTAGGGGGGCGCCCAGGGGGGTAGGGCGCGCCCCCACCCTCGTGGGCAGGGTGTGGCCCCCCTGGTGAACTTCTTGCACTCAGTGTTTTTTATATATTCTAAAAACGTCTTCCATGAAGTTTCAGGACTTTTGGAGCTGTGCAGAATAGGTCTCTAATATTTGCTCCTTTTCCAGCCCAGAATCCCAGCTGCCGACATTCTCCCTCTTTATGTGAACCTTGTAAAATAAGAGAGAATAGGCATAAGTATTGTGACATAATGTGTAATAACATCCCATAATGCAATAAATATCTATATAAAAGCATGATGCAAAATGGACGTATCAACTCCCCCAAGCTTAGACCTTGCTTGTCCTCAAGCGAAAGCCGAAATCGAAAAATATGTCCACATGTTTGGAGATAGAGGTGTCGATAAAAGTAAAATACGAACATGAGGGCATCATGATCATTCTTAGAATAGCAACTTACATAATTCTTGTCATATGATTTCTTATGCTAGAGTAATAATTCAATCACAATTTCAAGTATGAATCGTAAACTTCATTGAAAACTAATAAAATATAATCTTAGTCATTGGAGCAATTGCAATTTATCATAACACAGGAAGGAGTCAATATATAAGAGCTTTTCAGCAAGTCCACATACTCAACTATCATATAGTATTTCACAATTGCTAACACTCATGCAATACTTATGGGTATGGAGTTTTAATCGGACACAGAGGAAGATAGGGGCTTATAGTTTTGCCTCCCAACGTTTTACCTCAAGGGTAATGTCAACAATAATGGTTCATGAAAACTCACATCCAACTAGCCATATATACCAGGATCTTTCCAACATAGTGTGCTTGCCAAAGGATAAAATGCAAAAAGGAAGGGTGAAGATCACCATGACTCTTATGCAAGGGAGGACATAAAAGTAAAAGATAGGCCCTTCGTAGAGGGAAGCAGAGGTTGTCATGCGCTTTTATGGTTGGATGCACAAAATCTTAATGCGAAAGAACGTCACTTTATATTGCCACTTGTGATATGGACCTTTATTATGCAGTCCGTCGCTTTTATTTCTTCCATATCACATGATTGTATAAAGCTTATTTTATCCCACACTAATAAGTCATACATATTTAGAGAGCAATTTTTATTGCTTGCACCGATGACAACTTACTTGGAGGATCTTACTCAATCCATAGGTAGGTATGGTGGACTCTCATGGCAAAACTGGTTTAAGGGTATTTGGAAGCACAAGTAGTATCTCTACTTGGTGCGATGAATTTGCCTAGCATGAGGAGGAAAGGCAAGCTCAACCATGTTGGATGATCTATGACAATATAATTTATCTCAGATGTAAGAAAACATAACCCATTACGTTGTCTTCCTTGTCCAACGTCAACTCTTTAGCATGTCATATTTTAATGAGTGCTCACAATCATAAAAGATGTCCAAGATAGTATATTTATATGTGAAGTCCTCTCTTTCTTTATTACTTCCTATTAATTGCAACGATGACCAAAACTATGTTTGTCAACTCTCAACAACTTTTATTCATCATACTTTTTCTATGTGAGCTCATTACTCTCCATAAGATCCATATGATCTCTTTGTTTCCTTTTTTATTTATTTCTCTTTTCTTTTATTCACTTATGATCATGGCAAAATAATCAAGTCCTTGACTCAACACTAATCTTTATTATATATAGCTCATGGACTCTATTACATAGAGGGATCATAAAGCAAAACTCAAAACTAGATCATACCATAAACTTTATTCTACTAGATCAAGATATTACCAAAAGGATCGAACTAAGAAAAACAATAAAGATAAAAGTGATGGTGATACGATACCGGGGCACTCCCCCAAGCTTGGCAGTTGCCAAGGGGAGTGCCCATACCCATGCTCAGTTCTTCTTTGTTGGTGGAGAAGATGGAGATGATGGTGGATAGTCACACATCGAGCATAAGAGGTCCTCCAGCTTGCGGATAATGCCCTTGAGTGCAACACTATGCTTCTTCAACAAAAAAAATCACGTGTGAGATACTTGTTTTGTATACGAGCTAACTCAATCATCTTGAAAGCTTCGATCTCAGTTGGGGTAAGAAGATTGTGATCAAGTTGAAGGATGTCTTCTGCTGCCGGAGCGTGATCCTCCGTGGCCTTCTTGATCCCTTCATCCTTGTTGATCTCCATGGGTTCTTCCCTCTTCAGCTCTATCTTCATTAGCCAAGCATCATTGTCACCATTGTTGGAGGAGGGGGACGACATGATGCCTGGCCTTGACGACCCTGACAGGAAACAACTCGAAACAAGAACAGAGGATTTTTGCGTGATACAGGAGTCAAAACCTTCGGGAGATTATATAATGAATTTTTACCGACCAAAATACGTGTCGTGTAAGAAAACGGAGTCCAGAGAGCGCACGAGGTGCCCATGAGGTAGGGGGCGCGCCCAGTAGGGTAGGGCGCGCCCTCCACCCTCATGGAGGCCTCGTGTCCTTCCCGGATTGCTTCTTATTTTTCTATTTTTCTAAATATTCCAAAACGGAGAAATATTGCCTTAAAAACTGTTTTGGAGTCGGTTTACTTACCATACCACATACCTATTCCTTTTTGGAGTCTGAAACGTTCCAGAAAGTGTCCCTTATGTATTCCTCCAGGGTTATGGTTTCAATAACATTGGTTTCAACATTTATGGGATTACCTGAGATATAATGTTTGATTCTTTGACCGTTCACCACCTTCGGATTTGTGCCTTCGAAGTTGTTGATTTTTATAGCACCGGAACGATAGACCTCCTTGATAACGTAAGGACCTTCCCATTTAGAGAGAAGTTTTCCTACAAAAAATCTTAAACAAGAGTTGTATAGCAATACATAATCACCTACATTAAACTCACACTTTTGTATCCTTTTATCATGCCATTTTTTAACTTTTTCTTTAAACAACTTGGCATTTTCGTAGGCTTGGGTTCTCCATTCATCGAGTGAGCTAATATCAAATAACCTCTTCTCACCGGCAAGTTTAAAATCATAATTGAGCTCTTTAATAGCCCAATATGCCTTGTGTACTAGTTCGAGAGGTAAGTGACATGCTTTTCCATAAACCATTTTATACGGAGACATACCATAGGATTTTTATATGTAGTTCTATAGGCCCATAATGCATCATCAAGTTTCTTGGACCAATTCTTTCTAGACCTATTGACAGTCTTTTGCAAAATTAATTTGAGCTCTCTATTACTCAATTCTACTTGACCACTAGACTGAGGGTGATAAGGGGATGCAATTCTATGATTAGCATCATACTTAGCAAGCATTTTACGGAAAGCACCATGAATAAAATGTGAACCACCATCAGTCATTAAATATCTAGGGAATCCAAATCTTGGAAAAATAACTTCTTTAAGCATTTTAATAGAAGTGTTATGATCAGCACTACTAGTTGGAATAGCTTCTACCCACTTAGTAACGTAATCAACAACAACTAAAATATGTGTATATCCATTAGAGGCAGGAAAAGGTCCCATATAGTCAAAGCCCCAAACATCAAATGGTTCAATAACGAGTGAATAGTTCATAGGCATTTCTTGACGTCTACTAATATTACCAATTCTTTGACATTCATCACAAGACAAGACAAACTTACGGGCATCCTTGAAGAGAGTAGGCCAATAAAAACCAGATTGCAATACCTTATGTGCAGTTCTATCTCCAGCATGGTGTGCTCCATAAGCTTCGGAATGACACTTGCGTAGGATCTGTTCATGTTCATGCTCAGGTACACAACTTCTAATAACACCATCTACTCCTTCTTTATAAAGATGTGGGTCATCCCAAAAGTAATGCCTCAAATCATAGAAAAACGTTTTCTTTTGCTGGTATGTGAAACTAGGTGGTATGAATTTGGCAACAATGTAATTAGCATAATCAACATACCATGGAGCAGTATGAGAGGCATTTATGACATTTAATTGCTCATCAGGAAAGCTATCATCAATAGGCAGTGGGTCATCAAGCACATTTTCTAACCTAGACAAGTTGTCTGCAACGGGGTTCTCAGCTCCCTTTCTATCAACAATATGTAAGTCAAATTCTTGTAGCAAGAGAACCCATCTAATAAGTCTAGGTTTATCATCTTTCTTTTCCATAAGATATTTAATAGCAGCATGATCAATGTGAATAGTTACTTTAGAATCAACAATATAAGGTCTGAACTTATCACAAGCAAATACAACTGCTAAAAGCTCTTTTTCAGTAGTAGCATAATTTCTTTGAGAATTGTCTAGGGTTTTACTAGCATATTGAATAACGTTTAATTTCTTATCAACTCTTTGCCCTAGAACAACACCTACAGCATAATCACTAGCATCACACATAATTTCAAAGGGTAAATTCCAATCAGGTGGCTGAACAATAGGTGCAGAGATCAATGTGTTCTTAAGTATTTCAAATGCTTCTACACAATCATCATCAAAAACAAATGGTATATCTTTTTGTAATAAATTAGTCAGAGGCCGAGAAATTTTTGAGAAGTCCTTAATGAACCTTATATAAAATCCAGCGTGACCAAGGAAACTTCTTATACCTTTGATGTCCTTGGGGCATGTCATCTTTTCAATAGCATCAACCTTGGCTTTATCAACTTCAATACCTCTTTCAGAAACTTTATGCCCCAAGACAATACCTTCATTAACCATAAAGTGGCACTTTTCCCAGTTCAAGACAAGATTAGTTTCTTCACATCTCTGCAAAACTCGATCAAGGTTGCTCAAGCAATCATCAAAAGAAGATCCATAGACAGAGAAATCGTCCATGAAAACCTCACAAATCTTTTCACAAAAGTCAGAGAATATAGCCATCATGCATCTTTGAAAGGTAGCAGGTGCATTACATAAACCAAAAGGCATACGTCTATAAGCAAAAGTACCAAAAGGGCAAGTAAAAGTAGTCTTTGATTGATCCTTGGCTGACACAGGTATTTGAGAGAAACCAGAATAACCATCTAGAAAGCAAAAATGTGTGTGTTTCGATAATCTTTCTAGCATTTGATCGATAAAAGGTAAGGGGTAATGATCCTTTTTAGTGGCCTTATTTAATTTGCGGAAATCAATTACCATCCTATAACCTGTAATAATTCTTTGAGGAATCAATTCATCTTTATCATTAGGAATGACAGTAATACCTCCCTTCTTAGGGACACAATGGACAGGACTTACCCACTGACTATCGGTCACGGGATAGATTATACCTGCCTCAAGGAGCTTTAGTATTTCCTTTCTTACCACTTCTTTCATTTTAGGATTCAGCCGTCGTTGATGATCACGAACTGGTTTAGCATCTTCTTCCAAATTTATTTTATGTTGACATAGAGTGGGACTAATGCCCTTAAGATCATCAAGAGTATACCCAATAGCAGCACGGTGCTTCTTCAGAGTTTTCAATAATCTCTCTTCCTCATGCTATGAAAGGTTAGCACTAATAATAACAGGATATATCTTTTTCTCATCAAGATAAGCATATTTAAGAGTATCAGGCAACGGTTTAAGCTTAAACATGGGATCACCCTTGGGTGGAGGAGGATCCCCTAGGATTTCAACAGGCAAATTGTGTTTCAGAATAGGTTCCTGTTTAAAGAATACTTCATCTATTTCCCTTCTTTCATTCATAAACACATCATTTTCATGGTCTAGCAAATATTGTTCTAAAGGATCACTAGGAGGTACGGCAATAGAAGCAAGACCAATAATTTCATCCTTTATAGGTAATTCTTCTTCACGGTGTTGTCTACTAAATTTAGAGAAATTAAATTCATGATACATATCATCTAAACCGATAGTAACAACATCCTTTTTGCAATCTATCTTAGCATTAACAGTGTTTAAGAAGGGTCTACCAAATATAATGGGACAAAAGCTATCTTGTGGGGAACCAAGAACAAGAAAATCAGCAGGATATTTAGTTTTCCCACACAAGACTTCAACATCTCTAACAATTCCCATTGGTGAAATAGTATCTCTATTGGCAAGTTTAATTGTGACATCAATATCTTCTATCTCAGTGGGTGCAATGTCGTGCATAATTTCTTTGTATAAGTCAAAAGGTATTGCACTAGCACTAGCACCCATATCACATAAGCCATGATAACAATGATCTCCTATTTTAATAGAAATAACAGGCATGCCTACCAAAGATCTAGGTTTATCTTTAGCACAAGGTTTAGCAATTCTAGCAGTCTCATCACGGAAATGAATAACATGCCCATCAATATTATCAGACAAGAGGTCTTTAACAATAGCAATATTAGGTTCAACTTTAATTTGCTCAGGAGGTGCATAAGTTCTAATATTGCTTTTACGAACCACAGCTGAAGCTTTAGCATGATCCTTTATCCTAATAGGGAAAGGTGGTTTCTCAACATAAGCAATAGGAACAATAGGATCATTATAAGTGACAGTACTTTCTTCAACTTTAATAGGTGCAGCTACTTTTACTTCTATGGGAGGATGATATTTAAACCACTTCTCCCTGGGGATATCAACATGAGTAGCAAAAGATTCACAGAAACAAGCTACTATGTCAGAGTCAAGTCCATATTTAGTGCTAAATTTACGGAAAACATCGGTATCCATAAAAGATTTAACACAATCAAACTTAGGTGTCATACCTGACTCCTTACCTTCGTCGAGGTTCCAATCTTCAGAGTTGCATTTAATTCTTTCCAATAAATCCCATTTGAATTCAATAGTCTTCGTCATAAAAGAGCCAGCACAAGAAGTATCGAGCATGGTGCGATTGTTATTAGAAAGCTGAGCATATAAATTTTGAATAATCATCTCTCTTGAGAGCTCATGATTGGGGCATGAATATAACATTGATTTAAGCCTCCCCCAAGCTTGAGCGATGCTTTCTTCTTGGCGAGGCCAAAAATTATATATATAATTGCGATCATGATGAACAAGATGCATAGGATAAAACTTCTAATGAAATTCCAATTTCAATCGTTTGTAGTTCCATGACCCCGTATCATCACATAGCCTATACCATGTCAATGCATCTTCCTTCAAAGATAAAGGGAAGACCTTCTTCTTAATAACATCTCCGGGTACACCTGCAAGCTTAAATAATCCACAAACTTCACCCACATATATTAGGTGCTCATCAGGATGCGTTGTTCCGTCTCCTGCAAAAGGATTAGCTAGCAGTTTTTCTATCATACCCGAAGGAATTTCAAAGCAGACATTTTCATTTTCAGTAGGTTCAGTAGGTTGAGGAGCAACTCTTTGCTCTGTTGGTCGGGGTGAAGATACCCCGAACAAGCCCCTCAGAGGATTACTTTCCATAGTAACAAGTGACAGTAAATTTCAGCACACTATATAAATTTTCCTTACCAAATTCCACCCACCAAAGGCGCTTCACTCCCCGGCAACGGCGCCAGAAAAGAGTCTTGATGACCCACAAGTATAGGGGATCTATCGTAGTCCTTCCGATAAGTAAGAGTGTCGAACCCAACGAGGAGCAGAAGGAAATGATAAGCGGTTTCCAGCAAGGTATTCTCTGCAAGTACTGAAATAAGTGGTAACAGATAGTTTTGTGATAGGATAATTTGTAATGAGAAACAAGTAACAAAAGTAAATAAAGTGCAGCAAGGTGGCCCAATCAAAGGACAAGCCTGGACAAACTCTTATATAGAGAAAAGTGCTCCCGAGGACACATGGGAATATCGTCAAGCTAGTTTTCATCACGTTCATATGATTCGCGTTCGGTACTTTGATAACTTGGTATGTGGGTGGACCGGTGCTTGGGTACTGTCCTTACTTGGACAAGCATCCCACTTATGATTAACCTCTATTGCAAGCATCCGCAACTACAACAAAAGTATTAAGGTAAACCTAACCATAGCATGAAACATATGGATCCAAATCAGCCCCTTACGAAGCAACGCATAAACTAGGGTTTAAGCTTCTGTCACTCTAGCAACCCATCATCCACTTATTACTTCCCAATGCCTTCCTCTAGGCCCAAATAATGGTGAAGTGTTATGTAGTCAACGTTCACATAACACCACTAGAGGAAAGACAACATACATCTCATCAAAATATCGAACGAATACCAAATTCACATGACTACTAATAGCAAGACTTCTCCCATGTCCTCAGGAACAAACGTAACTACTCACAAAGCATAATCATGTTCATAATCAGAGGGGTATTAATATGCATATAGGATCTGAACATATGATCTTCCACCAAATAAACCAACTAGCATCAACTACAAGGAGTAATTAACACTACTAGCAACCTACTAGTACCAATCCCGGACTTGGAGACAAGAATTGGATACAAGAGATGAACTAGGGTTTTGAGAGGAGATGGTGCTAGTGAAGATGTTGATGGAGATTGCCCTCTCCCGATGAGAGGAGCGTTGGTGATGACGATGGCGATGATTTCCCCCTCCCGGAGGGAAGTTTCCCCGGCAGAACAGCTCTGCCAGAGCCCTAGATTGGATCCGCTAAGGTTCCGCCTCGTGGCGGCGGAGTTTCGTCCGAGGAGATGGCTTATTATTTTTTTCCTCATCGAAAGACTCCATATAGCAGAAGATGGCCATCGGAGGGCCACCAGGGGGCCCACGAGGTAGGGGGGCGCGCCCAGGGGGGTAGGGTGCGCCCCCACCCTCATGGGCAAGGTGTGGGCCCCCTGGTGAACTTCTTGCGCTCAGTATTTTTTATATATTCTGAAAATGTCTTCCATGAAGTTTCAGGACTTTTGGAGCTGTGCATAATAGGTCTCTAATATTTGCTCCTTTTCCAGCCCAGAATCCCAGCTGCCGGCATTCTCCCTCTTTATGTAAACCTTGTAAAATAAGAGAGAATAGGCATAAGTATTGCGACATAATGTGTAATAACAGCCCATAATGCAATAAATTTCGATATAAAAGCATGATGCAAAAGGGACGTATCACTCGACCATGTCTCGCGGCATGGGTCTGGACAAGCCCGAACTTACCTTTGTAACTACCGAGTCACGGAGTAGCGTCTGGTTGGCCCAAAGCAAGTCGGTCACCATCCCGAGTACATGCGCCAGCTCAGGTCTTAGGACATAGAACGTATGTTGTACTAGAGACTCATAGATGACATATCGCTGCGTCTCATAGTTGGGTCTGTCCGACTCGGACCTTATCTCAACTCGGATCCGACTACGTCAAATCCGACCAGATCCTTTCGAGTCCATATTATCTGGTTAGCATCCAATGCTCCATGGCTAGTGAGACCAAGCCATCGACCGTGTCATCTGCTAGTCTAGTCGGTTGCGCGTCCACACAACCCTTTCGACTAGGGACCTTTTAGGACGTTCATCATACAATGCATAGTCCCACAAACAAGTCACGTACTTGCTGATACCCATCATTGATAATGTCCAAGGACTATCTTTATTCATAAACACATAGGAAATATTATCATACATGATTGCCTCTAGGGCATATCTCCAACATCCACATACTCAACCATCATATAGTCTTCTATGATTGCTAACACTCACCGCGTACACATGAGCAAAACGTTTCAACCGGACACATAGAAAGATAGGGGCTTATAGTTTCACCTCCCAACGTATTCACCTCAAGGGTGATGTCAACAATAATAACTCATGCTATCTATATTCAGCTGGACATATGTGCCTAGATCTTTCCTCACCACATGATGCTTGCCGAAGGAGAAAATAAAAAGGA